>NC_086324.1:104359087-104678191 GCF_036172605.1 Pelobates fuscus | reverse complement strand
AACAAGGAATGGAAAACTATCAACCGACTATCCGGATCCCGTGCGCGCGCGGGGTCCTGGTAGGCTGTTGGTAGTCCGAGGAAAGCTGGAGACGTTCTCCGTAATCCACGAGTGCCCGGGAGGTCGGAGGAGACCAAGTCAGGCCTCACGACGACCCGAGCGAATAGGAAAAGGAAGTCATGAAAAAAACAAAACAAAACAAAAAAGCAACAATAAACGAAGATAAGAGAAAATGGTAAAGACAAGGGAAAAACACAGCTTTCTCCTGAAGGAGTCTGAATACCGGTCCCTGCCGGTGCGAAGTTCTCCTTGGAGACGTGCAGTCGCCGGTTTGGAGTAAACCGTGGATGTGTCCGGGGTCTTCATAAGAAACTTTGCCCTTCAGGCATGAGGTTTAGGGCCTTCACCCTTCCCGCCATATTCAGATGGCCGTATACTGGTGTCCTCTCGAACACTATGGCAATGGTGTTTGCCCGGACACCTGCCTATCTCCATGTCACTGGTGTGCACTGGGTTTTCCTCAGTGATATTACCCCAGGCCTGCGGCCAAAAGGGGTTCGGTACCAATAGCGTAGGCCCGTCCTTAGGGCATAGTCTCAGCAGGTCAAACGAATGGACACAGAAAGGTTAGCCAAGCAAATAGTCACAGGCATAGCCGGCCATCCAAGTAGGCACCGACATAGCAGGCTATCCAATGGGGCACAGACATAGCAGGCCATTTTATTGGGCACAGGTATTGCAGGCCAATCTTATGGGCACAGACATAGCAGGCCAATCTTATGGGCACAGACATAGCAGGCCAATCTTATGGGCACAGACATAGCAGGCCAATCTTATGGGCACAGACACAGCAGGCCAATCTTATGGGCACAGACACAGCAGGCCAATCTTATGGGCACAGACACAGCAGGCCAATCTTATGGGCACAGACACAGCAGGCCAATCTTATGGGCACAGACACAGCAGGCCAATCTTATGGGCACAGACACAGCAGGCCAATCTTATGGGCACAGACACAGCAGGCCAATCTTATGGGCACAGACACAGCAGGCCAATCAATGGGGCACAGACATATCAGGGCATACCCCGGTGTTGTATTCCGACAATAGCAGGGGGTCAATCTGTGTAGAGCCCCCTATATGTGTAATGAAAACCAGGGAACCTAGGGTGAAATAACTCCAATATGCAAACCCCCCTAGGCAGAGGTAATGTGTCTACAGATATACAGGAAACTGTTAGACCTTAATGCTTGTGGCCAAAAATAAGGATATCCTGTTGCAGGAAAACTCAGAAGTATAGGGTGTATTGCCTACAGGCTGATCTCCAGCCCTTGAAGAAATATAGAAGTAAAAATATATAATATATATGTTTGGTCACATAATTGCTATATGTCTCTATATGGATATGCACCCTGAGCAGGGTGGGAGGTGGTTCTCCCAGACTGCCAGCGAATTAGGATGGGGTCTGAATACACCCTGCCTATAGATGGGGGAGGAGAAAGCCCCTCCACAGACCTCCGCCAAGAACGGTACTGGCGGGGAAGGAGCTGCGCGTGGGCACACCCCCGCCCCCCCGCACACACGCGGTCCGCGGGCGGAGGCGGCCGCAGTGAAGCCTCTACGTGGAGGAAACGATCCGACCACCGGGTACTCGCGCTCACTCGCGAGTACCCCTGCGACCGCGTAGAACACACAGGACCCACGTGGTCCGCGGCGGAGACGGCTGTCGCGAAGCAGCCATGTGGGAAAGAAGATCCGGTCGCCGGGTACTCGTGCTCACTCGCGAGTACCCCTGCGACCGGGTAAAACACACGGGACCCACGGGGTGGGGGGGACGGCTGCAGCGAAGCAGCCACGTGGGAAAGAAGATCCGGCCGCCGGGTGGTCGTGCTCACTCGCGAGCATACCGGCAGCTGGAAAAAACACACTGGGCTGGCGGAGATTAACTCCGCGGTCCCAGATCTCGGGGGACAGAGGAGGCAAATGCTTTGGAGGTAGAAGCAGCGATGATCCGAAGTACAGACACCGAAGAAAAATCCCACAAGGCCTATAACCTACTGCATTTACAGGAAAAAATCCCATAAGCACAAAACACACTGCATTATAAAAAATAAAATGCCACAAGGCCTATAACCTACTGCATTTACAGGAAAAAATCCCATAAGCACAAAACACACTGCATTATAAAAAATAAAATGCCACAAAGCCTATAACCTACTGCATTTACAGGAAAAAATCCCATAAGCACAAAACACACTGCATTATAAAAAATAAAATGCCACAAGGCCTATAACCTACTGCATTTACAGGAAAAAATCCCATAAGCACAAAACACACTGCATTATAAAAAATAAAATGCCACAAGGATAAAACACTGTATATAAAAATAAAATGCCATAAGGATAACACATACTGCATTATAAAGATAAAATGCCATACGGATAAAACCTACTGTATATAAAAATAAAATGCCACAAGGATAAAACACTGTATATAAAAATAAAATGCCATAAGGATAAAACATACTGTATATAAAAATAAAATGCCATAAGGATAAAACCTACTGTATATAAAAATAAAATGCCATAAGGATAAAAACCAACTGTATATAAAAATAAAATGCCATAAGGATAAAAACCTACTGTATATAAAAATAAAATGCCAGAAGGATAAAACATACTGCATTATAAAATAAAATGCCATAAAGATAAAACATACTGCATTATAAACATAGAATGCCATAAGGATAAAAATATTGCATTTACATGAATACAATCCCACATGGATAGAACATACTGCATAATAAGAATAGAATCCCACAAGGATATAACATACTACATATAAGAATAAAATCCCCTAAGGATTACAACAATACTGCATTTATAAGGCTAAAAGACTGAATATAAGCAATAAAAACCCAAAGCCACCCACTATAAGCAGGAGGCAGTGGTACTCTGACCTGTACTGACTGCAGAGCAGCAAAGAAAGAGGAAATGATGCATGGGGAGGGGAGTTTTATAGTACCTAACTTTTTTTCTGATTGGTTGTTTTTTCTGTGCTGCTGTGGAGTTCTAGTAAAGAGAGACTTAAGCAAATACGAAGCCTCCTGTCATGTTATAAAATTGGTCTCCCCTCTCTGCTTTTGTATTCCATATTCGACTACTGAGATCCCAAAGAAGGAACCTAAGAACACTCACTCAAGGTCCACATTGTACCTAAAGACTTTTTCATCTCCCTTTATTTTATTTAGCGCACCCTGTATTTGTTGTCTTTTGTTCTCTCCATTCTTTGAAGGGTTTGAGGGTTACCCTTCCTTTCAGGTGTGCAGCTCTATCCCCCCTTGTGATCAGTACTGTAGCGCTGTTCCCCTCCCTTTCTATTTACATAAGGCTATCCTAACTATAAGATAAGGCCAGGGACTAATGAAAGTATTTAGAAAATTGGGCAGTCTAGATGGGCCGAATGGTTCTCATCTGCCGTCACATTCTATGTTTCTATGTAATTCCAGAGCATTGAGCTAAAAACTGAATAAAAAAAGTATAAACCCGACCAGAGCAGTGAATTTTTCAGAGTAGAAGCTTGCAGAAAATAAAATGATTACTAAAGTTATGACCAGGTGAAAGAAAAAGCCAATATTAACAGCTTTTTAAAATCAGTTAAATTAGATTTGAGAAAGAAAAGAAATATACCAGTGAAAACAGTCAGGTGAGTTACTTACTTATGAGAACAATAAATAACCCGATTTGTGCTCCTGCAACTAGCATGATCTACTAAGCTGTGCATCAGTAATCAGCATATATCTGAGGGTTAAACACTGCCACCAAACTTGAAAGAAAACATTCCCCATCTTGATCAGAGAGGAGATGATACCTGGCAATAGAAAAACTTTTGTAAAATGGTCTCATGTATTAATACATAGGTGTGCACACACAAAAAAAGCATTAATTCTGTTAAACATTATCATGCTCCATTTTGGAAAATCAGGTCTGCTTCTCTCCTGGGAGAGGCACTCAGACAGGTTCAGTAACACCTGCAATCTATCTGAAGTGGTAAATGGTGTTAATAAAGCCAAAAACAGTATGTTTCTCTTATTTTTTTTCATTTAAAAAAACTGAAATTGAAAGTCCACAGTATGCAATAGTTACTTACCCAGTACAACAGAGCACTTGTTTTTGGAAGAATTGGGCTGTATTACATTTCAGCGCAAAACAGACCTTTGATCATTTGTATATATTAAATCTACTAAGGCTGTGTTTAAATTGGGGTTATATAATAATACCGACTTGCATACAGAATATACTAATCACATACATTGTGGGTGTTTCTTAACAGCACCTTATACACAGTTATCGGTCACATATACTGAGTCTGTTCAAACAGTAATCCTACATCTGTAATATAAAGTGACACTATGCCTGCACGCATATTAAGATAATATGAGTGAGATAAATGGCTTTGTTTTAACAGAATTTCATGCACAGATTATACCACTCACATATACTGAGGTTGTGACTAACAACCCACACATAGAACTTGTATTAGATTGGACTCATATAGAGGATGTGTCTTATATAACTCACATATATTGGGTTTCCACTAATACATCAAGCATATAGTGAACAGATACACTGAAGCAATGTCTCCACACCAACTTACATATAGAGCACGTAGAGGACATATACTGAGGCTCTGTTTTCATAGAAACTCATACATAGAGCATATACTGGACACACACTGAGACTGAGTCTTCAGACCAATTCATACATAGATCATATAGTGGAAACATACTGATGCTGTACCAGAAACCAGATCATGTACAGATACTGAGGCCCAGTGATCTCCTATGCAGTATATTCTTCCACGGTCTGAAAAAGCCTGCTTATTTGCAATAATGCACAGATAACAGCAATCTATGCCACATGCCTTGATAGAAACAAGTGTGTGTGTGTGTGGACTTAGAGTTAGATTTTAAAACCTGTCATATACATGTGTGTACTTCAATCAGTCATCCAGGAAAGTTCTCTTACCTTGGATATTTCTCTGTCTTCAGGACTGTGGAATTCCAGCAGACTTTATACATCCAGGATATCCATTATTTGCACTCTTTTGCACAATGCCTCCTTGCATCATCTGCACTCTTTTGCACAATGCATCCTTTCATGTATAAACTTACCTAGATGCTCACCACACAAACCTCCTAAATGTGACCTATTTGTTAGAAGGAAGCCTAATGTAAGCAGCTGGGAGGGACTGAAAGAACAGGGCCATGTGCAGGGCCGGATTAACATAGGGGCTGATGGAGCTGCAGCTCCAGGCCCAGGCCCATGGAATAGGCCCATTGGTTTAAAAAAAAAAAAAAAAAAAAATTAAATTTTTTTTTTTTTCTTACACACTACTCTTAGGGTTGCCAGGTATTTCTCATGTATTTCGTAGGGTTGCCAGGTATTTCTCAGAAGTATTTCTCAGGTATTTGAGGCTGCCTAGCCGGTGCCGGTATTGCAGTAATACCGGCAATACAAATGTCTGTCTCAGTATAAACATACATTATTCTGCAATACCAGCGCCGGCCAGTCGCTGTTTGTATGGAGAGAGGCAGTGATAAGAAGATACGGCATCTCTCTCCCTGCCTCTCTCTACTCACTGATCCGCGGGGAGCAGCTCTGCACAGAGACTCCAGACAGCAGCTCCGAGACATGGGGACGCTGAGACATTGGGACACTGGGGAACATGGGGACCCTGAGCATGGACTTCCGCAGGAATTTTTCGGGGGGGAGGGGAGGGGGCATAATTGTAATGACATCCATGCTTGGCCCCTTTTTGACAGTGTCATGAAAGGGAAGGAGCATAGTCATTTTCACATGAAGCAAGGATGAATAGCGTTTTCACAACTATGGTGTCAGGAATATATGTTTGTATTCCTGACACTATATAGTGTTCCTTTCATCAAATTACATTCTTTACATTACATTACAAACATTCTGGTCACCATAACAACTTTATCTAAATGAAAATGCTGTGATGCAAGGAGGCCCCTGGGTGCTCTTTCTTTGAAGGGGTGAAACCGCTCTCAAATGGTTTACCCCCAAAGGCTTCCTTCAGCTCCAGATCTCCAGGTCGCTCAGTGGTATTCGACTTCTGAAACAGAGTGTCAGGAAGTGCAGATTGACGTTGGGCATGGGTGCCGCTGATTGGCTAGAGTGGTCAGCTGACACTCTAAGCCAATCGCTAGTTCCCGATTCATAAAAATGTTTTACGTTTTTATGAATGGGGAGCTACTGATTGGCTTAGAGTGCTAGCAGACCTATCTAGCCAATCAGCGGCACCCCTACCCAGCAGCCCTCTGTGTTTCCTGACACTCAGTAAATAAAAGTGAACACATTAACACTGATATTGTTTGTTTTTACCTGGGGACATGAGAAGGTCCAAAGTTTCCCTGCCAGGCCCAGATACCAACGCCTTATGATGTGGTGTCCAGAATGAAGTGCTCCAATCTCATTTTCTTCTCCTTCATTTGACACAGTCTTCTTTGTCTTCTGAGGCTCCTTCTGCTCCTTTACCTTTCTGCTACTTTCTGCTTATTTTGTGCCCTTCTGCTTCTTTTCTCTTTCTGATCCCTTTCTGCTCCTTGATGGCTCTTCCTGCTCCTTGATGGCCCTTCCTGCTTCTTGCAGACTCTTCATGCTTCTTACTGCCCTTCCTGCTTCTTTCTGCCCCTTCCAGCTTCTTGCAGCCCCTTGCTGATCCTTTCTGTTCCTTCTGATTCTTCCTGCCCCTTCCTGCTCCTTGCTGCCCCTTCCTGCTCCTTGCAGACCCTTCCTGCTCCTTGTAGACCCTTCCTGCTCCTTGCAGACCCTTCCTGCTTTTTGCAGACCCTTCCTAATCCTTTCTGCCCCTTCTTTCTCCTTGCTGCCCCTTCTTTCTCCTTGCTGCCCCTTCCTACTCCTAGCAGACCCTTACTACTCCTTGCTGACCCCTCCTGCCCCTTGCAGACCCTTTCTACTCCTTGCTGCCCCTTCCTACTCCATGCTGCCCCTTCCTACTCCATGCTGCCCCTTCCTGCTCCTTGCAGACCCTTCCTGCTCCTTGCAGACCCTTCCTGCTCCCTCTTCATAATCCTTGCTGTCCCTTCCTGCTCCTTGCTGCCCCTTCCTGCTCCTTGCTGCCCCTTCCTGCTCCTTGCTGCCTCTTCCTGCTCCTTGCTGCCTCTTCCTGCTCCTTGCTGCCTCTTCCTGCTCCTTGCTGCCTCTTCCTGCTCCTTGCTGCCTCTTCCTGCTCCTTGCTGCCTCTTCCTGCTCCTTGCTGCCTCTTCCTACTCCTTGCTGCCTCTTCCTACTCCTTGCTGACCCCTCTTGCTCCTTGCAGACCCTTCCTGCTCCTTGCTGCCTCTTCCTACTCCTTGCTGACCCCTCTTGCTCCTTGCAGACCCTTCCTACTCCTTGTAGACCGTCCCTACCCCTTCCTGCTGCCCCTTCCTATTCCTTGCTGACCCCTCCTGTCTCTTGCAGACCCTTTCTACTCCTTGCTGACCCCTCCTGCTCCTTGCTGACCCCTCCTGCTCCTTGCTGCTCCTTCTACTTTACCCTCCTGCTCCTTGAAAACCTTTCGACCCTTTCCTGCTTCTTGCTGCCCCTTTCCATTCCTTGCTGACCCCTCCTGCCCCTTGCAGAACCTTTCTGCTCCTTCTACTTTACCTTCCTCTATGCGGTCTCCCCCACCCCCCATCCCTCACTTACCTGCTCTGTAGGCTGCCTCTGTGCTGCTCCTCTGCAGTTTCAGTCATGAGAGAGAGGCAGGGATAAGCTGTAGCTTCCTGCCTTTCTCCATTCACAGCGCCACCTACTGGCCAGCGCTGGTATTGCACTGTATTCTCACACTAAAACGAAAAATAGCAGCACAAGCTGAAAAATCCGGGGGGGGGGAGGGCAAGTACCCCTCTTTACCCCCACATTCGAACACCCATGACCCTGAGACACTAGGGACACAGTGGCCCCATGTCTCCCAGTGGCCCCTAGTCTGTGTCCCCATGTCTCCCAGCCACTGTACCTAGTGTCTCAGTGTCCCCATGTCTCTAAGTGTCCCCTAGTGTCCTAGTGACATCAGGACACTGGGAGACATGAGGACACAGACTCTAAGGGACACTATAGACATGGGGTTACAAACACTAGGGGACACTGGGCAACATGGGGACACTGGGCAACATGGGGACACTGAGAGGCATGGAGACACAGGGAGACATGGGGACACTGGGCGACTTTGAGACATAGGAGACATGGCAGTGTCCCCATGTCTCCCAGCCAGTGTCCCTAGTATCTCAGTGTTCCCTAGACTCCCAAAGTCCCCTAGTCTCCCAATGTCTCTGTGTCCCCATGTCTCCTAGTGTCTCAGTGTCCACTAGTATAAAAGAAAAAATCTCAGGCACTCACTGTGATAGCTTTAACCAGGTTTATTGGACACCGCAACATTTTGACCTGTACCCAGGTTTTTATCAAGTCTCCAGTGTCCCCTATATATCACAGTATCTCAGTGCCCCATTTCTCCCCGTGTCCCCTCGTGTCTGTCACCCAGTGTCCCCAAGAGTCTCAGATTTCCCAGGTCTCCCAGTGTTCCCTAGTATCTGTGTCCCCATGTCTCCCAGGGTCCCCATGTCTCTCAATGTCCCCTAGTGACATGGGGACCCTGGGAGACATGAGGACACAAACACTAAGGGACTGGGAGACATAGGGACACAGACATTCCCCCTTTTTGTGTATGTTCGCCCTTTCGGCCGTTCTGGTTATGTGATTTGTGTCAGTAGCCCACCCTTTTACCGCATCCATAGACTTCCTGCTTTACTGGACACTGCTGTTAGGGGGTATGGGTTTACTTGAAAGATGAAAGCATGAGATTAGCAAAGGGTATGTTTTCTCATAGTTGCATCCTATGAGTTTCCCTACTGCATCATCTCCATCAGATACATGACGTTTAGGAGGTAGGACTGTTTTAGTGTTTTTGGTCAATAAGATTTTGTAATTAGGCCCATCATAATTATCAGCACCAGGCCCACTGGGCTCTTAATCCGGCCCTGCCCATGTGTCTATACTAGTTTTAATCTAAATTGCGAATACACTTACCTTAACAGCTGCAGGCCTGTGTTTCAGCAGCAAAATGGGTATTTGAACAACTGACAGCCTAAACTGTTTAAATTATACGCTTCCATCTGTACCTCATATGTAATTTGTCATCACCAGTGGGAGAAGGTGTAAACCAAACCCAAGACAAGGTGGAATACATAGAAGAGGCATACCCTGGTTATCACCTTATGGAAGGGCTGTTTACTGGCCTGTTGCTGGGTCTTCAGGGATAAAAGGCTGAAACCTGACATGTAGTGGACCATTTTCATCCCCTGAGGGAGAGGTTGGGTCCAACCCCCGGTCACTAAAGGGGGTACCCAGGCTAGCCACTTTTACACTAGTGTCTTGCTGGGTCTTCTGGGCTTAGAGGCTGAACCCTGGCAGGGCTACACAAATATTGCCTTATGAGCATAAAATAAAAATCTAGGCCTGCATAAGCAGACTCCTTCTGATACTGGAGAAACTGACGGAAGCCAAGCACAGAGAAGTGGACACAGGTTTCTTCAGGAAGGAAGAGATTCTTTATTCGATTCACCGACCGGGGCTCAGAGGGACTAATGTCACCAAAAAACAGCAAAGTCTGAGCCCAGAACTGACTGTGTAAATGCATAATATAGACATATAGCTCCTCCTATAGTTAACTCTACCCACATATACTCTTTACCCAATCAGCTGAACAAAGCCTAACTTCCCTTACCTGTTAGACCACATGGCTCACCCAGAACAATGGAGGAGGGGAAGTGTTTTCAGTTTCTGCATTCCTGCACTTGCTCAGTACACTATTGATTGTATCTTAGCTACGTGTAACTGACTAACTGATACACCAACATTTACACATATGCCACGTGGAAATCTCGGCCTACTAAATTTAATTTCTACCGAGCTTCCACCACATTCCCCCCTTTGATGCTTCTGATATTTCACAATTCCAGATGCATCACTTAACCATAGTTTGCTTACACCTCAGGTTGCCATGAATCAGAACAGACCTCGTAAGCATCTTAGCATCATTACAAATTCCTTCAGCACTCCTCATTCTGAATATATTCTCTCTGGGCTAAGGGTTCATACTTGCAAACAGCCATTACATGCGCAGCTGTTTTCCTTTCTGTCGTGCTCTCTATGACACTCTGTATGGACCTAATTACCAATGGAACCAAACATGGTAGAAAGAGACACAACACTATAATCAACATGACTCCTCCTACCAATGTCTTGATCCCTCCAAGCTGCTCGTACCTACTTCCAAACCAACTACTAAAATTGTACCCATTCCAGGCTTAAGTCGGTACATGCGGCAGTTTAGCCATGTGGCTTGTGAGATCAGCCACTGCCTGCCCTTCATCATCTATGTGCAGACAACAGTTGCTGAGATTGAACTTTCCACATACACCTCCTTCTATTTGCATTGGAAGTGAATGGAGGACTTTATCAACAGCCCAACTGGTTTACCTGGTAAGAAGGCTATGTGCTTTACAGAGGAATCCATAATTGCCTAATGGTAGAATGAGGCTTGAATCCCTGTATTAGAATACAATAACACTTCATGGGCATACAGTTTGGCTGTTAACCAGTTCCCTCACATATTACATCCCTCCTATTGGCAATGAAGCGCGCTAAGGTAGCCAGTGCCACTCATTATCTTCCCAGCTACCTACATTCAAGGATGCTAGCTTCTTTTTATGATTCACATCATAAACCTTAACTTCCAAGGTCTCTCCTGTTTCAATTGGCAACAAGAAGAAGGATGGTCTGAGCATACCTAATACACATGCCCCTTCCCAGTCCTGTGGTAACTCCGAATAGGCTTTCTTACCACAGATCCAGTACAAATTTGCTGGGGCTTTCCAACTAGATGTAGCAGATAGGTCAAACCACACATCCTTTAAATTGGTATAAATTGCAAATGGATTACGTGGTTCTGAGACATTTGAAGCTGACCACCAAGTTGTATCTTTTATACTATCATTATAAGCTTTTTGCCCTAGACAAGTTAATTCTCCTACAGATGTATTAAACATTATTCCTTTCCTTGCTATTCAAACATAACCTATAATGGAGGTCTTTAATCGCCACTCAGATTTACCTCTAACACTCACTTGATAATCAGTTTGAGAAGATATTAACTGTTCAATTGTCTCAGAACCGGAATACATTACCTCCTTTGCTTCCCAGGCCATTGGTCTCCCATGTTAGTACCTCCACACACATAGCAGTTGGTTACATTAAGACTACCAGCAATGCTTTCGGCTAGATCTATAAATACGTTTTTCGCATTATGGGGGATCTTATTTTCCACACTCATCTCCTCATAGAAGGAATGAAAGACCTGATGAGTCTGGGTTGCCACAGTATCGGTCTCTATTCATATAAATAATATTGTCCCAGGATCCAAACCTGTTCCATATATCTGGAACCCAAATAAGTTCCCAAACCTATCTATGAATCGTTCTGCGTCATTGATAAGTATATGGACTGGGTTACACTCCCTAGACTTACAATATGGCTTGGTAGGCAACTTAGTGACGATCATATCCTTATCTACTGTCTGTCCCCAGGTTGCCCACCCTACACAGGACCAATACGGACAATAATTATATCTTTATTTGGGCACTTTGGATCCATATATTTGTACTTACTACTGGGGCAAATATATTTATCATACGTTCTTTCCCATTTAAGATCACCACATACATTCCACGGTTTCCTACCACCTGATATCGCCTTACATGCATCAAATAGCAGAACACCTGAAGAATGTACGGTTTCTAGTATGGTCTTATTTATCAGGGTCCCCTGTGAGTCTCCATTCCGAATAGTCAACCAAATTGTACGGGGTTGATACTCTGGACTAAAACACCTAGGTTTTCCTGCTCTTAGATGGCATACACTATAATCTATACTCAAGTATCTACACTTAGATACATGTCCTTTACACTCATATTGTGAATGCCAAATAAGGGTCTGGGAAATATGATTGCCTGTTTTCGTAGTCTTAATGCAAACCTCACACCCTTGTGTTGGTACCTCTACCTTCCTGAATAATTAAAAAACACAAATATACACATTATCAAACACATCACTCCTGACATCTTTGTCCTGACTCTTCGACCGTGCGATGGCACCTCAGCTTCCAGGGGGTGAGGGCTGCAAGGAATGGAGTCCTTCCTGATCCTCACTTTTCTTCACAGAGGTTTTTCCTCTGGCTTAACGTTGGTAGGAGGTCAGGCTTTATTGTGGCCGTCAAAACACCTACTTGTAGATCTTTGTTGATGTTTCCTTTTAACAATATTCTCTTCGCAAAAAACACTTTTAATCCAACTGGGTCACACGCTTTAACCGGATCTTGCAAGGATTCTCTGGATCTATGGTAGCTTGTCAGGAATCTGCCGCTGGTGTTTACCCTAGAGTGATGAATCCACGGAGTCACTTCTACAACCTTTACAACTGTTGGGGTAGATAAAAGAACAACATAGGGACCTCTCCACTTGGAACCTAATGGAACAGTGTTCCATTCTTTTATCCATACTTGATCCCCTGGATGGTAAGAATGAACAGGTGGATAAATATTCACAGGTAATCTATCTTGTACCCATTTCTGTACCTCCTCCATAGTTTTACCCAACTCTACAACCTGCTGCCGGGTAATTCCTTCTCCCAACTGACTCAAATCCCCCCTTAAGTTACCAAGTATGGAAGGTAGATGCCCATACATAATTTTTCAGCAGTACCCTAGAAACAAAAGAAAGCATCTTTGAGGTCTAGGAAGGTATAGTAGGTTGCCCCACCTGGTATTAAAGCAAGCAGATTATAGGGGATGGGTACCACTGGGTGTATATTGACTACTGCATTATTAACTGCTTTTAGATCTTGTACAGGATGATACTCATCTGATCCCGGCTTCTGAACAGGTAATAATGGAGTGTTCCAAGGGGAGGTACAGAATTTTAGGATGTCATACTTTACACACTTATCCACATAGGTTTGTATATTTTCCTTAGCCCTCTATAATATATGGTACTAACTAAGGCTAACAGGATACGCTCCAAGCTTTAATTCAATGTGTATTGGTGGAATATTGCGAGCAAGTCCTGGAGGATTATTCTCTGTCCATATTCTTGAAATGTCAAATAGGGATTCATCACTCTTAGGGTCTGTATTTGTTATTATAGAGTAGAAGTGCCATTCTTCTTCCCTTTGCACCGATACTGATATTATGCCTGGTGATCTATTAAACTTCAGAGACGTTGATCCGTTGGGTTTAAAAGTTATCTGGGCTTGAAGCTTTGATAATAGATCTCGTCCTAGAAGCTGAACTGGACACTCCAGCATATATAGGAACTGGTGCTTAACAAAATGGCCTCCTAGAATACAAGTATGACTCTTGAGAATTGGTCTAGCAGCGCTTTTCCCAGTAGCTCCTATCATAGTTATAGTCTTCCTGAAGGAGGAGCAACTAGGTTAGTTACCACAGAGTACTCAGCACCAGTGTCAATCATGAAAGCGCTCCTCTTTCCCTCTATTGATACATTGACCATAGGCTGCACTCGGCTAAAGGGGGATGGAGCCCAGTCGGTATCAATAGTCTTCCATGACAGTGTCAGCCAGACCGACAAAATCTCTATCTTCTCTATCCCTTAATCTCTGGGTAGGGGAATAGTATCTACTTCCCTGAACACCTCCTCTGTTACTACTGTCATTCCCTCCAAGACTTTCTCTATAGCCACCTCTGTAACCATCTCATAACTTTCTCTCTTGTCTTATCTATAACTTGCTTTATATTCCCTCTGTGGGCAGTCACTTTTCCATTATCCTTCCTCTCTACAATACGCACAGTGATTCCTACTTCCTCCCTTACTCAGCCTATTCTCAACTCTTCTATTCACCTCCCTTCCCTGTCTCTCTACACTTATGATAGCTACAGCTAGCATATCTGCCTTCATCCTCATTTTACGTTCTTCCTCCTCCTTTGTTTCAATCTCCCTGTTCATATACACCTGACTTGCAATTTCCATTAACTGTGATATGGACATTCCTACAAATCCCTTTAACTTTAGCAATTTTCTTTTGATATCATTTTGGGTCTGGCTGACAAATGCTGAGTTGTTCATTCGAGAGTTCTCAGGGGCCTCTGGATTAAAAGGAGTATATAATCTATATGACTCCAGCAATCTCTCATAGAAAGCACTAGGTGACTTGTCGGCTTTCGTAAAGGAATTATGGGTCTTCCAATTAAACAGATCAGTCATGGTGAAAGGGACATAAACAAATATAGGGTCTGCCAACTGTAATTGACCATTAATATCAATGTGTGGTGGACCAGGGGTAAGCTGCAGTGGCATTTGTAAATGTCAAAGTTGGAGGGCACCGGTCATTTGTCAGGTTAGGGTGGGACTTAGATAGGGTTGTTTAGTCATAGGTTCCGGTCGGGGAGTGGTGAGGTAGGCGGAAATGGATAAATTAATTTTACTGGTCAGTAACTCGGTTAACAAAATGTTTCGGACAGGGCTAGGAGGAGCCTGACCAGTAACCAAAAATGGTAAAAGTGTATTCCAGCGTCCTATACATTGACCATTTCATCCAGTTGTATTTCAAAACTAATTTACTGTTACTAAAGGCACACAAGGCTCAGTAATTATATTGTTATGTCAGTGGTTATGGTGTTTTCAGTGGTTATGGTATTATCAGTAGTTATGGTGTTTTCAGTGGTTATGGTGTTTTCAGTGGTTATGGTGTTTTCAGTGGTTATGGTGTTTTCAGTGATTATGGTGTTTTCAGTGATTATGGTATTGTCAGTGGTTATGGTATTGTCAGTGGTTATGGTGTTGTGTAATTGCTGAGAATTATCTGATTCAGTGGACTCAGTTACTGTTATTAAGAATTCTCCTCACAATTTTGACTGCTAATAATAAAACTGAACAATAATAAAAAAACACTAAAATACCCTTCCACCAAAAAGGGCCTCAGGGTACAAAGAACCAGTTGGGGGGTAGGTAGACATACAGGTGTACATACCAGCTGCACCAGTTCTTGCTAAAGAATTTAGTTGAGGGATGGTCAAATGGGTCGGATTCCATTGGGGATGGACAAACCAGTTTTGGTAACCATCTAGTAGCACAAACTGTTTTAACAGTGAAAATATGGAAACTGGTCATAGAATTCAAGCATAATAGATACAGCCACATGTACACGCTGCACTAGATTTAAATCAAGACAGATTACCACAGAGGCCATTCTCTACTACATAAGGTAGTCAGGTGATTTGGAGCCAATTTAACCCCAAAACCACACACATTATATCCCTTTTTAAAGTTATTTAGCATACATTCTAAGGCAGTGATGGCGAACCTATGGCACGCGTGCCACAGGTGGCACGCCGTGCCCTCTCTGTGGGCACGCGGCCACAGGTCCGCCATCACTGCAGAGGGGCACCTGCCTGCCCGAAACGGCAGGCGCCTACTCTGCTTCCGGGTTGGGAGGCAGGGGAGGGATCTGTGATGCTGATCCCCTGTCCTCCCGCGCTATGCTGTGTGGAGCGTTGCCGAGCGTTACCATGGCAACGCTCCACACAGCATCGCGCGGGAGGACAGGGGAGCTGCTTCACAGATCCCTCCCCCTGCCTCCCGACATGGAAGCACTGCCTGCCACCACCGGACGACCACGGGATGACGGTACCACCACCGGACAACCAGGGATGGCTGTGTCCCCCCCCCACTTCCTGGCACTTTAAGGAAAAAAAAAGTTGGCATGTATTGCGGTTTGGGCACTCGGGCTCAAAAAGGTTCGCCATCACTGTTCTAAGGGATCAACAATCTTTGAATTCCGGCGCACCCATACTTAGCAACGGAGCGTCTAATTCAAAGAAACACAACAAACACACCTCCAACAGTCACACTCGTTTCCTTGGCAACAGCACCATGTGGCACAGTTACTAAGCGAAACGCACACAACAAAATACTCAGGGAATTCCCGTACACACACAGCTGTTAAGCCAGTCACTAAATAACTAATACTGTGCCCTTTGGCGAAACTATACAGTCACCCACGCTATAATTCCCTATATCTGAATTGCCCGTCTATAACATACCCCAGTAACATCGTCTTTACAAACAATAGTTATAGTACGGTTAGCATTGGTTAGAGTACAATTTAAAGTCACAGTTCAATTAGTAGTGGTTATGGTGTTAAACATACAACATAGACGACAGTTATTAGTAGTTATTTACAATATCAGTAGTTATTATACATGGTTATGGTACCGTGCGCTGTAATACAGTTACACACTATTCACACTCTCGCTAGACAGCAGAGCTCACGCTATCTAGCAAGATACACACGCTACTACAACAATCTTTAACACATTTACAATTCCCAACTAATCTATTGGCCAGTACCTCGATGGACTACCTAAAACTATTTACATCCGTTTTGGTTAGCCACGCTGCCCAAGCACCACATATAGCGAACTAGAGGGCGGAATTTCGAACGGGACTTAGTCTCTGGAGCTGAAAAACGAAGTGTAGGAGAAGGTAAGGGTCAGCGGTGTTCGGTAAAATGTGTAGCCGATTTCAGTTCCACAGAATCTTTAGCATACACCGCTGACCGCGTTCGACTGAACAAAGATGGCCGCCGCCACGTGCAATTAACCTGCAGTAACCTCACAGCCTGGGAGGTAAATTGCCTGCACACTTTAACTTCTGGGTGGTCCGCCTGTGTGGTACTTGGTTCAGTAAGCCCTATTTACTGAACCAAGTGGGAGAAAGCCAGGGGCAAGTTATTTTACAGGTCTGGGGACATAGTCTTAAAGTGACATTGTTCAGCAAAGTCACAATATGTCCCCAGACGGTTCTTAAAGGGTCATACACACCCAATAAAAGTTAGTAAGTTTTCAGGGGCACAATCTTCCAGGGGCCATAGTCATTAGGAAGGAGGCTGTCAAATAGGCTTCTCCACAATCCAGGGAAGCAGGGCAATTTTCCATTTAAAGGGCCAGTTACAAATAGCGATTTGTAACACATCTCCCCTTTGGGGGGAAGACTAACCAGGCACCTGACCTTCTGTCGGTCAGTGCCTCCATTAGTCGATCCACCAACCCACAATAACCAAATGCCAGAGTAGCCCACCCACAACAAACAGGTACAAGGGTGACCCACCCACAAGACACAATTACTGCACCTAGGTATTTTGCTGTGGTGATGTGGTAACACGCTGTGGGGAGTTGCGGGAGGGCAGAGGCCGACTGCACTCTGCCCAGCTGCCAGCTCTTCTGCTGGGGTGCTTGGAACATAGTCTGGCTTAGTAGCCAGCGGAACATGGGAGTCAGTGGGGGTTAACATCTCCTCTGTTAACCCTGGTGCCACGCTAGGAGTTAGCTGGGGAGGGGAATTTGTACTTACCCCCTCCTCCTGTTGTCCCGGTGAGGGTAGTTGGGGATCTGGACAGGCTGTCCAGCATCCCTGTAGGTCAGGCACAGAGACCACGGTCCCATCTGCGCCGTCTGGGAGATTGGTGTCTCCCCTAAGCTGCCGCTGGGGAGAGGTGGTGCTGTGCTCCTCTCCCTGAAACACAGACTGCTGCTGGAGAGGGAGACCGCCTGACTCCACTCCCGTAACATTGTCCTGCTGCTGGAGAGAGGGACCAACTGTCTCTGCTCTCTGTAGGACACACTGCTGCTGGGGGGGGAGGATGACACCTTCGGCCCCCTGTAACTCACACTGCCGCTGGGGGGGAAGGGCGACACCTTCGGCCCCCTGTAACTCACACTGCCGCTGGGGAGGAAGGACGACACCTTCAGCTCCCTGGGGTTCACACTGCCGCTGGCGGGGAAGGGCGACACCTTCGGCCCCCTGGGGTACACACTGCCGCTAGGGAGGAAGGAGGACACCTTCAGCTCCCTGTAACACACACTGCCGCTGGGGAGGAAGGCCGACACCTTCAGCTCCCTGGGGTTCACACTGCCGCTGGGGTGGAAGGACGACACCTTTGGCCCCCTGGGGTACACACTGCCGCTGGGGAGGAAGGACGGCACCTTCTGCTCCCTGGGGTACACACTGCCGCTGGGGAGGAAGGACGACACCTTCAGCTCCCTGGGGTTCACACTGCCGCTGGGGGGGAAGGACGGCACCTTCGGCCCCCTGTAACTCACGCTGTTGCTGGGGTACAGGGACGGAATACTTCGCTATCACTGCCCGATATTCTGCTTCCTTCTGCAGATCATCCGTCAGTTCTCTCCTTATGTACTGTACAAGCTCCTCTGTTAGGTAGGGCCCGTAGAGAGCCAACCGCCTCTTCAGTATAGCGTCAAACCGTACGTGACTATACCAATACTCCAGGTTTGCTTGGTGTTCCCAGGATGCTGCTCCTCGCACTAGGGAAGCCATCCCACCGCTGCCACCAATGTAACGGAGCTCCGTGCACTCCGACCGAGTACCCTCCGTTGATGGACGCTTCCTAGCTTGCGCCGAGGACCACAAGCACCACACTGGACACCACAACCACCGCAGACTCCACAACCGCCGTAGCTTAACTGGAGCCGCGCCGTCTTCCTTCCACCCTGGATCGGCTTCTGTCCTCCAGGACCGTGTGGGGAAGACCTCTCCTCCAGGAGAGCGTATCTGGAACAAGCTCTTAAAAGAGCTAAGTGATTAAGCTCAGGGGAATATGCAGAGCATAGCAATCCCCAGTGTGATACAGCAATTCCCTCCAATAACGAGATGAGGCTACGTTTTGAAGGGTCAAGAAGAACTGAGGACTGAGACACCCAGCCTGCTTTTTATTACAAAAAGGTACAAACAGAACACACCCAGGGGGAGGTTGAAAATAACCAATCATATACATGGTACCACCCCCACGTCTCCTCCCCTCAGATAAACATATAACATAATTATAGCATACAGTAAAAATACAGTTTTCACACATACACTGTAACTTTAAAACTACAAAAAAAAAATACATATTTGAACTCAGCATACATCAAACATAAACACTTCCAAAATCAGCCAAATCCCTCCAGTGGATCAAAAGTTAGCTGGAGGTCCCTTTATGACCGACCGCAAGCACAATTTCCTGCCCAAAACAGTTCCACAGATTTGGGCTGTGCGGCCGGTCAATTTCATGCAGAAAAACGACTAAATCCCATTTCGAACGGGACTTAGTCTCTGGAGCTGAAAAACGAAGTGTAGGAGAAGGTAAGGGTCAGCGGTGTTCGGTAAAATGTGTAGCCGATTTCAGTTCCACAGAATCTTTAGCATACACCGCTGACCGCGTTCGACTGAACAAAGATGGCCGCCGCCGCGTGCAATTAACCTGCAGTAACCTCACAGCCTGGGAGGTAAATTGCCTGCACACTTTAACTTCTGGGTGGTCCGCCTGTGTGGTACTTGGTTCAGTAAGCCCTATTTACTGAACCAAGTGGGAGAAAGCCAGGGGCAAGTTATTTTACAGGTCTGGGGACATAGTCTTAAAGGGACATTGTTCAGCAAAGTCACAATATGTCCCCAGACGGTTCTTAAAGGGCCATACACACCCAATAAAAGTTAGTAAGTTTTCAGGGGCACAATCTTCCAGGGGCCATAGTCATGAGGAAGGAGGCTGTCAAATAGGCTTCTCCACAATCCAGGGAAGCAGGGCAATTTTCCATTTAAAGGGCCAGTTACAAATAGCGATTTGTAACACTTCTCGTTCCTGAACCTGGGTTCACACTCATCGACTGGGCACTTACTATGTAGAGGCCGATGATCTCCTGGACAACAGACCAGTGGCGCCGAGACGAAAGGAGGTCCACGCAGAAGTTCAGGGGTGCAGCTGTAGGGAGCGTGGGCAAAGATAGACCGTCTCACGCCTCTGCTTCTTAGCCACCGTTAACGATGAGCTTCCCGGCCAATTGCACCAAATGATACCGGAGAAACTGACGGAAGCCAAGCACAGAGAAGTGGACACAGGTTTCTTCAGGAAGGAAGAGATTCTTTATTCGATTCACCGACCGGGGCTCAGAGGGACTAATGTCACCAAAAAACAGCAAAGTCTGAGCCCAGAACTGACTGTGTAAATGCATAATATAGACATATAGCTCCTCCTATAGTTAACTCTACCCACATATACTCTTTACCCAATCAGCTGAACAAAGCCTAACTTCCCTTACCTGTTAGACCACATGGCTCACCCAGAACAATGGAGGAGGGGAAGTGTTTTCAGTTTCTGCATTCCTGCACTTGCTCAGTACACTGTTGATTGTATCTTAGCTACGTGTAACTGACTAACTGATACACCAACATTTACACATATGCCACGTGGAAATCTCGGCCTCCTAAATTTAATTTCTACCGAGCTTCCACCACACTTCCAAACTGCTGTGAAGGACAGAAAAAAAAAAAAAAAAGACTGCCTGATGGGAAGGGGAAAGATCTATTTATACCAGTTTCAGAGTTCTATTTCCTGTCCTTTCTGCTGTGAGGGGAGGAGCTAACCCATGAGTTAATGCTGCCATGATTGATCAGGAAATATATTATATATTGCATAAGTGGATGATTTCCAATGCCCCATGGCTTTGATGATATATGAAAAAGGACAAAGGGTATTAGCGCTTATACAAAGATATTATTTTTTTTTTTTTTTTTTTGGAGAGTATAATCTCCAAACAGTATATGTAATAATAGCAGCTGACACCAAGAAGTGTGACTTCTCCACAAACACAAACAAGATATAAAAGATTCAGAAGTGTAGCGCTTTTAAATACGAAAGGTTTACCTTAATAACAGTGGTTATGGTAGTTTTACAAAGTTACAAATTTTCAGACCTAAAATAGATGCAAATAATACCATATGCACGGACGACTCTGTTGAATACACTCCAGAAACCTATCTACTCCACCTGACCCCCATACCGCTGATGACCTACAAGAAAACCATAATTCCATATCTGATAAACGCCGCGCGCAGCCTCATCCCGACCTTCTGGAGGCAGAGTTCAGCCCCCTCCACCAAGGACTGGATCACTAGAGTGGAAGACATCAGGGACATAGAGGAAATCATCCTGATGGCAAGGGGAAAGAGCCAGACCTACCAGAAAATCTGGTACCACTGGACACATTGGCTAACAACAATCTAACCAACCCGAAAAGGAAACACACAACTTTCAGCGGGGATAGCATAGACCCATAGTGGAAACAAGGACACCACATACGGCGGAGCCACCTCCAGATGCCTTCCCGCTCGGGGCGGCGGGGGGAGAGGGGACCCGGAGCGGACCCGCTGACACCCCCCCTCTCCTACTAGATCCCATCCCTTGCCTTCAGACCTGACCCCCTCCTCCTCACCCTCTCGCTCTTCCATCACTTCTGGCTTCTGGATGTAACATTCCTCTACTCTGGAGGAACATACCACACATACAGACAGCCCAGGCCGAACAACCACACAGTGGCAAAGACCCCCCCCCAAACACAACCCCGACACCACTGGCCCATCCTCCCCAACCCTTCACCTGCCAATGAGCAACCGACACGTCAGAAACATACAAACCGCTAACACGACAGGATCACAATGCTGCCCAGGGAACCCATACATGCAGCCAACACTACGCAAACACTTCCTCATCCAACTCACGAGGGAGGAAAGAAAAGTACCCCCGGACAAGAGCACTCAATCCACCAACACCCCATAGGTACGAGACGTACTATACCACAGGTGATAATCAACTTTGTACCATACCCAGACTAAGACCGCTGCCGACCTGGCACATTGATCATAACTTGACAATAAAAAATTCCCCTTTCTGTCTCATTAGAGATATCTTTGCCAGAAGCTCAAGGAAGCAGGCTGAAGGGTCAGTGTTAGGACCCGCTTAGGGGGGTCTGCCTTGACGTGGGCAGGCGGGCATTCCCTCCAATGGCCATTGGAGCAACTAAATGACCTCCATTTGTCTAAATATACATAGGGATTAAGGAGAAAGCGCAGGTAACATTTTCTTTTCTTTGTTTTTTTACTATATATTGGGGGTGATGTGTATTGTAGTCCTTGCTGCTGGCCCAGCAGTAATGGGACTAAGCGCAGGACTTCTCTTTTTGTATTTGTATTTACTTTGTATCACACAGCCTGGTTACAATGCTGCTGCCCATCCCATGTGTTCCCTATTAAGGGTTAATAAGTATAGGGTGTATGTGAAGAAATTACTCTATTATCCGGTATTTCTGCATATTTCTTGCTTTTTCTGTTTATTTTCATTCGGCAGATGGGACTGCCGAACAAAGACCACCCCTGGCTCACTTAACTTCAAAGCCGGCATCACTTTCACCCTCTACGTGTGCGGTCAGCGTTCGTACTGCCGAACGCCACGTGGCAGAGAAAACCGCGGCCATCTTTTTTTCGTCAAACAAAGGCAGCGGGACTTGGTCGTCGAGTGTCTGGAACTAAAATCGGACACTCGACTTCCCGAACACCGGTCTCAATCATACGAACGCTGGAACTATTGATACCGATTAGCTAGAAGAGCGCTATTCAGTACAAATGTGCACACGAATGAGGGGAACAATCGCTGCTAGGAGCCAGGGGAATTCATTCAGTACTTTTATTCATTTTCCCCCTTTTTCTAAAGTGACCGGCAAAACCACACGAACCTCTGGAACTATTTTGGGCAGCCCACCCACAGTGAACCGGTCACAAAGGACTTCCATGGTTTTTGCGAACCCCTGAACCGATCTGGGTGAAATTTGGATATGTTGGTCACCCAGATCGGGGCTATCAGGGGACATATCAGGGGATTTGTGGGGATACCCCATGTATAAAGGGGTGTTCCAGAAATTGGGGAAAACAGTGATTTTTCAGCCTGGAGATAATTAGGTTGTTACTATATCAGACCTGATTATCTCCAGGACTAGGGGAGGGAACTACCTGTTTGTGTTGGGTGTGTTTTATATTTTTACTGTACAGGATTGGATAAATGTTACTCCTCCCTGTGGGATGTCCCCTTGCATGGGGACCTGCATAAAAAGCCATGTATGTGAATAAAAGTTAGTTCTACTTGTATCCTGATCCTGGACTCTGACTGTTATTTGGAATTCGTATGCTTTACCAAGGGAATTATCTTGTGAAGCTGTTTGTATTTCGTATGGATTTCGTTTCCTGTAACTACCGAACAGAGGTCTCTCTACACTAGACTCTGACATTTCGGGAGGAAACTACCGAAAGAGGTTTGG
The DNA here is from genome assembly GCF_036172605.1 of Pelobates fuscus. Taxonomy (NCBI): domain Eukaryota; kingdom Metazoa; phylum Chordata; class Amphibia; order Anura; family Pelobatidae; genus Pelobates; species Pelobates fuscus. The sequence goes on along the minus strand of NC_086324.1, from coordinate 104,654,894 downwards.
CTAGACTTGGTTTCCTTACAGTGTATATAAAAAATACCCCTTTCTGTCTCATTAGAGATATCTTTGCCAGAAGCTCAAGGAAGCAGGCTGAAGGGTCAGTGTTAGGACCCGCTTAGGGGGGTCTGCCTTGACGTTAGCAGGCAGGCATTCCCTCCAATGGCCATTGGAGCAACTAAATGACCTCCATTTGTCTAAATATACATAGGGATTAAGGAGAAAGCGCAGGTAACATTTTCTTTTCTTTGGTTTTTACTATATATTGGGGCTGATGTGTATTGCAGTCCTTGCTGCTGGCCCAGCAGTAATGGGACTAAGCGCAGGACTTCTCTTTTTGTATAAATTGACAACTTGCCACTGAGAGAACGCAACCTAGTACGATCCAGACAAGAATAGACCTGAGCTGACATGTGCACACCCAGACTGACACACCATACCTCTGTGGAGGCAACAGCACGCACTCATACGCCTGCTAAGACTTAACTCAAAACCCTGGCCATCAGGATGTGCAGACTGGATACTGAGATTTAACGAATTGCCAATCGCAACCTACGACAGCTTAGAAATGAAACGGGTTATGTGCACTACCCTTGCCCAAATGAACTATCCCCCAAGTAGGCAATCGTACATGTATGTAAATATCCCATACTGTACCCCTATCCAACGCATGCTATGACCTTACACAAAAAAAGGTGCAGAAGTGAAGTAGCGGGTGGGCAGGACCTAATTAAGCTGCCGTAGGCCACTTAGGCCTGGTGGGTAATGCAACATCCTAATCCCACCTTGGAATATCAGTTGCGTTGGCGCAACCGGGATACTGGGTACTCTTGTGGATCAGAAATGCAACCCATTCATGCACCCTAAGAGCGTTTACTTAAGGATGACTCTTGATGCATATTCAGCTCGACTTCCTGTATCTTGTTTTATATCCTGTTCTATATATTGTGTCATATCTCAAAAATGTTTTATTTCAAAAATGTGCAACGTACCAAGAAAAGCAACTCTGTTTCCCATACAATGCTTACATTTCTGCCATAAGTCACTGCATTCTTATATCTGTACCACTGCACAACAAAATAAAGAATGTCAAAAAAAATAAAAAAACAATACCATATGGTGCAGTTTATAAATAAAAAGATAGTAATGATAAAGTGGAGTTTATAAATAAAACACTCACAAACAGGGCGCTATAAAACCTAGCTCCAGTGTGGATCGCTTCTAGGTCCGTTTAGGCGACCCACCCCTAAATGGAATGTGTGTTCTGTCCTAAGGGAAAGTATATAGAAACACAATAGGGTAGTACAGTGAGGTTAAGGAATATATGGAAATAAGTGCCAATTGAGTACTTACAAACACAGAGCCCCTGTGGCTCTGTAGTAGCGTGTTCTGTAGGTATAGGGCTATACTCCCCCTTTAAATAGGTGTATTTTTAAAGCCAGGAACCAAATAAAAGCTTAAATACATTTATTATTTTATTTTTTTTCTAAATATTTCTAGACTTTATTACATTACAGAAATCACAATTCATATATCCTTCTATAATAACTGAGCAGAGACTATAAAGGACCATTTTCATGGCCTAGCTGAGAATTAAGGAAAAAAAGAAAAAGAGTAAAAAGATATCAGCATTGACTGGGCTAGGCTTCTTTGTTACACTATAAGCACAAATTCAATTTAGCTCCCCCCCCCCAACCCTCCCGCTGAGCTTCCTCATTAACTCTGCAGTAATGATAAAACCACTTAGATTTAAACATTAGGAAAATGGATTTTTGGTAAAATTAATTTTGATGGGCAAGGTACTGGAACTGACATATCGAGAGATTAGATGATTTAATAAGATTTTTTTTTAATTCTTTATTTTTGTTGTGCATGTTATAACAAAAGAACTTGCACAGCCACGACAGCATGGGCAAGTACAATAATGACAGTAGAGAAAGACATCATCATGGCATATGTAAAACGGCACAAATTTTTAAATTAATGAGATCTATATGTTAACAGTTTATGCTCTTGTTTAGTTTAAGTGAGTTAGTAAGTTACACATGTCAGGGAAGAGTTTTCAGAGGAGTGGCAAAGAAGGAAACAGGTTAAGCAAAGATGGAAGGCCGTGCAGTATCTCCCTTTGACGCCAGGCTCCAGCAGCGACTACAGGATGTGATGCGCAGTATGGAGTATCCTATCCCAGAGGAAAGAGAGACAGAGTGGAGGGTGGCGCTTCGTACCGATCTCTGGAAGGAGGACATCGACGAAATTCGACCCTTCCGGTTTGAGGAAATCCTGACCACTAACCAGCGCCAAGCAGAACAACTAGAGCTGCGGATGCCATTATTGGGAAACCAGCCCTCAGAGGAATGGGTAAGCGAACTGGAGACGCTAGTTGAGACTGAGGTGTGGCTGGATGATTCCTATCGGGCCCTGCGGTGGCATGCTTACCACCTCTATCCATGGCTGATCGAGTACAAGTGTATTGAGGGGGAAGACTACGATGCCCTGGTTTGTTGTGGGATACTATTGAAACTAGTCTCTGGTTCGGAGACACCGACATTGCTCGTTTCTGGTCCATCCGAGCTGAGCGGGCAGACAACTGGGACCTTACGGAGATCGATGCCATTCAGCCAGATCTATCTTTTCTTGCCAACCGGGAGTGGGAACTAGAACAGGATTGTGTTTGCCTATTCCAATGTATAACGCCGCCTGTCTCTGACATGATGGGGCTTATTGACTGTATGCCACTGGAAGCATTGAGTTTAGTTCCTCCTCCCCAGCAACCAAGCCTGTTATCAGGGGACCTTGGTACTGTACCACATACGTCCCAACCAGCACCAGAGATGGAAGATCTTATTGACTTGTCCTGGGAAGACACCCAGCTGGCAGGTGGAGATGGGACCGAGGTCTCTCTACCGGCCCTACAGGGATGCTGGGCAGTCGACCCAGATCCCCAGCGGCAGTATGTATCCCAGGGAGCTGAAGGTGCCGTCCTTCCTCCCCAGCGGCAGTGTGTGTCCTTAGGAGAGGAGACAGTTGGTCCCTCTTCCCAGCAGTCCAGTGAGTCTCAGGGAGCCGAAGGTGCAGTCCTTCCTCCCAAGCGGCAGTGTGTGTCCTTAGGAGAGGAGACAGTTGGTCCCTCTCCCCAGCAGTCCAGTGAGTCTCAGGGAGCCGAAGGTGCAGTCCTTCCTCCCCAGCGGCAGTGTGTGTTACAGGGAGCTGAAGGTGTCGTCCTTCCTCCCCAGCGGCAGTGTGTGTCATTAGGAGAGGAGACAGTTGGTCCCTCTCCCCAGCGGCTGAAAGTATGTATGGGAGAGGAGCTTGTTACCCCCTCTCCCCAGCGGCAGCTTAACCCACCAAGGGGAGACAGTAAGCTCCACAACAGTGCAGATGGGACCGTGGTCTCTGCACATGCACCACTAGGGGTAGGGACAGTCAGTCCTGTCCACCAGCAGCAGGGCTGTTTAGCCAAAGGGGAGACAGTCGGTCTCCCCCTCCAGCAGCAGGGCTGTGTGTCTAAAGGGGAGACAGTCAGTCTCCCCCTCCAGCAGCAGGACTATGTAACCAAAGGGGAGACAGTCGGTCTCCCCCTCCAGCAGCAGCCCCAGATCTCGAGAGAGGAGCCTACGAACTCTTCTTTTCAGCATGGCTCCAACCAGGCTACTCCCGTGGTAGCGCTGGCACTCAGCAACCCACCAAGGCAGCCTATCAGTACCCCACACAGCCTTGGTGAGGCACCTGGACATGGACGAGCTAATCTTTTACCCAGGTGTAGTAACTATGTATTGTGGGTAGGCTGTATTACTGTTTGTGCTTCGTGGGTGGGTTGCTGGACTAACCAGGGCACTGACCGGCAGGAGGTCAGATACCCTGTTAGTCTGTTTGGAAAAGGGGAGAAATGTGGCGGTACCAGCCTTGCCACTGGGCATTGGAGAAGACTGATTGCCAGCCTCCTGCCATGTGACTATGGCCCCTGGGATGTATTGCCTGCTCTCCTGTACTGCTGAGGATTGCTACCATCTAGGTGGATTTGGCTATGGAGCTTGTGTAGTGCCCTCTGTTGGTAGCAACAGTAATATGCACTACCTGAATAGCAAGATTTTGCATATTCGGGTAGATTTTGCATATTCGGGTAGATTTGCATATCGGGTAGATTTGCATATCGCTAATTCTGCATGCAGGAGAGACATTTGTGTTAATTATGGTCTTCCCCACCTATTTATAAATATGTAATTATGTTATAATAAGTCACTGAATGTTGCCTGCTATGATTTGACTGTTTGTAATTTTATTGAGTTTTCACAGTAATGTTAATGTAATTAACCAAATGGGCTAGTCCCAAGTAAAATAAAGTTTTAGTCAGTTCTACTTCACCCTCAATTTGGAGTCCTGTCTCTTATTGGGGGAATCTGCTACAAGGGATTGCTATGCTCTGCATATTCCCTTGCTATAATCACTCCTAAGCTCTTGTAAGAGCTCGTTCCTGCTTCGCTCTGGAAGGAAGAGAGGTTCGTCCTGCGGTGGTTGTGGTGTCGGCTAGAGTGCTTGGAATCCTCAAGAAGCGCTAGGAGCATCCATCAACGGAGGTACCCAGTCGGGGTGCCAGGTGATCCGATACAGAGGACATGCATGCTTATCGATAATTGTAGCTACATCAACAACTGATGAGGCTATTAGTGGTGCAGCATACGGTGTGCGCCTTAGCGTAGAGGGCTGGGGTGACCGCCAGCTCCGGCAGAGTGAAAAGTAAGAGTCAGGGGAAACACAGCCCATGTCTAGGTGTGGAGAGAGTACCTATATGGTACCCCAAGAGGTCCACTGGGTCCCATTGTCCCACCTTGTGGGGCGCTGTCCGACGATCCTCGTCTACAAGCTTCCCGGTTGCTGGGTGAGTTTTGGCGTGGTGCCTTGCAAACTTTAGCACTCTGGTGCGCTCAGTATCACAGTGAGGTTAATGCATGGGGATGAGGTCTTCGAGTGCTCTCCCAATATAGGTCGCTGGCGCGGGCTCATTGATTGTTGGTGAGGTGTGTTCAGTCAGAGGAGACCCAGCAATCACTCCAGGAGATTGCCGCTGCAGTAAGGGTAGGTGTAATACCTGCAGGCTGCTTTGGTTCTTGCCCGCCATCAGGAATGGTCCAGGGGTGGTTGAGAGGCTGCAGGGAATTCCCGCTGTGTCAGCTCTGGCTGTGTGATTGATGAGCACCTTGTCAATATGCCACACAGGGTTCTCCTTCTCAGCCAGAGGGGTTGCATTTTAGCGAGGCCGCGTGGGAGCCGCCCACCCACGACGTCGAGCCGCCCAGGTTAGATGTAAAGGTGGTAGCGTGCCTGGTAAGGACCGGGATATCCCCCGCCGGTCCAAAGGGGGGGTGAACGGGACCAAGAAGGCACCAGGTAAGTGGTAGTTTGCTTCGGTCGGGACAGAAAGCAAGGCAGCGGCCGTCCGCCTCACTCTCCTCCCGACTAGACCTCAGTCCCCAAGCCTCAGAGTCTCTCGCCGGGACCCAGAACCACCCGATATCAGGCGCTCCAGCTGCACCAGGACACTCCAGAGCCTTGTGTCATGGACCCCCAGGGTGGTACAAGCAGGATAATAAGGTGGGTATTCACCCGAAAATACTTTGTGCCCTAGTGACTTGCAGCCTGCCAGGAAGGCCGCTTGGCCCCGCCCCCCTAAATACATTTATTAATTTGTATTAAAAAGTACATAAATAAAATGAAGAACAATGTCCATAAAAAAATATACCGGTACGCGTTTCACCACTAGATGTGGCTTCCTCAGCATGGTCAGCGTTGTGATAGTTCTTGGCTCCTAGCTTCTGTTTATATACCCTCCTAATTGGGGAATCTTCTACATCTGTGTATGTTACGTAGCTACTATGTAAGCTCTCGGGGCGTGACGTCAGCAAGTCTCTCAGCTTGACAGTTACTGTTCATTCCGAATTTGTATCCACATGCTTGTAGCTGTTTTCTCTAATGTTCATATTGCACGTGTTATTAGTCAGATTTTCAGTGCGGTCCAGCAGATAGAGCCTTGAAAGTTTCTCCATAAATAAACATTAGGGAATACAAGGGGATATGACCATATAAAAGAGGAATTAGTAATATACATCTTAGTAGAGTTCTTATAATACTTTTTTTTTTTTTTTTTTTTTGGTTTTTAAAATTTTTATTAAGTATTTGTATGCATTACAATATTTGCAAAATGAGAAAAAGCATAAAGATACAATTGGTATATCGCTTCAATAATGTAAAGTTGACTTTCATAATTTTTTTACAAAAGATGAGTTAGCGGTTTACAGAGCATGTAAGCAAATGCGAATACATAAACAGAGGGTTTTACATAATCTACTCAGAAATTGCAACTGTCCAAGTACATGTACAACGGGTATTTAAGTTGATAGTTTATGTAAATCAGTATGAGATGAAAAACCTGGTGATCTTCAGGAACTTGCCTTATGGAAGGCTATGGACGTTGGGTTCTCATATTGTGTCCCTGGCAAGGGATGGTACCCTCAGTCAGAAATGTTTTCCAGTTTTCCCATATTTGTGTGTGTGTTGTCATGTTTTTGGAGTAGGCAGAGGAGATTTCCTCCATCTGTCTGGTGTTTTCTACTTTTTGGATCCATTCTCTGATGGTTGGTGCTTCAGCCTGTTTCCAGTGGATTGGGATTAGAAGATTTGCTGCTATCAGCAGGTGTGTGAGTAGGGTAAGATTCGGTTTCTTATTGACTATCGGGGGGGGTAGGAGGAATAGCATATGTTCCGGTGCATAAGGGTACTTTATGCCCGTTATTGTTTGTGTAAGTGAGTGGATGCGTTTCCAAAATTTAGAGACAATGGCGCACGACCACCACATATGTGATGAGTGAGCTTTGGGGGCCGAACAGCGCCAACATTTGTCTTTGATGGCCTTATGGATATGACTAAGTTTGGTTGGAGTGTAGTGCCACCTTGACAATCTTTTATAGTTGCTTTCTTGTGTGTTTAGGTTAAGGGCTGTAGTGTGACTTCTGTTGATGATCTGTTGCCATTGTGCTGAGGAGAGTGAGATTGGCATCTCTGCAGACCATTTTTCTATAAAGATGGGGAGTGTATTAGGTTGGTTCGATTGGAGCAATTTATACATTGTTGACAAAGCTTTTTTCTTTAAGGGGTGATTTGTACATAATTGTTCAAATGGTGTGAGCGTTCTTGCTCCCCTGGGGAGTAGAGAGAGGTGTTTAGCAAAGTGACAGATTTGATTATGAAACAGGTGGTGTGTGCCTGTGTGTGAGGATTCTGGGAATAGATCCTGCATGTTCCTGATCTTGTCGTTTTGAGTGATGTCCTTGAGCGAGAGGTATGAGGATGTCTCATTTATTTGTGGCAATTGCCGAGGTGTGTCTATCGGTAAGAGTGGGTTGTGTGTTATTGGATATAATGGCGAAGGAAACGGAGCCACATTGAGGCGATTGGTCACTGAGGCCCACACTTTGAGTGTGGCTGTTATAGTGGGATGCTGTTTGTGGGACAGTAGTAGTCGCCCATTTTCGTGCCATGAGATTGTGCTGATAGGAGCTTTTGTAGATGCCCCTTCCATGGAGACCCATTGGTGGGATGGCAGTTGTTTGGTCCACTCGTATATTCTTACTAGGTGGGTGGCTTTATGATATGTTTCTATGTTGGGTAAACCTATGCCCCCTTCTCTTCTAGTTTGTGTTAGGAGGGAATATGCTAGTCTGGGGTGGGCGTTTTTCCATAGGTATTGTGAGAAGGCGTTCTTGATGTTAATAAAAAACTTTTTAGGGATTGTTATAGGAAGGGCTTGGAGGAGGTAGAGAATACGAGGGAGAACATTCATTTTTAGGACATTTAATTTACCAAACCAGTTGTGTTGTAGCTTGTTCCATTTGGACAGATCTCTATTTATATTCGTCATTAGTGGTGGAAAGTTAAGATTGTAGGTCTGAGACAAGTGTCGAGGAATTTGTATGCCCAGGTATTTAATTGAGACTGTTGCCCAAGAGAAATGGAATTCGTTTTTAAGCTGATTCTCTACTTCTGGTGAAGTTTGAATCGGGAGTAACTCACATTTAGCAAGGTTGGCTTTAAAATTTGAGAGTTTTCCGTAATCCTGCATCTCTTGGAGAATATGAGGGATGGATTGTATGGGGTTTTTGACCGAAAATAAAATATCGTCGGCGAAGGCCGATACCTTGTACTCTGAGGTGCCTATTTTTATTCCTTGAATTAGGGGGTTGTCCCGTATACCCTGTAAGAATGGTTCTAGCGTTAGGATGAAAAGTAAGGGTGAAAGAGGGCATCCTTGACGGGTGCCGTTTGTTATTATAAACGGAGTGGAGAGTTGCCCATTGATGCGCAGTCTGGCTGTTGGTTTGGAGTATATGGCTGACATCCAGTCCAGCCATCTAGGTCCAAACCCCAATGCCCTCAGCGTTGTCAGCATAAAGGACCAATCAACTCTATCAAATGCCTTCTCGGCGTCTATAGCCAAGAGGGCGCTTTGACAGACCTCCTGTTTTGCCCAGTGAATCAGGTTTAGAATTTTTGTAGTATTATTTTTTGCCTCTCTGTTTGGTACAAAGCCAGCTTGATCCGGATGGATCAAGTCTGGGAGTAGATTTTTGAGTCTGGATGCAAGAATTTTGGTGAATATTTTAACATCCACGTTTATTAGGGATATGGGCCTGTAGCTGCCGCATTGAAGGGGGTCCTTCCCTGGTTTTGGGATGAGTGCAATTGTAGCTTCTAGAGTTTGAATGGGTGGTGGCACATTTTGAGAGATAGAGTTGTAGGCATTAAGAAAAGGAGAAGCTAATATTGGGGCTAGTTGTTTATAATATTTAATGGTAAAGCCGTCTGGGCCCGGACTCTTCCCTAGTGGGGTATTTTTGATTGCTAGAAAAAATTCATCTTGCGTGATCGGATCATCTAGGAAAGATTTAAGGTTATTCGGCAAAGTGTGTTTCAGTCTCTTTTGTAGGTAATCCAGAACTTCGGCTGGTGGGGGTGGTGTTTCCCTGAGATTGTAGAGCTTTGTGTAGAAGTGCCTAAAGCCTTCTGTGATTTCAGGTAACATGTGGGTTACTGTTCCGTCCTGTTTCTTGATGCCCTGTATAAAGGTCGTTTGTCTGTCTGGTTTGAGGGATTGTGCGAGCAGTCTGCCGCACTTGCCCCCTTGAGTGTAATATTTATGTCTTGTCAATTGGACCTTTTTTTTTGAGTATATGTGCAATAAAGTGGATAGTTCCGTTCTCTTGGCAATCAAGGTTTTATATGTGGTAAGCTTGTTATCTGTGATGTGTTGATTCTCTAAGTTTTTTATATCTGTGGTTAAGGTCTTAATTAAGGCATCTCTTTTCTTTTTTTGGATAGACGCCAGTTTGATAAGTTCACCCCTTAGGACACATTTGTGTGCTTCCCAAATCGTCGTGTGTGGTGTGTCCGGGGTTGTGTTGGTAAGAAAGTATGTCTGAGCGGTCTCGGCGAGTTGTGTGTTTACTTCCGTCACATTAAGTAGGAGATCATTCAGTTTCCATTGCGATTTGGGCCGAGGTAGGGAGGGAACATTCATCTCTAGGATTAGGGGAGCATGGTCAGACCATGTAATTGCGCCATAGGAGGCTGAGGTTATCAGTGGTAGGAATCTGTGATGTGTAAATAACATGTCTATTCTTGTGTATGTGCCTGTGGGGGGAGAAAAGAAGGAGAAATCCCTGCGGGATGGATGTAGTGATCTCCAGCAGTCGAAAAGTTGGGCATCATACAGTGTTTGTCTAATTTTGTCTCTTGTGGTGGATAAATAGACACTAGACGGGGCGGTAGTGTCTAGGGAACCATCAAGTGATATATTCATGTCTCCTCCTACCAGAAGTTGACCCTCCTGGAAGTTAGAGAGTTTGTTTAATATTTTGGTGAGTGTGCGATTCTGTTTTTTGTTGGGGAGATAGAGATTTGCCAGTGTGACTTTGGTGTTGCCTATGGTCCCTACTAGGAAGAGATATCTACCTGCATCGTCTATTTCTTTCTTGTGAAGTGTAAAGGGAACCTGACTTCCCAACAAGATTCCCACTCCTCTGGCTTTCGCATCTGTGAAGTGGCTGAAGTAACCTGTTGGAAAGTGTCTGTTGCGTAACATAGGTGCTGTGTCTTTCCGGAAGTGGGTTTCTTGTAGAAACACAATTTCTGCTTTGTGTCTATGAAAATCCTGTAATGCCATGGACCTTTTTTCAGGTGTGTTGAGACCTTTTACATTTTGTGACAATATACGTATAGTGGTCATGTTGTTTGAAGTAAGACCGCTGTAGGTGTCAATGTAGTCAAGGTGTGATATAAATAATGTAACCTTGCAGTGGTGTTGTGAGTACAATTGATGAAGCGGTGAGTTGTCTGGTACCAAGTAGTATCTAAATAGCAGGTATTAGCATACAATAAACGTATTTTGCATATAATAATTTGAAAAATCAAATGTTAAAACAGTATGTGTAAATATAAAAACAGTAAAACAATAAAGTACTGCTCGCTTCCCTTCCTCAACAGGAGGAAAGGTCTACAATGGGAGTAAGGCCTCACCTAGGCCTTCCCCTTGTATGGGCCGCGTCTCGACCGGGTGATACTCCGGGTCTCAATACGGTCGCTTTTCTGTAGGACTTCGTCCGTGAGCAGGACTTACAAACTATTAGGCCTGGCAGGGTTAAATAATGGGAGTTTAAGAACAAGTAGTGGTATAAGATGGTTGTTGTGTCCCCTGCCACGGACCTTAACTAACACCTGAAAGGTGTAATAAGTCTCCAATCTCTGTGCAGGAGATGGAGGCTGGTTTCTTGGGGTTATATGGGCTGGTAGCAATCCAGGTGGGCTTATCTGTAGCGTATGGGCTTACAGGACTTTAAATCCTGTGTTATGTTTATGGTATGTTGTTTATGGGAAGGGAGTAGGAGGGAGGGGGGGGTAGGAGGGTATACATGGGGGGGGGTTATCGTTCTGAGGGAGGTACTACATAGGTAATAGTTAATAAACAATAATTAACATTTAATAGTGACGACCAACGTTAATGATTAACATTATTAATAGTGGAAGGCTATGTCTTGTATTAGAGACAATAATGTCGCTGGTACCGGTATATGAATACTTCAGCTGTTTTCGTCTGGCCAGTTGGTAACGTATTTAGATTTCGGTCAAAATACATATATACATCTTGTTTCAGCTTAAACCTTACTTTTGCATTTCCATAAATGTATAATTAGTCTGCAACATTTAGGTATATGTACATGGAATGAGCCAGGTGGGGATGGGGTTGTGGGTTAGCCAATTCGATAAGAGTAAACTGATGGTGAAACTTGTCGATGGCTTCAGGTCTCGCCATTGGCTACCAACAGATTAAAATGTATTGTCCTTTTCGAGTCTGGAGCAGTTTGAGAGAGATTAGCTTTTGGGCCTCTTGCTTGTGTTAGCTATTGCGACTCAGGACTTAGACATATTTTAATTAACCCTGTCCATTCCTGGGTCGCCTCTACTACACCTCTAAGGTGTGGGGGGGCCAGTTGTGTGTATAATTACATAATAACAAAGATGCAAACATACAACCTGTCTATGCAATCAACGAAGAGTTCTTGTGGTGTCATGGCAATGCCCTCAAGGACTGTAAGTTCAGGGTGTAAGTGTCTTTTAGATCCTGTTGCAGTCCCCTGAGCGTCGCCTCTATCATTATGTAGTTCCCAGTTAGTCTTTGTGTTCAAAGGTTCGGTATAACGGTGCCATTTGTGGACGACAGAATGAGGCTGACAGAATGAAGCATGTTTCGTCGGAGTTCGTGGATTAGTGGAATTGAAAGAGAGTCCGCATAAGGGGGGGGGGGGGGAGGGAAATAGAGTGACCGGGTTTTGTGAGGTGCGGTTGTTCCGCTTTTCCCATGTCCCGTATGTTATCTTTTATCCTGTCTCGGCGTCCTCAGTGGGGAGGTGAGTCTTGGATCTGTTCTCCTTTTCTTCATCGGGGTGATACCCCTTGCGCGGTTCATGGAGTCCTGGTGCGGATAGGGGCCGTACCAATCCATAACTTGTGTTTCTGGGAGGTCTAATGCTCTTAGGAAGGGTGGAACATCTAAATGTGATGCAATTGAATACGTAGTACCTTTATGGGTAACTATGAGGGCAAAGGGGAATCCCCATCTGTAGCGAATGTCGCGGTTGCGTAGATGTTCTGTGATCGGCTTCAAAGCTCGTCTCGCTTGCAGTGTGAGCCATGATAGGTCTGGGAAAATTTGCACTGCATGTCCTCTATATAGTAAGGGGGGGTTGGTGTCCCTCAGTGCCTTTAATACATTTTCTTTTTCATTATAATAGTGTAATTTACATATGACATCTCTTGGGAGATCTGTTGCAGGGCCCCTGGGTTTAAGGGATCTGTGTGCCCTGTCTATAATGAAAGAGTTGTTGGGTTCCTTTCCTAGTATTAAGTTAAATAGGTCAGTTAGTGTGTTCAATAGGTTTTCCCCTTGAGATTCTGGGAGCCCTCTTACCCTTAGGTTATTGCGTCTTCCTCTATTGTCGAGGTCGTCTAGCTGCCTTTGCATATCAGTCAGGTAAAGCAGTTGGGAGTCCATTAAAGAGGACATATGTACCATTTGGGCTTGTTGTGCATCTCTCTCTGTGGTTAAACTGTTGCAGGCTGGAGTTGATCGTGTCAAGCTTCTCCTGGAAAGAAGTCTCCATCTTGCTCATCATGGATGCGATGTCTGCCTTAGATGGTAAGTTTTTGATCAGTTCTTTAAGTTCCAGGTCCCTGTGGTGATCGTTGGGTCTGTCAGAGGTGTCCGATGTCGCTGGGCTTTGAGGTATGGAGTCTAGATAGTTATGAGTGTCGGACGGCGCCATTTTGTTGGTCGCGGCCTCCGTCTCGCGGTCCGCCGACTCCGTGAAATAGCCTGTTAAAGTTCCCAATTTGTGCCCGTTATGTTTCCCTGGGGTGCGCTGGGTACCTTGATTCTTTTTTGGGTTTCCCATTTTTGGTTGTTGCCTCAGATTGATGTGGATTGCCCGATGGATTGCAGGGAGCCGAATCAGTGCACAGCCATTCAGCTCCGCGGTCAGGCCACGCCCCTTCTTATAATACTTATATCTACAATAATCTATTTGATTAATATCCATGTTAAAGTGATTATTCACCCATAGTGCTAAGCTTTAATAAGAAATAAAAAGACCTTTAATATATTTCTTTCCTGTAATAGTGATTCCTTTCCCTTATACAAAGGTTTTTCTTTTAAAGGGACAGGATCCTCATAACCTGTTGGAGATACAGGGTATTTTCAAACTTGTTTTTATAATTCTTTACCTCTTAATTTTTCAATATATACTTCTTTAAATAGTTAAAAATATAAAACATATATAAATAATGTATAAGGGTTATCCGTAAAGAAGAAAGGGAAAGGAAATATATAAAAAGGGGTACAATGTAAAAAACAGGGGTGAGGGTTCTCTATAGAAAATGGCATAGTTCGAAGTCCGAGTTCAATCCATATGGAATGAGAGTATTCATTTTAAAAATCCATTCCATTTCTACTTGGCCTAATTTTTTTTATAAAATCTCCACCTCTCCAATTTTTTTCCACCTTTTTCACTCCTAAGAATATAAGGCCTTTTGCATCTTGGTGGTGGTGCTCTTTAAAATGGTAGGAGACGCTGTGCTTCTCAAATCCTATGTTGATGTTACGTATATGTTCTACTATTCTTACGTGCAGTGGTCTAGTCGCGCGGCCTATATATTCCAAACCGTACATCTTGACAGGTAGATTATATTCTTAGAATAGCATGTTACAATTATTTTATAGATATAATTTTGCCCTCTTTATCGTTAATCGTCTTAATAGTCCTTTTTTTGTAATCTGATTTTTTTACATGCTAAGCATTAACCGCAGCCACAAAAACCTTTTTCATTATTAAAAATTGTAGAAAGACTCTTTTTTTCTTTAATAAAATGGTATACCAATGTATTCTTTAAATTTCCAACTCCTCTATGTATGAACCTAGGACTGTCTGGTAGAAAAGTCTTTAGTGTTGGATCCTGTAGTAGAATCGGCCAGAATTTCTTTATAATTTTACGAACTTGATAATTTTTTACATTAAAATTACAAATGATTGGCATATCTTTCATCTTCTTGTCCTCTTTATTTTTATATTCTAGCATATTGGCTCTTTCCCCTGGTTTTTATTTCTATTCTGGTGGATTCTAACTGGGGTTCTTCATAACCTTTATTTAAAAAATCTTTTTTAATTCTCAGTGATTGATCTTCATAATTTTCTATGTCCGTGCAGTTACGCCGGATCCTTAAGAATTGGCCTTTCAGGGCGTTTTCTAACCAAGGGCTGTAATGGCAACTCGTGTGTTCAATAAAACTATTGCAATCCACTGCCTTAAAATGATTTTTTGTTTTTAAAATTCCATCTTTAATATAAACATTAAGATCTAAAAGGATTATTTCATCTTGGCTCCATGTGCTTGTAAGTTTAATACCCCATGTATTATTATTTTAAAAAAGATAAAAATTCTTCCAAAAGGCTTGTCCCTCTCTTCCAGATAAAAAATACATTGTCAATGTAACGCCCATAGTGGACCAAGTTCTCCCCCCAGCCATGGTCACCATATACAAAAATACTCTCCCAATAAGACATGAAGAGGTTGGCGTAGCTGGGGGCGAACTTGGTCCCCATGGCCGTCCCATTGATCTGTAGGAATAACTCTTCTTTAACCCCTTAAGGACACATGACATGTGTGACATGTCATGATTCCCTTTTATTCCAGAAGCTTGGTCCTTAAGGGGTTAAACCAGAAAAAAATGTTCTTTAAAATCAAATTAATCCCTTCTAAAATATATTCAACTTGGAGAGGTAAAAATTCTGTAGACACATTTTAAAAATGTTCCACTGCTCTACATCCATGCTCATAAGGTATATGCTATATAATGCTGTCACATCGCACTTCACTAAGGTGAAACCACTTTCCCATTTTTGTCCTTCCAAAAATGTTAAAAGTGACATAGTGTCTTTAATATGTGATCTTGCTTTTGTACTAATGGTTGTAATAGTACGTCGATGTATTGCGATAATGTGCTTGAGATAGTGTCTATTCCTGCTATAATAGGCCTTCCTGGTGGATTAAGGGCATCTTTATGTACTTTAGGTAAAAAGTAAAAAACAGGGATTTTAGGGTACTTAATATTGAGGAAATCAAATTCTTTCTTGTTCAAAATGCCTATTTCTACACCCTTTTTGAAGAATTCCACAAATAATTTGTTAATTTCCTCACTAGGATTATTCTTAAGTTTTCTGTATGTATTAGTGTCATGGAGTATTCTCTCTGCTTCTGTGTTTTAATAGTTAGTGGACATTAAAACTATACCTCCTCCCTTATCTGCGGGTTTTACAATGAGGTCAGGGTCACTTTTTAAATCTTTTAAAGCATCTCTCTCTAGTTTAGTTAGATTGCAAGAAATTTTATTTTTAGGAGTTATCTTATTTATTTCAGCCATTACCATGGTCTCGAAAGATAACATTTAATTCGAAATCGTTTGTTTTGGGTAAAACGATGATTTGTTTTTAAGCTCCGTTCTTTTAAACAGGTTATCCATCTCTTTTTATGGGTTTTTTTTTTTTTTATATTTTTTTAAGCACAAATTCCTTTTAAATCTGTTCAAGTCTATATACATTTCGAAATGGTTAAATTCTTTACTCGGTGCAAACTTAAGTCCTTTATTAAAAACTATCTTATGGTATACATTTAGTTCTTTGTTGCTTAAATAAAAAATTCCCCTAGATGATACTTCTATTTCCTTTCTCTTCTTCCTGTGTTGTGAGTATTCCTCCTCTGGTACCTCTTCTTTGGATATTCTCCTTCTTTTTAAATGGATAGAAGTGTCTCTTTCTGGGTCTCTCTTGTGTCTCCCTTTGGCTCTGCTCTGCCAAAAAACCTCTTCATCTCTATGGGTATCTAAGACCTCATAACGGTTAGAACACTCAATCTGATCCTCATTCCGTTGTGGATTAGGGACTTGTTGTTTTGTATAGGGTTTATACTGCTTTCTATAGGAATCGTAACTACTTCTTTGGTAGATGGTTGGTGTGGTCCCTATTTGAATTTCTTCTCTCTCTAAATTCATAGGGTCTTTTTTGATTTTGGATTGAATAATTATTGTATCTCCTTGGACTTCGAACTATGCAATTTTCTATAGAGAACCCTCCTCCCCTGTTTTTTACATTGTTCCCTTTTTTATATATTTCCTTTACCTTTCTTCTTTTTGGATATCCCTTATACATTTTTTATATATGTTTTATATTTTTAACTATTTAAAGAAGTATATATTGAAAAATTAAGAGGTAAAGAATTATACAAACAAGTTTGAAAATACCCTGTATCTCCAACAGGTTATGAGGATCCTGTCATTTTAAAAGAAAAACCTATATTAAATTATTTTAACTATTTAAGTTTTTTATGTATAAGGGAAAGGAATCACTATCACGGGAAATAAATATATTAAAGGTCTTTTTATTTCGTATTAAAGCTTATCACTATGGGTGAATAATCACTTTAACATGGATATTAATCAAATAGATTATTGTAGATAGAAGTATTATAAGAACTCTACTAAGATGTAAATAACTAATTCCTCTTTTATATTGTCATATCCCCTTGTATTCCCTAATGTTTATTTACGGAGAGACTTTCAAGGCTTTATCTGTTGCAACGCACTGAAAATCTGACTAATAACACTGTGCAATATGAACATTAGAGAAAACACCTACAAGCATATGGATACAAATTCATATGCTTGTAGCTCTCCAATGATACCTCAACCTTTTCTTATGTTCTGACGATGGTCCATCAACGTCGTTCAGCAGCACCAGTACGATGACGTCAACGCCGACCCAACCACAGAGTATACCCAATACACCCCGGCACACTGGTAAGACATGATGTTCAGAGTGAAAGTTGTAATTGTGCATTTTTCTAACTTTTAATTCACAGCAAACTGTGAACTCACTCAAAATGCTTCTATGTA
The DNA here is from genome assembly GCF_036172605.1 of Pelobates fuscus. NCBI lineage: Eukaryota > Metazoa > Chordata > Amphibia > Anura > Pelobatidae > Pelobates > Pelobates fuscus. The sequence continues at coordinate 104,637,853 of NC_086324.1, read as the reverse complement.
GTTTGTTTGCATAATTAAATCCATAATCACAATTGAGCATTGTCTTTATATACTGCTATTTAAATTTCATTGTGTTTTGAGCTTATCTTAGGTATATTGTGTTTATTGAGTTTATTTTAATTTGTGCTTATACTGTTCTTATGTGTTACATATTTACTGTATTTACATTGTGTTAGATAACATATATCCACCTGTTTTTTGTACCAATTGCTAAAAAAACAAAACACTATTCTGGTCTTTTGTATATTCCAGGTGATAGGAGATGGTTTCAGCTGGATTTGCGCACAGTCATGGAGGATATGCGGGCAACAGAGGAAAGGCAGCAGGAAAGGATGGAGAACCTTTCTGAACGGCGGTTTCAGGCACAGCGTCAGGATGCCCAGGAAGTGAGGCGCCAGGAGGCAGAAATCGCCCGGCAGCAGATGGAGCAGTTGGCTACCATCAAACAAGCCTTACTTAGTGTCCTTGGGCAGCATCTTCAAGTGCTGGGAGGCAGTCGTGATCCCAGGTCACCGCACACAGGCAGTAGTGCTTTTCAGCCAGCACAGGACCTGTACACTTTTTTATTTTTATTTTTTGGTAAAAATATTTATTTTTGCTTTTTGGAAAAAAAGGTTTATTTGTAAATATATCTTTTTACTCTGTACTTATAAGTAAGTATATTTAGTAAGTATATTTTGAAAGATCACTTTTTTGTTGAATAAAAAACAGGTGAGACTTTGTGTGTGTCTGATTAAGTGTAAAACTTTATTAAAACTTTAATAAAACCGTAATAAAACACTTATAAAATCAGGGTAAGTAATTAAATGTTGAGGTGCCGCATCAGAGTATTTCACTGCACTCTTCTTCGCTATCCTGTGTAATTACCCGTCCTGGCTCTTCTGCAGATGTATTCCAATCCTGGTGGAAGTCTTCTCCTGTCATGCCTTAACTATGGTATCCTCTTACTTCCTGGTTCCACGGAGCCTAGCCACACCCCTTTATGACACGGTCTGCCTATTTAATCTGACTGCACCAGCTGATCTAGGCTGGATTATTGAACTACGTTCCGTACTCACGAACCGGCTACAACTTCGTTGTGAAAACCTCTGTTACCAGACCGGACTGAAAGACTCTGCAAGTTCCCTTCACCTCTCCTCATCCACAACTAAAAGCTTAACACTCTCCATCCAGGATAAACGCCTCTGAGGAGATCTCGGGAACCAGTGTTCTATGTGCCGGAAGCTAAGTAAAACCTCTGTGATAAGCATTGCATCTCAAGCTGTTATTTCCTGTCTCCAAAATCCTTCGATAATACAAAACCGTTACAGCTAACTTCAACTCATACTTTATCTCAGTTAGCTGCATCTGTCTTGCTTCGGTTAAAGTCTATGGAACAGCTATTGTGACTGCTTATCACCTAAACCGTTGATTCTACTAAGAGACTCTTTATTGATTCAGTGTCTGCAATTTACTATCGTTTACTCCTTAAAGCTACAGTGCCTGTAATTGTGGACTTCAGTTATCATTTACTACTTAAAGCTACAGTGCCTGTAATTGTGGACTTCAGTTATCATTTACTACTTAAAGCTACAGTGCCTGTAATTGTGGACTTCAGTTATCATTTACTACTTAAAGCTACAGTGCTTATAATTGTGGACTTCAGTTATCGTTTATTACTTAAAACTACAGTACAAGTAAATTGGAATTAAAGTCAATACCTTTTACTTTTTATAATAAATATTCAAACTATACGAAATCTGCAGTTGTGTTCCTTCATAACAAATGTTTAGACGTGACATCTCCATGTCTTTCACAAAGATTGTGAAGAGCATAGCCAGTAAGCACCATGGATTTGACAAGTGCAATGTCACTGTCATTCCTCTTCATAAGACAACGCCACCTACCCTTAAGTCTTCCGAATGCATTTTCAACTACGACCCGTACCCTGGATGTTTTCTTGTTGTAGGTTTGTTGTTCTGGTGTCAGGCGGCCATTGTCAGGAAATGGTTTCAGGAGCCAATTTTGTAAAGGGTAGGCAGAGTCCCCGAGCACATAATAGCCAACATTCACCCCCCCCAACCCCCCCAATGTTCTTAGTGCAAACAGGATACAGGCCTCCCTGGCCAACCCAATCCCAAAATATGGACAGTCATAGAACCCGAGCATCATGCACACTCCCAGGCTTTCCTACATTCACACTCCAGAATAGTCCTTTTCCATCCACTACTCCTTGGAGGATGATGGAATGCCAGGCTTTTATGTTGAAGTTGTCAGTGTGGTATTCTTGTGGTGCTATTATTGGTATGTGTGACCCATCAATAGCACCAACACACTGTGGAAGGCCCCACCTGTTCTCTTAAGCTTTTGCCAGTCTGGAAAATGAATAATTTCAGGAGCTAGCTATGTGCATATAGTCTTACAGAAGTCCTGCACACACCGGCACACTGATGATTTACTGACACCAAAAAGATGACCTATACTTCTGTATTCACTGTTGGTATCCAGCTTCCACAGTGCAATGGCATCTCTTTTCCTCACAGGCAAACAGGCTCTGAAGTTGGTGGTTTGCTTCTTCATCGCTTCTTCATCGCTTTGCACAAAGGTATAAAACTGTTTCCTCCGACATTCTGAAATTGTGCACCCACTGTGTGTGTGAATCAAGGGACGGTCACATCCCACCACTCATTGGCGCGGCGGGGAGCCCAAATGACTGGTCGGCGGCGCTGCTTTGACAAAAGGAGAAGCATCTAAAAAAAAAAAAAAAGACGTTACCATATCACTAACAATACAACATAAAATACTTTACACGGACAGATAGCATCATGTATAAAAGCGAGCAACATAAATAACATAAGGAGTATTTATGTATAAGGTGTAATTCTTGAATTTTACATATGTGTGCAACATGTATATTGTTAATTACATAATGTATATCCTTCCAAACTTATATTAGATTTTTTTTACATATTCTGTATTATTTTTATTTTTTAATACATGTAGAACTACATGACAAATGGCATAAAGTTGCTTACCCTATAGCGCTGACGTCTTTGTCTTTGCCGCACTAAGGTGTACTCCTCCTCCCGGTTCAAGAGCCAAGCCATAAGTTTTCTTCTCTTTTCTGCTGTGTTTCTCTTCGCCGCTCGCAACCTTCTCTCATAAAGTGCGGCATGTATTTTAATTTCAAAGAACCAAAAGCCAAATAGAGCAAAGACGAGCTGCTGGATGTCCTCCATTATTTGTAGCGCCACGTATGTTGTCGCACTAGTGTGACGCCACACTCGGCATTTGGCGTAAACCACGCAAGCCTCCAGGCGTTCCAACTTGCAGTGGAAACGCTCGCCTAAATAGGCCGGACCATTCAAAATATTCCAAACTGTACCGACCCGAACTGATCCACTCAGTGGAAACGAGGCATTAGTGTCCTCCCTTAATGTTCCTCTCTCCCCCATAGTGTTCTTCACCCCGCTTCCCTGTCCCATAGTGTTCCTTACCACCCACCCCTCCCCCATAGTGTTCCTTACCACCCCCCACCCCAGGCCCTTACATAGTGTTCCTTACCACCCCCCAGGGCCCTTACATAGTGTTCCTTACCACCCCCCAGGCCTTTACATAGTGTTCCTTACCACCCCCACCCCATAGTGATCCTTACCACACACACCCTCACCCCTCCTTAATCCCTGCTCCCCTGTGTGTTTCCTGGTAGCGTGGCCAAGCAGAGCAGTGTGCACCGCGGTCCAGCAGGTCCAGCTGTGCGCCCACCTCCTGCCGGTCACTCAGATCTAGCACCCCCGGGCTGGTGCGCCCTAACATTTGATCCATTAACATGTCTTGAAATGCAGGGGCAGGAGTAGCCAGACTGGGAGCGGTAGGCAGAGTCTTGTGAAATGCCTGCAAGCGGAACCGAGACAAATGATCAGTCGATACATTAGTGACACCTCGGACATGAATACAAGTGAGGAAAAACTGGTAAGTAGCATCTACCCAAGTAGTCTCCTCAAGAACCTCATAATGACCAAAGATGATGACTGGCCTTTATTTACAATGTGGCAGGTAACTTGGTTATCAGAGAAGCATCTGACTGAGTAACCTTCCCAGCAAGGACCCCAGGCAATTGCTGCCGCCACTATCAGGTATAATTCAAATAAGGCTGATGTTTTAGAAAAATCTGGTAGGGATTTGACTTCATTAGACCAAGAATCCCAGAGTCACTGATTGTCACAGATAGCTGAGAATCATGCATTGGCTGCAACATCTGTCCAGAGTGTCGGGAATTGTTGGAAATCAAAGGGGATAAACATGGCTTTCCCGTTCCATGTAATCAGTACATCAACAGTTGTGTGCAGGTCTAAAGTAATGCTGCTGTTATCTGAGGGAAGGTCAGGGAACAAACTGAGAGGTCGATATATGAAGGATCTACCTTGTGGAATGATCCTCATGGCAAAATTGAGCGAACCGAGCAGAGACTAGTTCTTTCCGGTTGCAAGAATGTAATTGCAAGTACAGGTCAATGCTTGACAGGGTGTGCTCAACCTTATCCTGAGGAAGACAGGACTGCATATTGATCGAGTGTAGTTGAATACCCAGAAATGTATTACCATTAGTGGAACTTCTGTCTTTTTTGGGGAGACCGGTATACCAAGGGATTCAAAAAGACTGATTGCTGCTGTGAGACTGCAAGGGGGGTGAAAGTTGTCTTCAATGGTAAGAAAATCGTCCAAATAGTGGCTAACAGTCGGGTATCTGCACTTATTAAGTAGAAACCAGCATATATATTGAATATCTTAGGACTGCTTTGGAACCGAACGTGGGCTTGTAGAAAAAATAATATAAACCTTGCCACTTAATGCTGTGCAGATGCCAAAGTGAGGGGTGGATAGGAAGTAGCTTAAATGCATTGACAATATCAGTTTTACTGAGCCAGATGGCCCCGATGTCATTGTCAATGGTAGAGTATTGCAGGGAGGATTCTTCTGAGGGCTTGAGGGAGTTAAGACTAGGAACTGTGGAGGAATGTGGTGCTGATAGATCAATGATAAATCTGTGTTTATGTGAAGATTTACCAGTGACTATCCCAATAAGATTTGTCCACCAAGAAGTAAATGGGGGGCTCCTAAAAGGCCTGAAAACAAATCCCTGTTCTAACTCAATCCTGATCAGTTTGTCAACCGATTCTGGATCTGCTAGCGCAGTCTGCAAATTATTGCATTCTAACATACCAGATGACAAGTGGATAATACCCATGTGAAAACCCTGTGACCACCCATCAATGAGAAAATTAACTTAGTGTTGTGAGGGGTGGTAGGGTTTAGGGAACATTTTATTTAGGCACATGGACTTAGCATGAGCCCGGAAACAATAGGAGCAAACATGCAACAACCTACAAGAACTAAAACCACCAGTACCAGCATTGAAGTTATTACATATCTGGGACTTGCCTGGTAGGGTAAGGAACCGAGTGACCCTGCAAAACTTCTGCCATGTTAGGGCACAGGTTTGTCGAGTGTGAGGTGGATGTGCAGACTGCACAAGCTGGAGGCCTGCAAAGTGTCTGCAGAATAACTCAGTATAAAGTTTACTCCAATCGGTACTAAAGTTGAACTGAGTCAGAGCTGCAGCCACTTTTGCTGAAAAAGAATGGTGGTAATCGTAGAAGGCTGTACCACCGTATTTGTGCCCCAGACCCACCAACACGTCCAGATCCTCCCATCTTTCAGGATAAACAGTAAAAAATACATCCCTATAAATACCGAAAGCTAATATAAATTCTGGTATAGACAGTTTCTTATTCAGTCTTGGGTCTATCGCTTTTAGCATCACTGAAATATCCCCATACGCATATGTCCTATTCTCAATTACATTCTGGGAAGCAATTAGGAACAAGACAAGGTTAACATCCTTGCCCTCCAGGATGTCTTTCTTGGGGCTACCCAAAACCAAATGCGATGGGTTAATCACCGCAGGGACATTCAGTGGAACCTGAGAATTACCCAGGAGTGTGGGTACTGATCCAGATGGAATAGGATTGGTAGTTCTAGCAGGTAAGCTGGTGGTGCTGCTAGACTCTAACTTCTCAAGTTAATTAGCACCCAATCAATGATAACAACAAGGTCGTCATGGCATGGAAATCAGGAGTTGGGAACCACTAGATCAGTTATTGCTAACTTTGACACCATATATTGTTTCTGGACTACATTTCCTATGATGCTCAGCTTTCTTTTAGACTCTAAAAGCTAGCTGAGCTCATGGGAAATGTAGTCCAGAAACAATTTATGGTGTCAAGGTTAGCCATCACTGCATCAGAGTTGTCGGTGGTAGTATTCAGCAGTCTGAACAACTCTGCTTTCCTGGCAATAGCCAGGAACGGAATATTCGTTCTGCGGAGCTCGGCAGTTATACGCAGAATAGATATCTTTAGAAGGTTCAGCCCGTGAATATACCAACTTTAACCTTATACATCCTACCAAGATGAGACATAACGTACAATAACTAATTTAAAACTACAATACCACACTTATACCATTAGGGTGACCCTTAATCCTGAAAATTAGAGCAACATATAACCAGAATTTACATCAATTTGCATAAACCTAGCTAAGCATAAAGAAACGAAAAGCAATCGGGAGTAATTGCACAAACACCCTAAGCCTCAACCAGATGTTCGTGTATTACCGATACTCATGGGCGTCCGCATAATTGTAATGACATTCATGCTCTCTTTTAGACTCTAAAAGCTAGCTGAGCTCATGGGAAATGTAGTCCAGAAACAATTTATGGTGTCAAGATTAGCCATCACTGCATCAGAGTTGTCGGTGGTAGTATTCAGCAGTCTGAACAACTCTGCTTTCCTGGCAATAGCCAGGAACTGAATATTCGTTCTGCGGAGCTCGGCAGTTATACGCAGAATAGATATCTTTAGAAGGTTCAGCCCGTGAATATACCAACTTTAACCTTATACATCCTACCAAGATGAGACATAACGTACAATAACTAATTTAAAACTGCAATACCACACTTTTACCATTAGGGTGAAAATTAATCCTGAAAATTAGAGCAACATATAACCAGAATTTACATCAATTTGCATAAACCTATCTAAGCCTAAAGAAACGAAAAGCAATCTGGAGTAATTGCACAAACACCCTAAGCCTCAACCAGATGTTTGTGTATTACCGATACGCATGGGCGTCCGCATAATTGTAATGACATTTATGCTCTGCCCCTTTTTGACAGTGTCATGAAGGGGAAGGGCATAGTCATTATCACATGAAGCTCAGGCATGCAAAAGATTCGAGAAACCTGATGCAAAAGCTTAATAAAATGATCAAGTTTACATTCGCTGATAGAGTATTGCAATTTCTAGTCTGTTTTAATGTTAACACTATTCAATGCACCACATTAGTCATACACATATGATCAAGGCACTATAACGGAATTATAAAAATAAAAATTATTGCACACAAAGCTACCGCCACGGGGGCGTGGACTGACCGTCGATGAGACTAGACGTGTCTCACTAGAGCTCCGCTCAACCGCGCATAAAAAGCTACAAAAGCGACCTTTTTTCCCCGCAAAATTCCCCACAGTGATCCCTACTATGGAGAAGAGACTCTCCAAGAAACAGCCAAGCAGGGGCACTGAATCAGGGGGTACAGTTCTCGACCTAATGTCGGCGCAAAAGCTAGGCCGACAAGGGACCCAAGATGGCGCCGACCAGTCACCGCAGTCTTCGCCTCGTGCAGATAGAGAGGCATCCCCGAGTGGCCAAGACACCATCCTGGCGATAAAGGCCTTCCTGGCGGGGGAGATTGCGAAGTCCACCGCGGTTCTCCAGGCTGAGATTGGGGCCCTAGGAGACCGCACCACCAGACTTGAGGACCGCATGGAGACAACCACGCAGGCCTTACAAGGCCGTGATCGAGCGGGTGAACCGGGTAACAGCACACCTGGTAGAGACGGACCTGGCCATTGAGGACATGGCGAACCGCTCTTGGAGAAATAACCTCCGCCTACGAGGCTTACCTACGAGGCTTACCTGAGGGCCCAGATGATGATCTGCAAGGGCTTGTTCTTACCATCCTCAAGCCATTGCTCCCGAATATGCCGGAGGACCATTGGCACATTGAGAGGGCACACAGAGCCCTGAGAAGCCAAAGGAACGACACCACTACCCCGAGAGACGTCATACTCCGGTTCCGTCATACTCCGGTACACTACAGGACTAAAGAGGCCCTAATGAAGAAAAGAAGCGAAGGGCCTATTCAACATGCGGGGGGAGTGATATCCCTATACCATGATCTGGCGCCCTCCACGCTGCAACGGAGGAGAGACTGGCGCCCCATCACTGACGCCCTGAGAGGAGCCGGCATCAAATACGCGTGGGGATTTCCTTTTAAATTGATGGTGTTCCGTGGCGCACATCCTGTCCCCGGGAGGTGACCCGCATCGTCTGCTTCGTGGGCTGGGCGTCCAGCCGCCACCCGACCTCCCCAACGTAGCAATGTATCCGGAGGGCCTTCCCCAGCTGCAGACGGAGTGGCGCGAGTCAGGACCGAGAGGACACAGCTAATCACGGAGGGTATCGTATTACAGGGCCGCAGAATGCCTTTCACACCAAAGGGTCTCACGCCCGGGGGTGTCCGGGGGATGGTTATGTTTTATTGGGAGGGGGGTACGTGGGGGGGGGGGATCCTGTTCCAGGCCCGGGTCATAGCCTTTTCGTGATCCGCTTTTGCTTAATAATGCTCCTAGTAAAGTCTGGGCACGGGGGCTGCTGGCCATGAAGGCCCGGGAAGAGGCCTCTATTCCTTCTACACATGGGCGGCAATGCGACTCGGGCTATAAATCTTAATCATACGGGGACTTGCACAGGCCGCAATGGCACAGTTGGGGGGGCGACCATTTGGGTTGGGTGGGGGACGGGGGGATACCGCCCAAGCTGCCCGTGTTTTGGTCCGCCCGGACTGGGTACTGACACTCTACCACGTGCTTTGGGGCTGCGCTGCATAGGGGCTGACCCTCCAAGTGGGACTTTAACTTTCTATTGATAATGTTATGCAGTTTTTCCTTGTCTTTATTTTTCTTGCCCCCGGGTTATGTATAGCGGCTCCCCCATGGGATGCGGTCATTATGTATGCCACGGCCTTTGAGGGCTCCTACCCTTCACCCACCTTGATTGAGAGCTACATAGTTAATGGCGCAGCTGGGTGGATTGGGACCCTCGCATACCCGCAGGGGAGTTGAGCTTTGCTAATATAGTTGGGCGACCCTTGAAACATACACAAAAACGAAACATGAGGGGTTAAAAAAAAAAAAATTACTTTAAAAAATAAATTAATAAATAAATATAGAACAAAAACGAGACGAAAAAAAAAACACACGAAAAACGAAAAATGCAATTTGTGCAACTTAAAAAACATAAAAAATATAAAAATAAAATATCATAAAAATAAAATCTAGAAACGATGTATAATACAAATAAACATGATATGCAGCGCTAATACGTATGTAACCATAAGCACCGCAGACCGTGAAGGGATAAGCAACCCTACTTTACTTCATAAGATGTATCTGTGAATACTAAACACTACATTATACTAGTGCTTTGTTGTCAGAGGGGGGGGGGGGGGGAGGGAGGGGCGCCCACAGGTAGCACATTGCAATGGTAGGGGAGTTAACACACACCAGTCTTGAAATCTGTAGTTAATTTTGTTGACACTCCATCTTACCCCATCTAAGATAGGACAGGCTTTAGAACCTTACACTGCCCATGCCTTAAACATACACGTGCCCTTGTGCGTTAACCTCATATTGCTACCCATTACTACATTTCCAGGTTAGACTCCGAGACACCCCTAATTCCAACGTCTGATGCTATAGGCCCTACTGCCCGTCCCTGAGCTGGAGCACTTTTGATTTCTTCAGGGAGCTTGGGGTTGCCCTTCAACGGGTGGGTCAGGTGCCACGGGGGGCCACTGGGAGGAGGGACAACCGCCCACTCATGCCAGCCCTCGCTGCGGTCCTGCATGACTGGACTGGGGACCTGACGCACAAGTTAGTTGTTGAGACCCCTATAGAGGCGGACGGCACCGATTCTAGCCGCCTCCAAATGGTATAGGGGCACTGCCCCGAATTAGGTGTTCTAATGAAAATGTCGCCTTGCTGTAAATCATTATGGTACTTGTTTCACTGAGTTTATCGGGTTTTGTTTTATTTCCATATTTGTATTAATGACTGAGAGTATTGATTTGACTGTAATCAAGCCACGCACAAGGTCACAATTACTGTTATATGTGATAATGTACAAGATTAGAACCCTAGCCTGCCTTACTCGCTTTAATGCGCCACCTGCCAAGTGGGAGTCTAGATGTTTCTGTAGGTATGGGGAGTGACAGAGTATAGAGGCGCAGGAGTGGAGGTGGAGTCTGGAGATCCACCTCACTTCCACTTCCCCCCATCTTCCCCCTATGGGGAGTAGGGATTTAGAACTCTGGTACCCGGGAATTTCCTAAGCAACTACCGCAGTAGAGGGTAGCCAAGTCGGAGGGGATAGGGACGGGCTCCTTGACGCCTAGAGGTCAAAATAGTATTGGATGCGCGCGTAGGAGTAGGAGCTTTAGGGATCCTCAGTTTCCTCCTTACGTTGAGTGTGGCGGAGACGTGGGCACGCGTTACCCACTATAATCTGGCGATTTGTGAGTTCAGAATCACCGTAGCATCCGGCTTGGTCCAGATGCCATTGACATTTTTTCTCCTCTCCTCCTTCCCTATCTTTCTCTCTCTCTTTTTCTCCTTTATCCTTACTCTTGGGGGTGGTGTACGGGGGGTTGGTACCACGTGCGTGCCCTGGGGTGCAGTTGGGGCTCACCAGACATACACAGAGAAGCAGTAGCCTGGTAGTGCTGAACATACTCCATGATGGAGCTCAAGGTATCCACGTTGAATGTTAAGGGCCTGAACGCCCCCAAGAAGCGACGCCTCCTATTTAAGGAGTTAAAGAGGATGAACTCGGACGTAGCGTACTTACAAGAGACACACCTACCTAAACAGGCCGCCTTTAGACTTCGGGACCATATGTTTACGGGTTCATTCGAAGCTAGATCACATCGTAAGCGTAATGGAGTGGCCATTGTTATTAAACGTACCTGCCCCTTCCAGATGTCAACTCAGGACGTCGACCCGGAGGGACGCTATATATTTGTTTCTGTCACTTTGCACTCACACTGCGTCCATCTAATCAATATTTATGCACCGAACCAACCAGATGCTGCTTTCTGGGATTTGATTAGAGGCAAGGTAGCCGCGCTACCTCATGGAATGATTCTAATGCTACCCCGTGCCCGGCGACAGACAGGAGCTCGAGAGACGGAGGCCCGAGGTCACAGGGGAGGGGAGGACAGGACCGGATACTGAAGGACTTTATTGCAGGTACAGGATTAGTGGACGTCTGGCGAGCGCAACATCCAATAGATCGGGATTACACATTCTACTCGGCCCCCCATGGCACCTACTCCAGGATAGACATGTTCCTGGTCAATGCAACGGGATTGTCCAGGATAGTTAGATCGGAGGTTGGAAATATATCCTGGTCGGACCACGCGGATGTCTCCATTACGCTTGGAAACTTATGTGAGGCGAACCCTTGGACCTGGAGGCTAAACGCATCTTTGTTAAGGGACACTGAGATACTGGAACAGATTCGGAAGGACATAACAGAGTACTTTGTCACAAATATCACCCCAGAAGTAAGCATCAGTACTGTTTGGGCGGCGCATAAGGCGGTGATACGGAGGATTTTCATCAAATTGGCCACAAGGAAGAAGAGAATGAAGCACCATCAGCTCGAAATCCTACTGAAACAACTGAGAAATCTAGAGCAGAAACACCAATCCGCACCGGATGTGGCGACATACGAACAGTTGGGGGCAGTTAGGAGAAACATACGTACCCTACTGCTGGACGACACGGCCAGGTCTATGGCATGGTCGAAACGCACTTTCTTTGACAAAGCCAACAAAATGGACACCCTGCTAGCTAGGACACTACGGCCTGGCCCTAGGCAATCCCGGCCCCACATCACGGCCATTAGACACCCGGACGGCACGACTAAACCTAATCCGGCGGATATCGTGCAGGTTTTTGAGAAATTCTACGAACATCTATACAATCACACACCAGATGACAGCACCCGGGTTGATCAGGGGGAGGACAACATCTTGCGCTATCTGGAAAACCTCGGTCTGACCAAATTGACCGGTGAGGCAGCGGCTAACCTAGCGGCAGAAATCAGCGAGGATGAGGTCGATAGCGCTATTTCGAGCCTGAAGGGTAACAAAGCGCCGGGACCGGACGGTTTCGACGGGTCATACTACAAGACCTTCAGAGAGGAGCTTGTCCCTCACTTGACTACACTATTCAACCGTTTGAGACATGGGGAACATCTAGGCCCGGAGATGGCACTAGCCACTATTGTATTATTGCCCAAACCTGAGAGGGACCCGCTCCATCCTGAAAACTACAGACCTATATCGTTGATAAACCATGACCTGAAAATATTAGCGAAGATACAATCGGAAAGGATGAATCCGCTTCTGAACTCACTTATACACGCGGACCAAGTTGGTTTCATTCCAGGAAGGCAATTATTCGAAAACAGCAGGCGGAATGTCGACCTTATTTGGAAACAAGTGGCCACCAGAGTTCCTTCTCTAGTGGTCTCCATTGACACAGAGAAGGCCTTCGACAGGGTCAGGTGGCGATTCTTGTTCTAAGTATTGAAACATCTTGGCTTCCCAGAAGAATACATGCAAGTCACCAAAGCGATGTATCACAACGTACGGGCTCAGATACAGATTACGGGGGCCCCACTACGCCCATTTCAGCTGCACAACGGAACCAGACAGGGGTGCCCTCTCTCTCCCCTCCTATTCGTGCTGGCACTAGAACCCTTACTACAGGCAATACGTCAGCGTCCGAATATCAGAGGGGTCAGAGTGGGAGATAAGGAATTTACAGTCTCCGCCTATGCCGACGACGTCCTTCTGACAGTCACGAACCCGATTGAGTCCTTGTCTGCATTACAGGAAGAGATACGTGTCTACGGAGAACTCTCCGGGTACAGAGCGAATATCCAGAAATCCAGTGCAATGTCAATAGGGCTACTGGTAGCTGAGGTCTCCCTGATAAAAGAAAAGTATCAATTCCGGATGGAATCGGCCTCCTTAAAATATCTAGGTGTTAACCTAATGGCAGACCCCGGTAGGCTGTAGTCTGATAACTATGAACCCATGTTACGGGCGCTGATAGGTGACCTAGACAAGTGGACGGATAACCCTATCTCCTGGATAGGGCGTATTAACTCTGTGAAAATGAACATTCTACCCCGTCTCCTATTCCTGTTTCAGGCTCTGCCATTACGAGTCACAAAATCTCAACTGGTACCGTTACAGAGGGCGATAGGCGATTTTATCTGGCAAAACAAGAGACATAGGATAGCTAGACAAGTCTTATATAGGAGAAAGGATAGAGGGGGTCTAGGGTTGCCGAACCTGTACTTCTACTACCTGGCAGCCCAGCTGACCCAGGTGGCCATGTGGCACTCCCCAATGGGGGAACGAAGGTGGGTGGAGATAGAATCCATGATGGTGGGTCTAGATGTCCCCCAATTTACGTTATGGGTCCCTAAGGACAAGAGGCCAATGATAAGGGTAACATGCCCGGCCATTCTTAATTCCCTTAGACTGTGGGATGCTAACAGCGTCAAATATGGGCTTGCTTCGTCCCCCTCCCCTATGGCTCCGATACTCAGGAACAGAGAGTTTCCTCCTGGGATGTCCCCTAGAAACTTCCGAAACATAGAAAATACTGGACTACAACGTATCCACCAACTTTATAAAAATGGGGAACTCATACAATTCGAAGAACTTCAGCAAGACAACCACTTGACCCCAGCGGACTTCTTTCGCTATATCCAGATTCGAGACTTCGCTAGGAGACCCTGCATTAAAGCAGCTGCCCAGGGTAAGATGTCTTTCTACGAAAGATTATGTATGGAGGGTACCACCCCCAAGGGCATGATCACGCTTCTATACGCCCACCTCAGCACTGAAACTAAAGAATAGGGCAGATTGAAATACACCGGTAAATGGGAAGCAGACTTGGGGGAGGAACTGGAAGGCCTAGAGTGGCAGGAGATGTGGGAAGCGAACAGAAACGTCTCCATCTGTGTTACGATGCAAGAACAGGCGTGGAAGACCATGTTCAGATGGTATGCTACACTGGTGACTCTACACAAAATGCGGAAAGTAGACACGGACGACTGTTGGAGGGGATGCGGATTAAGAGGCACTTACATCCATATGTGGTGGGAATGCCCGAAAATACAAGGCTTTTGGAAATCAGTAGAAGACTTATTGAAACAAACATTCGGTAAGCCTTTAGTCATGGACCCATGGATCTATCTACTCAACAGGTCTATCGAGGGGTGGACGAAGAGAGAACAGAAACTGGTGCACACGATAACTCTAAGCGCACGCAGAGCGATAGCTACGGCCTGGCTCTCACCCAAGGGCCCAGAGATCAGAGGGGTTATATCCAGGATACGGGAAGGCAGGGTCATGGATGACCTGACCGCGAGACTGAAGGGGACGACTGCATATTTTCAGAGTACCTGGGAACCATGGGATAACAGTCTGGTGGGCTCCAGTGGCGATTGAGGGGATACGAACGAGAGAAAAACTGGACACCGGAGCCGCGGGATACCGTCAGTCTGTGTCCTGGACTCTGTCGTCCTGGACCGGCCCTCCCCGGGCCCCCCACCCCTTTTTTTCCCTACCTCCACCTGCTATTTCTCTTTTTCTCATTCTCCCCATTTCTTCTTTTTCTAGTCTTGTCTCTTTTCTTCTAGTCTAGTCCTATTTCAGGACACATTCTGGCCTGTATGGACATATGCCCCTTAGTATAAAGGGGTAAACTTATCTTTTAGGTCTCATTTATTATCTTTATTTTTAGCTCTTTACTAGTTGCTTTTTATCCTTTTTTATTTTTGTTTTTTTTTCTTGTCTCCCGGGCATGTTTCAACAAACGGAGTAACGAGGATGCCTAATGGTGAACCTCGCGAATGCAAAGTTAGAGCTCCTCATTCAGCTGCGTAGCCTGGAATAATCATAAAACCCTAGATAGGTGGCAAGGAATAAGGAAACCAAAGAGAGGCTTATGTACATGTGCTTATGTTCACTACATCATTGTAAGTCTCTTTCCAAAGAGGGCTTCTGCGTAAGCCAAATATTGCTATACTCTTGCTGTTCCTATCTTGTGCAAAAATAAAGAATTATATAAAAAAAAAGCTACCGCCACAGCATTAGTTAGCATGCACAGCAGTTGCCACAGTACAAGGAGACACTCACAGCACTAACTACAGCACCAGAATGTGCCCACAATACCAGATTGTACCCACAACACTTCCCGCACCTTATAAATGCCAGTAGTAATAATATTAATAATAATAATGGGCTATAACAGATGCCCTGTTTCTGGAGATTATTGTGGAGATTTGCCCCAGCTGGTTCGTATACCAAATAATGTACCGAACACTTGGACCGCCCAGAGCAGTCGTGTGCCTCCAATCGACCCAATTGACCTTACTAACACTTGCTCTAACCACAACACTGAACATTCTAAGTGGTTCACTGGGTCGCTGTCGTTCAGAATGCCTGAACATGTGGTGGCTGCCATCTTTCCATCTTTTTTTTGTCGAACGCTTCCAGCTGTGTTTTGGTCGTTGAGTGTATGGAACTATTTTCAGACACTCAACGGCCCAAACACCGCTGAGACCTCCAGGATCATCCGAAAGAGGCAATGTTCGGTGAAACCAAACTCCCGAACGAGGGGCACACGACTAGCTTTCCCACAAACAGTTATTTGTGATATTTCATTACATTTGAAGTTCACAAAAGAGACCGGTCGCAGAGCCTGATTCTATGAAACTATTCTGGGCAGGAGCCTTGTGTGCGGTTGGTCAGAAATAAGACTTCCATATGAATCCCGAACCCCTGAACCCATCTGGGTGGTTTTTGGATATGTTGCTCACCCAGATCAGGGCTATCAGGTGCTATACTTTTTATGGGGTTTATATGAGTTTTTGGGGTACTTTCAGGTTGTCTGTAAATTATGTTCTTTTTTTTGCCTGGAGATAATTGAATTGATACAGTAATTGACTCAATTATCTCCCAGGGAGAGGGGAGGAATTGAATACCATGTGTGGGAGTGTCATACATTGTAACTCTGTCGTTATTGGTTTGTATTGTAGTCCCCAACAAGGTCCATGTGGGAGTGCCCCTTGCATGGGGAATTGCATAAAAAGCCAGTGTGGCTACCATTAAACCAGTTCACTTAACCCTCAACACGTATCCTTGTCTTGTGATTGTAGGGAACAGCTATACAGGCTATAACCACTAGCTCTTATAAAAACTCTACAGCTATATTGGATTCATGGTCTGCTTGGATATCAACTGGAGAATACTACAGCGTAACTCAGACTAAGGGAAAGGACATCTCTGGTTCTAGATACCCCTCCTCACTCGGGGTGACCGTCACATTTGGTGGCAGTGGTGGGATGTCCTTTTATCCCCAGAGGAAGCACTGACCGGATGGAGAGCCAGTATGAGAAGCTAAAGAGACCAACCTTAGAAGACTTGCTGGAGAGCCATGGATGCACAGCAAGTAACCGACCACGGAGAGAATGAATTGCCGATCTGCTGGAACTGGACCGAGCAACAGTAATGGCTGAACCAAGTGACCCGAACACATAGGAAGACTAAACACTACGAATTGTCACGATTGGCGATATATGGGCCGAACTCGTCTGAAGAATGAATCGCCCAAATGTTCAGTGCTGTGGAAGCTGAAGCCTGTGCAATGGCTGCTCACTTGGTAGCAGCACAGTGACCCGAGCACCCAGTGGAAGCTAATCCTACACCTGCAGCTGAATGTCAGAAAGTACTGTTCACAGCATTCAAGCCATTTCTGGAAGCAGAGGGAGAAATAGATGGTTACCTAGGAGATTTTGAGAGACAATGTGCGTTACATCAAGTACCCTCCGAGGAATGGGTCACCATTCTATCAAGCAAATTGTCTGGTAGAGCATCATAAGCCTTTCGAGCCATCCCGAACGAGGAAATCCAACACTATCACTTAGTTAAAGAGGCCCTGCTCACTCGCTATGCCGTCACCCCTGATGCATATCGCTGGCGATTTGGGACTCTAGAAAAAAAGTTGGAGATTCGTATATGGAGTGGGCATGCTGCCTACAATGCACTGCCTCCCGTTGGATTGCCAGGTGTCAAGCTAGAACAGGAGAGGAGGTACTACAACTCTTTCTCCTGGAACACTTCCTAACCTCACTACAACCTGAACTGCAAGAGTGGATACAAGAACGACAACCCCGCCCGCTCAGCAGATGTGTATGCAGATACTAGGAGGATAGGTCAGACCACCCAGAGACCCCCTCACCGCCCTGAATTCCGGGCTCCTGTTCCCCCTGACCCCTCTCACTACCAAGAGCCACCTAAGTATCCCCGGGAACAATACAAGTTCAAATGCCATCGGTGCCACGAGTTGTCCTTTTGGGCCCTACCGGTAGCCAACCCTGCACCACCCTGTGCCCCGGCTACTCACTGTGTGGAAACTGAGGCCAGTTCTGAGGAATACTTGGAAGTTCTATATGAGGCGGTTCCCATACAAGCTGTTTCCCCGGACAACCATCAGCAGCACCGACAGGAGGTACAAATAAATGGACAGACGGCCCAAGGATTGCGAGGCACTGGTGCTACCTTAACTTTGGTCCAGCGACACTCAGTCAACCCAAATGAGCGCTCTAAACACACAGTCACTGTACGGGTAGCTGGGGGAGCTGTGTTTCGCCTCCCTACTGCCTGCGTTCACCTGGATTGGGGGACCAGATCCGGCATGGTGACCGTAGGGATCATGGATAATTTGCCCGCTGAAGTATTGTTGGGGAATAACCTCCACGTACCTTCCCACTGCACCAGCTACCGCATACCCAGTTACAACCAGTTTACAAGCTAGAACATCAGGAACCAGCTCCCCAGTCTGGGAGACCCAGGTAAGAACCCAAAAAACCACGACCCCGACAGTGACCAGAGACCCCTTAGCTTGAGACACTCCCAAGGAGTTTGGGAATGAGACCAGGGAAGACCCGTCCCTCCGGAAATATAGCACCCAATAAATGATAACAACAAGGTCTGAGCAAGGGGGTTAGAGAACGAGAGGTTTATCTGGGAACAAGATAGACTATATAGGTTGACCGAAAACCATAAAACAGGGCGAGCTCCATCCCAGAAGTGACCACTGGTAGTTCCCAAGAAGTACCGGTTGGAGCTTCTCCGGATTGGGCATGATATTCCTTTGGCAGGGCACCTAGGAGTAAATCGCACAGCCGATCGTGTAACCAATACCTTTTTTTAGCCGGGAGTCTCCAGGGATGTTTGACAATACTGCAGTAACTGTGACGTCTGTCAGAGGGTGGCGAAAAGAGGGGATCATCCCAAGGCTCAACTGCTATCCATGCCTATTATTGACGAACCTTTCAGCCGGATAGCCGTGGACTTGGTAGGACCCCTCCCTAAACCCAGTCCATCCGGTAAGAAATATATTCTCACCATGGTGGACTACACTACCCGCTACCTGGAAGCCGTTGCTCTTTCAAACAGACACTGTTGCCAGTGCTTTAGTTAGGATCTTCGCCAGAGTAGGGTTTCCAAAAGAAATCCTTTCTGACCAGGGAACGCAATTTACCGCAGAACTTACCCAGCAGTTATGGGAGGTCTGCGGTATTAAACCCCCTGCTCAGCTCACCTTACCACCCCCAGACTAACGGTCTCTGTGAACGCTTTAATGGTACTTTAAAGCAATTGCTAAAGACCTTTACAGATGAGTACAGAGACTGGGAGCGATTCCTGCCTCACCTCTTGTTTGCATATCGAGAGGTGCCACAGGAATCCACTGAGTTTTCCCCCTTCGAGCTGCTCTATGGGAGACGGGTACGAGGATCCCTTGATCTCATTCGAGGGCACTGGGAGGGGGAAATGGAACACGAGTCCCCATTGTGTCATATGTGCTGGAACTCCAGGACCGCATTGAGCAGTTAGCCCGGATGGTAAAAGAGAACCTCCAGGTGGCACTGGGACGACAGAAAGTATGGTAAGATCGGGGCGCCCGGCAGCGGACATTCCAGGTGGGACAAAAAGCAGCTATGCGACACCACGTTGGACTACAGAGATGTCAGTAGAGGCAGGAAGATCTAGCCGCTATATGTGTCTCAGCCACAGAGGACCCTGACAGTCCTCCCCTACAAGACTTGCTAGAGAAGAATTCCCAAGTTGACCCCCTCAGTCAGGTAAAATTAGGGGACCGATTAACCCCTGAAGAGAGGGACCAGGTATGACAATTGCTGGAGAAGAAAAGACAGACATTCTGCCAAGAACCCGGTTGCACTTCCCTAGCTACTCACAGAGTAAAAAAATGTGGAGGCTATCCCCAAGTCAGCCTTTGTCACCCCGTTTGGCCTATACCAATTTAATGTTATGAAATTCGGGATAAAAATGCCCAAGCCACTTTCCAACGCTTGGTGGATAGGCTCCTCGATGGCTTCCAGGACTTCGCCTGTGTGTACCTGGATGACATTGTGATCTATAGTGAGTCCCATAAGGAACACTCAGTTCATGTAGTGACCGTACTGGATCAGATTCGGCCCACCGGCTTGACCCTGAAACCAGACAAATGCAATCTTGGAACACCGGGTGTGGTGCAGGGCCGGACTGGGTATGAAAACCAGCCCTGGAAAAAATTACATACCAGCCCCATAGCATTGTGTAATTATACCGGCACAACATCATTTTCTTGTTCATAAAAGGTAAAATAATGCCTTTTAAAGCACATTTGAAGAGTGAATTATTTATAGATAAGAGATATAAAAGCACACAAGGCCTTATACATAAAGAGTAAAAAAAAGTGTAAACGTGGAGCAATCATCAAGAGTAGACCATTTATTGCTAGGGTGATTAGACTACATTTAGAACTTTGCCCCACAATAGCTCTTTATGTAGAACTCCCATTGTTCCAAATATCATAGTGGACCATTATCCCATGCAATTGTGTCAGCCCCATCAAAATTGTCCAAATAAAGAATAATCAAAGAGTTTTACTTCACAAATGGTTTCCAAAATTTATTAACTTAACATATATACCGTAAATTACTCATAAACACCCAAAACAGTAGTAAATGCAAATAAACTTTTAGAGGTAACAAAAAGTGCAAATGTTATACTAGACAGTAATTAAATATTTTAACAGTTAAAAAAACAGTAATAAACTTGCTGTTAATTCTGTAACAGTACAAAATGTGCGAAAACCTTTGGAATTCAATAAAGTTTGAATACCTTGAAGCATATTGCTTACTAGCTTTCTAGTCCAATTTTAGAACAGGAAAATTGTACCAGTATCATGGCAAGTAACCCCAAAAAGTGCTTTAAAACAAGTAAATTAGTTTAACAGTAGATAAAAACAGGGCTCATTACCCTTTAGGACAGACCTGTCTAACCTGTGCCCCCCCCCCCCCACCCCCCCAGATGTTGCTAACTACAACTACCATGATTCTTTTAATGAAACAGATGGCCAGGTAATTATGGGAGTTGTAGTTCAGTAACATCTGGGGAGGGCGCATGTTGGGCAGCCCTGCTTTAGGAGGTTGCAATGTGTAAACTGTTTTCTAAAGATTTAGAGGATAAAATATGTAACAACTTTTAAAAGTAATTATAACTTAAAAAAACAACAACTAAAAACAAAACTAATCCAGTCAAAATTTAGAAAAAGAAAAATTGACCAACATTGTAATTTACTGACATGCTTGTAAGCAACATCCCTTGTAGCAAGTTGGTTTTCGAAGCCAAAACATCAATGATGGTTTAATTGCTTAGTCAAATCAAGGCCTCTTTCTCCACGGACATTAGCATAAAGGCCTCCAAATGTGTTTGAGAGAGGGAATTTCTCAGTCTGTTCAAGATGTATTTAAGTTTTGAAAAAGACCTCTCACATGCTACTTGCGAAGAGGAAAGTGTCAATTTGTATGCATTAAAAAGTGAACTATACGTTAGACTGTATAAGTTGTAACGCAATAATACATTGTAGCAGCAGGCTATACAGCTCTTACAAGTTTTGCACTTTCCACTTTTATCACCAACATTGGAGTATGGCTGTTCCTCAGTTTCAGAGATAAGATGAGAATGGATGGTGTCTTCATCTTGACCTTCATTGTTAGCATCAGTATATTCTTCATCAAGTGACATTTTCAATCTTTGCCACTTTGATGCAAAATCAAGTAGCTCACTTTGCAGTTTCTCTTTAGTTGCATTGGAGTCAAATTTAATTACAAGACTACTCAGTCGTTCTAATGCACTGCTTGGAAGGTCTAGTAAAATATCTTCAACATTTTTGGGATCTAAACATGCCAAATCTGCAAATAACTGACCATGTGTTGTAAATCGGCTATGCAGACTATTAATGATCTTGTCCAAGGTCGTCGCATTGTACACCTCCACCCGGAACTGATCACTTGCTAACAGAATTGGTTCGTCTACTGCAAGCCAGCCATTCTTTTCTTACGTTGTATTCTTCGAGGTGATGGAAAGTCTTCCTCAATCAAAACTTTGCAGTCGGTTGTATCCAACTTGCTGTTTGCCCAGACTGCAAACTTCTTTGCAGCATCTACAGGGAGTGCAGAATTATTAGGCAAGTTGTATTTTTGAGGATTAATTTTATTATTGAACAACAACCATGTTCTCAATGAACCCAAAAAACTCATTAATATCAAAGCTGAATATTTTTGGAAGTAGTTTTTAGTTTGTTTTTAGTTATAGCTATTTTAGGGGGATATCTGTGTGTGCAGGTGACTATTACTGTGCATAATTTTTAGGCAACTTAACAAAAAACAAATATATACCCATTTAAATTATTTATTTTTACCAGTGAAACCAATATAACATCTCAACATTCACAAATATACATTTCTGACATTCAAAAACATAACAAAAACAAATCAGTGACCAATATAGCCACCTTTCTTTGCAAGGACACTCAAAAGCCTGCCATCCATGGATTCTGTCAGTGTTTTGATCTGTTCACCATCAACATTGCGTGCAGAAGCAACCACAGCCTCCCAGACACTGTTCAGAGAGGTGTACTGTTTTCCCTCCTTGTAAATCTCACATTTGATGATGGACCACAGGTTCTCAATGGGGTTCAGATCAGGTGAACAAGGAGGCCATGTCATTAGATTTTCTTCTTTTATACCCTTTCTTGCCAGCCACGCTGTGGAGTACTTGGACGCGTGTGATGGAGCATTGTCCTGCATGAAAATCATGTTTTTCTTGAAGGATGCAGACTTCTTCCTGTACCACTGCTTGAAGAAGGTGTCTTCCAGAAACTGGCAGTAGGACTGGGAGTTGAGCTTGACTCCATCCTCAACCCGAAAAGGCCCCACAAGCTCATCTTTGATTATACCAGCCCAAACCAGTACTCCACCTCCACCTTGCTGGCGTCTGAGTCGGACTGGAGCTCTCTGCCCTTTACCAATCCATCCATCTGGCCCATCAAGACTCACTCTCATTTCATCAGTCCATAAAACCTTAGAAAAATCAGTCTTGAGATATTTCTTGGCCCAGTCTTGACGTTTCAGCTCGTGTGTCTTGTTCAGTGGTGGTCGTCTTTCAGCCTCTTACCTTGGCCATGTCTCTGAGTATTGCACACCTTGTCCTTTTGGGCACTCCAGTGATGTTGCAGCTCTGAAATATGGCCAAACTGGTGGCAAGTGGCATCTTGGCAGCTGCACGCTTGACTATTCTCAGTTCATGGGCAGTTATTTTGCGCCTTGGTTTCTCCATACGCTTCTTGCGACCCTGTTGACTATTTTGAATGAAACGTTTGATTGTTCGATGATCACGCTTCAGAAGCTTTGCAATTTTAAGAGTGCTGCATCCCTCTGCAAGATATCTCACTATTTTTGACTTTTCTGAGCCTGTCAAGTCCTTCTTTTGACCCATTTTGCCAAAGGAAAGGAAGTTGCCTAATAATTATGCACACCTGATATAGGGTGTTGATGTCATTAGACCACACCCCTTCTCATTACAGAGATGCACATTACCTAATATGCTTAATTGGTAGTAGGCTTTCGAGCCTATACAGCTTGGAGTAAGACAACATGCATAAAGAGGATGATGTGGTCAAAATACTAATTTGCCTAATAATTCTGCACTCCCTGTATAATGATTTGGGAATCACGATCATGTGCTTGCAAGTTGTTTACCGTTTCTGTCACCATTCGGTATGCCTGCAATATATCCATACCTTGTGTTTGCAGGTACAAGGATAAAACAAGGACAAATAAGTACAGCTGTGCCGTTATAAGTGTGTGGAATTTTTTAGGGATTCTAAGTTAGTTCCAGCCTTGTATCTGATGTCAGCATTAAAATGATCAGAACGTGATATTTCTGCCATGGTCTGGATCAAATCTACATACAAGGCTTGACTTGGATCATTAAACGAACCAAACACCTTTGTAAGTGCTGCATCTTTGGACCACCATCTTGTTTCTCCAATCACAGAAAGAGATCTAAATCTTTCTTCCTGAGACTTTTCACGCCATACATTCATCCGAAGGTAAGATTCACGGATAAATACAGCACAGGAGTTTAACAAGCCGAACAACAATATTGCCTGAACAGATATCTTTGTGACATCCATCATCACCAAATTTAGTACATGTGCATAGCACCACACATGAATCTGGCCAGGTGCTTTATTACTCAGCCATGTGCTGGATCCGTTGTACTGACCCTGCATATTAGAAGCTCCATCTGTTGAGTTCCAAACACAGTTTGTAACATCAATTTCCATGGATTCCAATACATTGCAAACCAGTTCACACAAAGCCTTCCCTGTCGTGGATGTGCAATTTACCACAGCAACCAGACGTTCATGGACCACATCTGTGACATACCGAATTATTATTGAGCACTGGTCTGAGACGTTTATATCCTGTGTTGTATCGAGCTGTATTGAGAACATGCCGGCATCTCTGATCTCTTGGGCAATACCTTTTTTCAAAAGTGCTGAAATTACACAGATGATATTGTTGACTGTAGTTTTTGAAATTAATGTAACAAAGCCACCACGTCCTTTGCTACTTGTTGCACTTTGATGCTGCTTTTTACTTTTTTCAACACCTGTATCAAGGTGATTTTTCAGCAAGGGATCAAACTTGCTTAAGAGTAGCAAAATCTCAAGGAAGTTTCCATGGTCCAACTTTTCATTATCTAACGTATATGCTGCTTCAGCTGTTGCCCGACAGCTTAGGCCTCTTTTTCCAATCAGCTTTATGGTTTCAATTATCCTCTCTAGGATGGCACGTTTTCTCTTCACTTCCTCTTTTCTGTCTGTTGTTTGTTTCTCAAAGAAATGACTAGATATGTCCATATTTTTGGACCTCATCAAAAAGGATTCAGAGCTATTATTGTGGAGGTTGCTTCTTTCATGCTCTTCAATTCTCTGGTACATGTGCTTTTCATCAAAGCAACCATCAATAAAAGCACTGTCGTCTGTCTTTTTGCTGAAAGCTAGACACACCATGCAGAAAAAGGCACCATGTCTGTCATGATTTGGGGAACCCAACACGCTAACACACACACACACACAGAAAAGGTGCAGTACCGGACCTTAGAGTGGCCGGGCTAAGCACACACAGAATAGTCAGGAGACAAGCCGAGTAAGGGGAACCAGAAGACAGAATAACGAGAAACAAGCCGAGGTCAAAGGGTAGGAGAAAGTCACAAAGTCAGATTAACAAGCCAGAGAGTACGTAACCAGAAACACAAGTTCAGTATCAATACTAGCAAGCAAAGACCACAACAGGGCAGGGAGGAACAGGAAAGGTAAGTATTTAAACCATAAGGTTAATTCTGATTGGATAATTTCCAATCAGAATTAACAATCACATGTGGGAGATATCGAAACCTCCCAGTGTGATTGAGGCACTGTGCCTTTAACGCCGGGTCAGGTGACTGACCCCGGCATGTACTATATTGGGTGGTCTCCCAGCGTGCAGCGTCATGCATGCTGCCGCTGGGGGACGTGGAGGAAGACGCGGGCGGCATCCGAGGCTGGAAGGATGCCGCTCGCCGAGCCCAGGAGGAGAAGGGGATCGCGGACGGCTGGGGGGTGAGTCCTGCGAGCGGAGTGCAGCCTCCTCTCGCAGCTGCCCGCGGGATCCCGACATTACCCCCCCCCTCGAAGACCGCCCGGAGGGCGGGAAGCAGAAGGCTTCAAAGGAAACCGGGCATGAAAGGAGCGGACCAAAGAGGGAGCGTGCAGATCAGAGCTAGAACCCCAAGACCGCTCCTCAGGACCGTACCGCTTCCAATCCACCAGATACTGCAGCCGGCCCCTAGAAACATGAGAGTCGAGAAGGGCAGCCACCTCGTACACATCACTAGAGACAGTGCGAGGGGAAACGGGCCGCCCGAGGGGACGAGAGAACCGGTTGCACAGCAAGGGCTTCAAAAGCGAGACGTGAAACATGTTCGGAATACGCATGGAAGGAGGCAGGTCAAGGGAGTAGGAAACGGGGTTAACCCTACGTAACACCTTATAGGGACCAAGAAATCTGGGAACAAATTTAATCGAGGGAACCTTGAGACGGAGGTTCCTGGAGGACAACCATACCCTTTCACCCGGAACATAAGAAGGGGCCGCAACCCTACGGCGATCAGCAAACTTCTTTTGAGCAGCTGCTGAACGAGACAGTGCAACATGGACCTGATCCCACATCTTCCGCAAAGTGTCGAGGTGCTGGTCCAAGGCGGGCATTCCCTTGTCGGAGAACGCACCGGGAAGGACAGAAGGCCGAAACCCATAAGCAACCTCAAAAGGACTTAAGCCAGTAGACGAATGAGACACCTTATTCCTGGCAAATTCAGCCCACGGAAGGAGGCGAGACCAGTCGTCCTGGTGCGCATTAGTGAAGCAGCGCAAATACAATTCCACAGACTGATTAGCACGTTCGGCCGCACCATTAGATTGCGGGTGATAGGAGGAAGTGAACGACAAGGAGACCCCCATCTCAGCACAAAAGCCCCTCCAAAACCGAGAGACAAATTGAGGGCCCCTGTCAGATACAATATCCTGAGGTACCCCATGCAAGCGGAACACTTCTTTGGCAAACACCTGAGCTAGCTGAACGGCAGAAGGCAGTTTTTTAAGCGGAATAAAGTGCACCATTTTAGAGAACCTATCCGTCACAGTCAATATCACTGTCTGACCATCAGAAGGAGGAAGGTCTACAATAAAATCCATGGATAAGTGGGTCCATGGTTTCTTGGGTATAGATAGAGGCATCAGTAGACCCTGGGGTCTCACATTAGTGGACTTACACTGCGTACAGACCTGACAAGCCTGTACAAAATCCATTACGTCTCGCTTAAGTGAAGGCCACCAGAACTGTTGAAGGAGGCCCTTATAGGTTTTGGTAATGACCAGCAGTTTTGGCGGTGTGAAATAAAGTCAACAACTTTTTTCTGTCATTTGCTTTAACGTATAGTTTACCAACCGGCGTCTCAGGGGGGGCTTGGGTTTGGTATGTCTTAATACTATCAAGGAAAGGAGACGAAACAACCAAACGGGTAGCAGCTATTATCTGAGATGCAGGTACGATAGGTTCAGGAGTCGGGTTAACAAATTCTAGTGGTTCATGCTGTCGAGAGATAGCGTCTGCTTTGGCCTTACGGCAACCAGGTCTATAGGTAATCACGTATTGGAAGCGTGAAAGAAATAGAGACCATCTAGCTTGCCGGGCAGATAACCTTCTAGCATCCGCTATATAGGAGAGGTTCTTATGGTCTGTTATAACCATAATTGTGTCTAGAACCCTATAATAAGTACCTCCATTCCTTAAAAGCCAACACAATAGCTAATAGTTCCCTGTTCCCAACATCGTAATTCCTTTCCGGATCAGACAACCTTTTAGAAAAATAACAACAGGGATGGAGAGGTTTGTCATACGACCAGGGCCGGACTGGGAGAAAAATTCGGCCCGGGCATTTTTTTATCCCAGCGGCCCACTAAGAAGGGGGCGGGTCAGCGGAGGTGTGTTTTGTCATCACTAATGACAAGCACGCCCCCTCTCAAAGTGAGCATGTTGGTTCAATGCTCTTCCAGGGCAGACCATGCGCAGAGCTCTGCTGAAGAGCTCTAGCATGAGAAAAAAAAACTGTATTTGTTCTGCACAGTGCAAGCACATTTAATAACATGCTTGCACTGTGTTTCCTTGCAACTTGTCTCTGGTGTCTCTATAACTGGATACCAGGAGACAAAAATGCCAGGAAAGAGTATTGTGCATGTGTTTGGAGTCTGCTTGTGGTATTGCGTGTGTGTAGAGTGAGCTGATTGTGGTGTGGTATTGTGTAATAAGGTTAGTTTTAGACATGTTGTGCCTGTGGTGTAATGTGATGCATATGTGGCTAGGGGCTGTAGAGAATGTATGTAAAGGGGATGTAGCATGTGTGCAAACAGGCTAGAGTGTGTGTATAGGTGATGTAGTGTTTGTAGAAAGTGTGTGTTTAGGGGTGTAGTATGTGTTTGCTTACAAGGAATCTAGTGTGTGTGTGTATAGGGGATTCAGAGTGTATATGTTAAGAGTGTAGTGTGTGTGTGTGTGTGTATGTGTATAGGAGTCTAGTGTGTGTTTGAAGGACCCAAAATGTGTAGGAGATCTAGTGAGTGTGTGTTTATAACGGATTCAGAGTGTATATAGGGATCTAGTGTTTATATGTGTGTAGATGATCCAGAGTTGGGTAAGGGATCTAGTGTGTGTCTGGAATGTAATGTGTTTAGGGGTGCAGTATGTGTGAGGGGTGCTGTGTGTGTGTGTGTGTATGTATATATATGTATGTGTTTGGAACTATTGTGTATGTGTGTGGTGCAGTGTGTTGGGGGGGTTCTGTGTGTATGTGAGGGGTGCAGTATGTGTGCGTGATGGATGCTGTGTGTGAGGGGTGCTGTTTTTGAGGGTGCGGTATGTGAGGGTGCGGTAAGTGGTATGTGAGGGTGCGGTAAGTGGTGTGTGTGAGAATGCTGTGTGTGATGTGTGTAAGAATGTGGTGTGTGAGAGTGCTGTGTATGATGGGTGTGAGAGTGCTGAGTGTGATAGTGCTGTGTGTGAGAGTGCTGAGTGTGATGTGTGTAAGAGTACTGTGTACGATGTGTGTGAGAGTGCTGTGTGTGATGGGTTAGAGAGTGCTGTGTGAGAGTGCTGTGTATGATGTGTGTGAGAGTGATGTGTGTGAGAATGCTTTGTGTGATGGGTGTGAGAGTGCTGTGTGTGATGGGTTAGAGAGTGCTTTGTGTGAGAGTGCTGTGTGTGAGAGTGCTGTGTGTTATGTGGGTGAGAGTGCTGAGTGAGTGCTGAGTGTGATGGGTGTGAGTGCTGAGTGTGATGGGTGTGAGTGCTGTGTGTGATGGGTGTGAGAGTGCTGAGTGTGATGGGTGTGAGAGTGCTGAGTGTGATGGGTGTGAGAGTGCTGAGTGTGATGGGTGTGAGAGTGCTGTGTGTTATGTGGGTGAGAGTGCTGAGTGTAAGAGTGCTGAGTGTGAGTGCTGAGTGTGATGGGTGTGAGTGCTGTGTGTGAGTGCTGTGTGTGATGGGTGTGAGAGTGCTGTGTGTGATGGGTGTGAGAGTGCTGTGTGTGATGGGTGTGAGAGTGCTGTGTGTGAGAGTGCTGTGTGTGAGAGTGCTGTGTGTTATGTGGGTGAGAGTGCTGAGTGAGTGCTGAGTGTGATGGGTGTGAGTGCTGAGTGTGATGGGTGTGAGTGCTGTGTGTGATGGGTGTGAGAGTGCTGAGTGTGATGGGTGTGAGAGTGCTGAGTGTGATGGGTGTGAGAGTGCTGAGTGTGATGGGTGTGAGAGTGCTGTGTGTTATGTGGGTGAGAGTGCTGAGTGTAAGAGTGCTGAGTGTGAGTGCTGAGTGTGATGGGTGTGAGTGCTGTGTGTGAGTGCTGTGTGTGATGGGTGTGAGAGTGCTGTGTGTGATGGGTGTGAGAGTGCTGTGTGTGATGGGTGTGAGAGTGCTGTGTGTGAGAGTGCTGTGTGTGAGAGTGCTGTGTATGATGTGGGTGAGAGTGCTGTGTATGATGTGGGTGAGAGTGCTGAGTGTGATGGGTGGGAGAGTGCTGTGTATGCTGTGGGTGAGAGTGCTGGGGTGAGAGTGCTGTGGGTGAGAGTGCTGGGGGTGAGAGTGCTGGGGGTGAGAGTGCTGGGGTGAGAGTGCTGGGGGTGAGAGTGCTGGGGGTGATGGGTGTGAGAGTGCTGGGGTGATGGGTGTGAGTGTGATGGGGTGATGGGTGTGAGTGTGATGGGTGTGAGAGTGCTGAGTGTGATGGGTGTGAGAGTGCTGAGTGTGATGGTGTGAGAGTGCTGAGTGTGATGGGTGTGAGTGATGGGTGTGAGAGTGCTGAGTGTGATGGGTGTGAGTGATGTATAAATGTTAGAATGGATTTTGTGTGTGGGGGGGTAAACAAATAAAATAACAGGCATTATGTCCCCCCCCCTCCCTTATTACCTTTAGCCTGGGAGGGGGGGACTGGTTCCTGGGACTGGGAGGCAGAGTGGCAGTGTTCCCTGGTGGTCCTCGTGGTGAGTGAACTCTAGCCTGCGGGCTAGAGCTCACTCTCGCGAGATCCGGTCGTTGCCATGGCAACGCTCCGGATCTCGCGAGAGGAACCCGGCGGAGCTGCAAGTTAGAGCTCCGCCGGGTCTCCCTCCCTCTCTCTCCCCGCCGGCGGCCGCATTGGATAGCATGTGGGCCGGTGAGGGAGATCTTTGATCTCCCCACCGGCCCGACATGGAATACAGCGGGGCCGGCGCTCGGATAGTGCCGGCCCTGCATAAACCGGCAGGGGAAGTCCTGGGACCTTCCCCTGCCGGCCTCGGCCCCACGGCCATCGCGGCCCACCGGGCATTTGCCCGGTGTGCCCGATGGCCAGTCCGGGCCTGCATACGACAACCTCTGTGACAGTACTGCTCCCCCACCCGACTCAAAAGCGTCTACTTCCATAACAAAGGGAAGAGAAGGAGGCAAATGCCTTCTTGAGAGTTTCGAAGGCCTTGGGCTTCAGGAGTCCAAACCCTAGTGTGTAGACCTTTTTTAGTCAGCTTCGTTATAGGAGAGATAAGTGGTGAAAAGTTTTTTATAAATTTCCTATAATAGTTGGCAAATCCTATAAAACGCTGGATAGCCTTCAGTCCTTGGGGAAGTGGCCAAGACAGTATGGCTTCCAATTTAGCAGGATCCATACTGAAACCCTGTTCAGTAATTATATATCCTAGGAATTGCACAGAGGTCTGATCGAATAAACATTTTTCTGACTTACAGTAGAGTCAGTTCTGTAATAACCTTTTGAGCACCATCCTAACATGGTTATGGTGTGACTTCAAATCAGGGGAATACACAAGTATGTCGTCAAGGTACACCACGGCACAGACATGCAATAGATCCCTAAGGACATCGTTTATGAGGTCCTGAAACACAGCAGCCCAAAAGGCATGACCAGATATTCGTAATGCCCACTGCGTGTGTTGAACGCTGTCTTCCACTCGTCATTCTCCTTTATACGGACAAGGTTATAAGCCCCCATGAGGTCTAATTTAGTAAAGAACTTAGAACCTTTAACACGATCAAACAACTCAGTGATGAGGGGGATAGGGTAGGCGTTTTTAATCGTTATATTGTTCAGACCCCTGTAGTCTATACATGGCCTCAAATCGCCCTCCTTCTTTGCCACAAAGAAGAAACCAGCGCCAGCAGGGGAGGAGGACCTTCTAATAAAACCTTTACTTAGGGATTCCCGTATGTACTCCTCCATGATCTGGTTTTCTTTCTCAGAAAGAGGGTAGACCTTGCCCCTAGGAGGCATAGTACCCGGTAACAGGTTTATGGCACAGTCATACTCACGATGTGGAGGTAGCTCATCTGCCTCCCTTTTTTCAAAAGCCAAGGCAAGGTCTGCATATACAGAAGGGACAGAAAACCGAAAGTGGTTTAGCCGTGGGCACGTTGAGTAAACAAACAGGACGTACATGAGCCATACAGTCTCATTGACAAGATTTCCCCCAGGAGAGTATGTCTAAACAACCCCAGTCAAGTACAGGGTTGTGTTTAACTAACCAGGGAAAACCCAGAATGATGGAGGCAGTAGGAGAGTCGATTATTTGGAAGGTTAACCTTTCCTTGTGCAAGGCACCCACAGACATAACTATTTTCTGTACAAAAAGATGGATGGATTAGGCGCTCACTATATGGAACAATAGGCCGCAGTAACCAATACAAGGAACCCCAACCTTGTAAAAGAGTAACGTGAAAAAGAGAGGGAGGAGGAGACCGCGCCTTAAGTATATAGAACTAGATGGATATACAAAAAAAGTATACGTACACAATATAGGAAGTAGTGGTCTTCTTACACAATATGACCTCAGAAATAAAAAGGAACATACAAAGGATAATAGTGCAATATGTTTAGTACAATGAGTATATAGATGAAGAATACTAATAATTTTCCACTCACATATCCCAGAGCTAACCTAGAGCTCTGCCGTTAAGGCGCCTGGACGGAATAATCCCCGTCTAAGGATATATATGAGGTAGTGGTGGTCCCAAGCGTCTCGGATGGAATAATATGTGGAGAGACAGGAGAATCTGGATAGTGCAATATGTATTTATAGAATGAAGGGTGAATAAAATGATATAAAATCAATACTCACATTTACTAGAGCAGAACTTGCTCTAGTTTCTTTAGCGTAGGTGGTATAGTTCCCACCAAGGAGCAGGATGATGAACAATATTGGCAGTGATGGTCCTCTTACACAATATGACCTCCGAAATAAAAGGGATATACACAGAATAATAGTGTAGTATGTTTAGTACAGTAAATATATAGATAAATAGTACTAGTAGTTATCCACTCACATATCCCAGAGCTAACCTAGAGCTCTGCCGTTAGTGCGTCTGGACGGAACAATCCCCGTCTAAGGATATATATGAAGTGGTGGTGGTCCCGATCGTCTCAGATGAAATAATATGTGGGGAGACAGGAGAATCCGGATAGTGCAATATGAATTATAAAATAAAAGGTGAATAAAATAATATAAAATCAATACTCACATTTACTAGAGCAGAACTTGCTCTAGTTTTTTTAGCGTAGGTGGTATAGTCCCCACCAAGGAACAGGATGATAACCAGGATGGAAGAAATAAAATTCAAATGTATATATACAAAGATTTTATTAAACAAAAAAATAGGATAAAATAGTTAAAAAAATATACTATAAAAAGTCTTTCAAAGTCCACTTTACGCGTTTCGCCTATCAAAAAGGCTTCTTCAGAAGTGTGGATATGTCCTGAAAGAGTCCGTTTATATATGAGATTCTTAAGTGTAGATTCCGTCCTGGTGTGTCTTGATTGAAGTTTCCTGTTTCCTGTGTCCATTGGTGAACCGCACGCGTCACACCGGAAGTGACGCGGCATGGAAACACCGAAATTTGCTGTGCGTTCCACCAGTGGAACGCAAACGCTACCAAAGTGGTAGCGCTACGTTCCGGTGGAATTGGGTAGTAAAATACTTTAGGTTAAATATGTCTAAAAGTAAAAACGAGCTGTACATAGTCCTATATAGCAGTGTATGTAGGAGACAGTGAATGGCGCGCCGGAAGTGACGCGGCGCTTCAAGGATCAGTCTAGCTTATGCGTTCCATCTGTGGAACGCAAGTGTATAAGTATGTCTAGCTGTGCGTTCCATCCATGGAACGCAAGTATATTAGCATGTAGACTCACACTAGTACTACAGGTGGATATTAAAAAAGGGAATAGATAAAAAGCTGTAAGTTGGCAGCATGGGTTATGTGGACAAATCGAATTGGAACAAGCTTTAGTCTATTTAGGATAACAAAATATAAAGCATAAAACATACAGTATGATAATAGTGTACAGCCATTAATGTACCAAATGGTTAATATTAAGGCATGCAAAATTACACATACAAAGATAGTCCATATGGAGAATGAGAAACCCATACATGAAAAAAGGTGTATCCATACATAAAAAGATATGGCATAGAAAGATACATAGAAAATATATATATAAAGGATACTGAGCACAATTTATGTGAATGAGGTGGGGAATATAATTTCAAAGAGTAGGACAACTGAATATAAAAATAAATATAAATATGATAATAAAATAAAAATAAAATAGTATGTAATAAATAAAATTCCTTAAGAACGAATTTGTATAAAAAAACGTATTTGTATAAAAAATATAGGTGGAATGGGACATCTATAGTAGATGTAAAAAGAAGAATGTATAAAATATATAGAAAGATATTTATTATAAAAAATTAAAAAGATCAAATTCTATATTCAGCCCATTAGGATGTAGAGTGTCCATTTTAAACACCCACTCCATTTCTTTCTGTCCTATTTATTTATATAACTATTTATGTAACTATTTCCTGGGTTTCATGGGTCACCAGGGGTTTCTCAAGTGGTCTACCATCTATGGCCTCAACGGCCAAGGGTGTGGCCTTTCGGATCAAAGTCAGGGCTACGGTTTTGGCAAGGTTCTCATCCATAAGGTTGTCTGCCGCACCTGAATCGATCAAGGCTTTGGTTGTTATAGTTTTATTGACCATAAAGAGAAACCGTAATAAACGGTCTGGAGATGGACACATGAGGGGACAAAGTCATAACACCCGAGGCCGACCCCTCTCTAGGCCTTAGGTGCTGTAGTTTCCCTGTACTTTAGGGCAGGTGTTACAGTGGTGCCCCCTCTTCCCACAATAAAGGCATAACCCCTCCCTTCTACGGTATACTCTTTCGGCCTCAGTTAACCCCGTAGCACCCAATTGCATGGGTTCAGGGGATGGTTGACTAGGAGCGGGTAACGTGTATCCAGCCGTCTTTGACTACGCCTCTCTCTAATACGGTTATCAATAAGAATCATATAGTTTATAACATCATCTAGAAGAACAGGCAATTACCTGGATGCTATTTCATCCAGTATATAAGCGGCCAAACCCTCCTGAAAGGCTGTTACGAGGGCGTCATTATTCCAAACCACTTCAGCTGCTAGAGTGCGGAATTCGATAGTGTAATCCGCTACAGATCTGTTACCCTGTCGGACCCTAAGCAGAGCTTTGCCAGCAGAAACAACCCTACCGGGTTGATCAAACGTGCGTTTGAAAGCTGTCAGAAAATCTGCAAAGGACATAGGAGACGTATTCTCCCACATGGGGTTGGCCCATGCTAAAGCTCTCCCGGACAAGTGGTTTATCAAAAAGGCAATTTTAGATCTGTCAGTGGGATAGGAACGTGGATTCATCACCAAATGGATATCAATTTGGTTGAGGAAACCACAACACAATGCTGGGTCACCGCTGTAGCGCTGTGGCAGCGTCATGTGAATTACATGAGCAGGAACGGGTACTGGAGCGGGAATGGGTTCGGGCACAGCAGCAACAGCCTCCTGAACGGCAGGCTGCAAGTGTGCAGTACGAGCCAGTATGGTTTGCATAGCTTGAGCAAACTGATCCATACAGTGGTCCAAGCCATCCATTCTAGCCTCCTGATTAACTAGGAGCTGTGGTATGTCAGCAGGTTCCATTATGGCCCTGTTGTAATGTCACGATTTGGGGAACCCAACACGCTAACACACACACACACACAGAAAAGGTGCAGTACCGGACCTTAGAGTGGCCAGGCTAAGCACACACAGAATAGTCAGGAGACAAGCCGAGTAAGGGGAACCAGAAGACAGAATAACGAGAAACAAGCCGAGGTCAAAGGGTAGGAGAAAGTCACAAAGTCAGATTAACAAGCCAGAGAGTACGTAACCAGAAACACAAGTTCAGTATCAATACTAGCAAGCAAAGACCACAACAGGGCAGGGAGGAACAGGAAAGGTAAGTATTTAAGCCATAAGGTTAATTCTGATTGGATAATTTCCAATCAGAATTAACAATCACACGTGGGAGATATCTAAACCTCCCAGTGTGATTGAGGCACTGTGCCTTTAACGCCGGGTCAGGTGACTGACCCCGGCGTGTAATATATTGGGCGGTCTCCCAGCGTGCAGCGTCATGCATGCTGCCGCTGGGGGACGTGGAGGAAGACGCGGCTGGAAGGATGCCGCTCGCTGAGCCCAGGAGGAGAAGGAGATCGCGGACGGCTGGGGGGTGAGTACCGCGAGCGGAGTGCAGCCTCCCCTCGCAGCCGCCCGCGGGATCCCGACAATGTCCATGTGAATAAATCAACCAGTGACGCTTTTTTCCATCGCTCCTCTGATAAAACTTTGTTGAATTAAAAGAAAGGACAACTGGTTGACATGGATGAAACAATAGGAAGGAATTCAAATTTTCAGATTTTGGTCTGATAAACCACATTTTATCATCAACTGTGTCAGACATGCCCTCCTTAAGGCCAACTACTTTTGGAATATCTTCTTTTGCTAATGATTCTTCATGTTCATCAGTTTCTCCCTCAACAGGAACTCCAATACTGTGGTGAATATCTTCAGCTGCATCGGTATCTGTATCCAACTGTACAGTGCTTTGCATAGCGCTATGCATTGCTATGCTACAGCTAGCGCCAATGTCTTCATGTGGAGATACGGGTGGTAAGTCATGCTTTGTTGACACTATCTTAAACAAGCTACTGACTTTTTGATATGGGTGTGCATCTTTTTCTAACAGTTTTTTTTTTTTACGTTCTTTTTCTGCTCTACCTTTCTGTTTTCTGTTACTTTTACGCTTCTTATCCATGGCAATCACTAAGAAAAGAAGATATATTTGCTATATTTGATTCAGCTACAAAACACAAATTAATTACACCTGAACCATGGGCAAAACGATCCAGAACCCCAAACTATGGGAGTGGATGGATTAGAATGGTGATTCTAATCAAATTGATTAAAATTGTCCGCTGGGTCATTTGAAAATGATAAAGACTGAAACA
The DNA here is from genome assembly GCF_036172605.1 of Pelobates fuscus. Lineage (NCBI taxonomy): Eukaryota > Metazoa > Chordata > Amphibia > Anura > Pelobatidae > Pelobates > Pelobates fuscus. The sequence goes on along the minus strand of NC_086324.1, from coordinate 104,601,748 downwards.
TGTCCCAATGAAGCCAAATAATAAATTCTGATATATATTCAGAAATAAAAGCTTGCCTGGGCTAAAGCCTGGTATTAAAAATGTTTTATGAACTCAACATCAGGCACTTTTTAAGCCAATGTACAAAAGCATTATATACATCAACCAAGTAAGACTTGACTATCCAAAGTAAGCAATGCAAGGTATAAAGCATATAGATTATAGATTAACTATACAGAGAATAACAAATCCACTGAAAAACACATCCTAACCCAGGGGAGGGCTGGCAGCCTTTGGCATGGGGGGCAAATCCAGTCAAGTGGCCCATTGCACCAAGAGGAGAGTAAAAACACCTTTTCCATGTGATTGAAAGGGGGGGGGGGGGCGGGGAGAGCAGTCACCTAAACAGACACTCAATGACAAGCACACACACACTTGCTGATTTGGCACACACTAAAAAACACAATCTCACGGACAGGCACACGCACACACTCACTGACAGGCACACAGACACACACAGAAAGACACACTGTTACAGGCATACTGACACACACACACACACACACACACAAACACACAGACAGGCATACTGGCTGACATACACACACACACAAACTGGCACACACAGAGACATACTTGCGCACACACACACAGACATGGTGGTGCACACACACACACAGACATACTGACACACACATACACCCAAACTTTACACTTTTAAAACCAGTAGACAGTGGCTGAGTAAAGGGACAGGGCTGTAGTGGGGGGACAGGGGCTGTAGTGGAGGGTATAAACTGTAATTGGGGGGTTTAGGAAATGTAGAGGGGGATAGGGGCTTAAGTAGGTTGATGGCTACAATTTGGGAAAAGGGTTGTGGTGTGGGTGATATGGGTTGCAATTGGGGGAAGAGGAGCTGTAGTGGGGATGTTATGGGGCTGTAGTGGGAGGCATGGGGCTGAGAAAGGGGGCAGGAGCTGATAGGAGGAAAAAAGGAGCAGGGAAAGGGTGGGACAGAGCCTTACTAAGGGACAGGGGATGGCTGAGGAGGGGGACAGGGATTGAGGAGGGGGGGAAGGGGCTGAGGAGGGGGACTGGGGCTGAGTAGGGGGACAGGGGCTGAGGAGGGGCTGAGGAGGGGGGGCAGGGCTGAGGAGGGGACAGGGGGCTGAGGATGGGGAGTAGGGGCTGAGGATGGGGAGTAGGGGCTGAGGAGGGGACAGGGGCTGAGGAGGGGACAGGGGCTGAGGAGGGGGGGGAAGAGAGGTGGCAAGGCTGAGGAGGGACAGGGGTTGAGGAGAGGACAGGGGCTGAGGAGGGGGGGAGCGAGGGGCAGGGCTGAGGAGGGGGGAAGGGGGGGCAGAGCTGAGGAGGGGAATAAAAAAAAAACCTTAAGTGTATTTCCCCCTCCCTGAGTCTTACCTTAAGCCAGGGAGGGGTAGGCAGCAGGCAGCAGGCAGCAGGCAGCAGGCAGCAGGCAGCAGGCAGCAGGCAGCAGGCAGCAACAGTCAGTGAAGTCTGGAGCCTGCAGCCAGTGGAGTCGGCCGGCCTCTCCTGATGATGTCAGGAGGAGGGGGCGTGGCTTCCTCTGCTCTTCTCCCAGACTCCCCAGCGGTCCTGGGAGAAGAGCAGTGAAAGTCACGCCCCCTCCTCCTGACATCATCAGGAGAGGCCGGCCGACTCCACTGACTGCAGACTGCAGGAAGAGTGAGGTAAGTTGAAAAATCTGAGTCCTCAGCCAGAGGCAGGGGATTCAGATTTTCCTTTTTTTGCTGGATATGGGCAGCCCTGGCCCCTGGGTTTAGGGCGGCCTGGGGGGCAATTGCCTCCCTGCCCCCCTTCCCAGCCCGCCCCTGTCCTAACCCTGCATTTCAGGTATAGATCAACACAATACCATATGGCAGACATCAAGCAAAGAATACAAGCAAGCCTGCAACGGCAGGTATAGATCAACTGAATAACACAAGCAAGCCTGCAACAGCAGGTATAGATCAACTGAATAACACATGCAAGCCTGCAACGGCAGGTATAGATCAACTGAATAACACATGCAAGCCTGCAACGGCAGGTAGAGATCAACTTAATAACACAAGCAAGCCTGCAACGGCAGGTAGAGATCAACTTAATAACACATGAAAGCCTGCAACGGCAGGTAGAGATCAACTGAATAACACATGCATGCCTGCAACGGCAGGTAGAGATCAACTGAATAACACATGCAAGCCTGCAATGGCAGGTAGAGATCAACTGAATAACACAAGCAAGCCTGCAACGGCAGGACTACATCAACTGAATAACACATGCAAGCCTGCAACGGCAGGTATAGATCAACTGAATAACACATGCAAGCCTGCAACGGCAGGTAGAGATCAACTTAATAACACAAGTAAGCCTGCAACGGCAGGTAGAGATCAACTTCATAACACATGAAAGCCTGCAACGGCAGGTAGAGATCAACTGAATAACACATGCAAGCCTGCAACGGTAGGTAGAGATCAACTGAATAACACATGAAAGCCTGCAACGGCAGGTAGAGATCAACTGAATAACACACGCAAGCCTGCAACGGCAGGTAGAGATCAACTGAATAACACATGAAAACCTGCAACGGCAGGTAGAGATCAACAGGAGAATATGTGTGAAACCTGCACTGCAAGTAAAGATAAATAGAATAACATAGGGCTCGACAAATCCCGGGAGCCATGGCTCCTAAAATTGCTGCTGCTGGCTCCTAAATTTTTTGATTGTATTTTATAAAACTTTACGGAAGTTAAATTTCTCTTGCTCCTGATTTGGTCTGGCTCCTCAAGGCTACATAAGTTTTTCAAGCCCTGGAATAATACATGCAAACCCTGCATTGCAAGTACAACTGGAATGTAGAATTTTCAAGTTGTTGATGATATGCATCATATTGGGCCAAAGGTATTGGCACCGAGTTGTTCAACATCCTTTTTTCACTTATGCAAACACGATCTACGTGTTTAAAATAATACATTTAACAGTTTTTTTCACTATATTTCTCTGAATGACGTCTCACCCTGTACTCTGCCTTCTGTGCAGGTCTAAAATCTCAGCCTCAGCAATATTCCAGAGTCCAGGTTGTTTCTGTATCTCCTCGATGGTACTGGTACAACAATTAGAAGAAATAAATCACAATGCAGTACTTTACAAATGTGTGAAGTAAAATGTTTTCAAGGGGACACTTCAGGCGCCAACACAACTTCATCTAAATGAAGTTGTTTGGATATCAGGATGCCCCCGGAGGGGATTACCTCTACGTTGCTTCCAGCGCTTGTCTAAACTCCTCCCCTAGCAACATCCGGCTTCAGAATTTTGAGATTCAAGAAGAGCGGAGTTCTGTCAGAAAGCTGAGCACTCTCAGCCAATCAGTGGTGCCTCCCCCGGCAGCACTCCGCGGTTCCTGAATTTTAAAATTCAGATGGCAGATGCTGCCAGGGGACGAGTAGAGACCAGCGCTGGAGGCAACGTATGGGTTAAACCATTTGAGAACAGTTTAACCTCTTGAGGTAAGAGTGCCTCTGAGGGCCTCCTCCTGCACCAAAACAATGAACTTTTATATAATAGGTTAATACGTGTGGCGGTTTCAGAATCACAGTGACATCGGCAGAGGAGGAGCCTGACCCAGTGCTGAGGGACATTGGCGCTGGAATCAGATAAGTGACAAAAGGGTTATTAACCCTTTGCCAGCAGGTTTGTATACCTAACACTATAGTGTTCCTTTATAGTCTAACAGCCACAAGCCTGGCAAAACCCAGTTTTATACTCATCTCTACAGTGTATCAACAATGTCAGCTGGAAACTACAGTTCATATTGCACTGAGCCAACCATAAGGCTTAGTGCAATGATGCTGTCTAGGCATAACAGAAAGGGTAGCCATGGGGACTCCAACCTCGTAACTGTTCATATTCACATAATCACTATAAACCAGGCGTGTCCAACTCTGAGCTGCTTGTAATGCAGCCCACTTGCCGTCCGGGCTGCTACACTCTAGCCCTCACATAGGGAGGCTGGGTGGCCCTCATAATTGTGTGTGTATGTGATTGATGTATATCTCTGATTATGTATATACATGTGTATGTCTTTAGCAGATAGCTCCCTAATTTGGCACCCTTAAATATGGCAATCCCACATAAGGATAACAAATAAGGGAGTTATCTACTAAACCAGCGTTTCCCAAACCAGTCCTCAAGACCCACCAACAGTCCAGGTTTTGTTAGTATCTCCATTGGAATAAAATAGGGAAATACATAAATCCTGGACTGTTGGTGGGCCATGACTGGTTTGGGAAGCACTGTACTAAACAAATCAAATATATAAATAAACCCCTTAAGGACTGAACCAGTTGTACGAGTTCTAGTCAAAACAAAACTGTCAACTTGTGCTATAAGTTTGTTCAACCATAATTTACCTCTTTCATATTAACTGTACTCCTATTAAATATCATTTTGTTCTGGAGAAATAGGACTTTCATTTCACATCAAGTATTCATATATAAAACAATTTAATATGAATAAAATCTAACAAAAGTTATGAAATTAAGAAATGTTTTCATTTTTTTTTTGATTCTGCATGGCATTTTAACTGTGAATGTCATAATACTGTTAGCTTTCACTGCAATAAAACACACATATTTGTATTCAGCAATGTCTCACAAGCACAACATTACAACTTATGTACAGGCTTTGTGGGGTTTTGGAAAGTTACAAAGTGGGCCTGATTTCCTGAAGGGTGTTGCCTGGGCAGTCAGCCAGTCCCTCTGAAGCAGATCGCAGGATAGGCAAGTATTGCGGAGTCATCAGGATTCAGCTTAACAGCCCATTAAAATGCGGACGGCATATAACGCCGTAACATCGTTAAAGGGACACTATAGTCACCCAGACCACTTCAGCTCAATGAAGTGGCCTGGCCTGGGTGCAATGTCCCTCGGTTTTAACCCTTCACATGTAAACATAGCAGTTTCAGAGAAACTGCTACGTTTACATTTGCAGTTAATCCCGCCTCTAGTGGCTGTCTTCCGGACAGACACTAGAGGCACATTTCGCCTCCATCGCGCAGAGCGTCCATAGGAAAGCATTGAGAAATGCTTTCCTATGGACACTTTGAATGCGCTCACAGCCATGCGCATTTGGTTCCAGTGACGTCGGACAAGGGAGCTGACATCAGACAGGGAGGAGAGGTCACCAGCGCCGAGGGAGCCTGGCGCTGGATTATGGTAAGTAACTGAAGGGATTTTAACCCCTTCGGCGCCACGGGAGGGGGACCCTAAGGGTGTGGGCACCCTCAGGGCACTATAGTGCCACTAGAGGGCACTTCCTGCTCTATAGCACAGAAAACCTGTGCTAGAGTGTCGCTGGACGTCTTCACACTGTGTGAGGATCTCCAGCGTCGCTCAATTCCCCATAGGAAAGCATTGAAAAGCATTTTCAATGCTTTCCTATAGGGAGGTCTAATGCGCATGTGCGGCATTGTCTGGGTCAGGGCCGGATTAAGAGCCCAGTGGGCCTGGTGCTGATAATTATGATGGGCCTAATTACAAAATCTTATTGACCAAAAACACTAAAACAGTCCTACCTCCTAAACGTCATGTATCTGATGGAGATGATGCAGTAGGGAAACTCATAGGACGCAACTATGAGAAAACACATACCCTTTGCTAATCTCATGCTTTCATCTTTCAAGTAAACCCATACCCCCTAACAGCAGTGTCCAGTAAAGCAGGAAGTCTATGGATGCGGTAAAAGGGTGGGCTACTGACACAAATCACATAACCAGAACGGCCGAAAGGGCGAACATACACAAAAAGGGGGAATGTCTGTGTCCCTATGTCTCCCAGTCCCTTAGTGTTTGTGTCCTCATGTCTCCCAGGGTCCCCATGTCACTAGGGGACATTGAGAGACATTGGGATACTGGGAGACATGGGGACACATATACTAGGGAACACTGGGAGACCTGGGAAATCTGAGACTCTTGGGGACACTGGGTGACAGACACGAGGGGACACGGGGAGAAATGTGGCACTGAGATACTGTGATATATAGGGGACACTGGAGACTTGATAAAAACCTGGGTACAGGTCAAAATGTTGCGGTGTCCAATAAACCTGGTTAAAGCTATCACAGTGAGTGCCTGAGATTTTTTTCTTTAATACTAGGGGACACTGAGACACTATGGGCACAGAGACACTATGGGCACTGAGAGACATGGGGCACTGAGACACTGATACATAGGGGACACTGATACATAGGGGACATTGGAGACTTGATAAAGACCTGGGTACAGGTCGAAACGTTGCGGTGTCCAATAAACCTGCCTAAATCTATCACAGTGAGTGCCTGAGATTTTTTCTTTTATACTAGTGGACACTGAGACACTAGGAGACATGGGGACACAGAGACATTGGGAGACTAGGGGACTTTGGGAGTCTAGGGAACACTGAGATACTAGGGACACTGGCTGGGAGACATGGGGACACTGCCATGTCTCCTATGTCTCAAAGTCGCCCAGTGTCCCCATGTCTCCCTGTGTCTCCATGCCTCTCAGTGTCCCCATGTTGCCCAGTGTCCCCTAGTGTTTGTAACCCCATGTCTATAGTGTCCCTTAGAGTCTATGTCCTCATGTCTCCCAGTGTCCTGATGTCACTAGGACACTAGGGGACACTTAGAGACATGGGGACACTGAGACACTAGGGACAGTGGCTGGGAGACATGGGGACACAGACTAGGGGCCACTGGGAGACATGGGGCCACTGTGTCCCTAGTGTCTCAGGGTCATGGGTGTTCGAATGTGGGGGTAAAGAGGGGTACTTGCCCTCCCCCCCCCCGGATTTTTCAGCTTGTGCTGCTATTTTTCGTTTTAGTGTGAGAATACAGTGCAATACCAGCGCTGGCCAGTAGGTGGCGCTGTGAATGGAGAAAGGCAGGAAGCTACAGCTTATCCCTGCCTCTCTCTCATGACTGAAACCGCAGAGGAGCAGCACAGAGGCAGCCTACAGAGCAGGTAAGTGAGGGATGGGGGGTGGGGGAGACCGCATAGAGGAAGGTAAAGTAGAAGGAGCAGAAAGGTTCTGCAAGGGGCAGGAGGGGTCAGCAAGGAATGGAAAGGGGCAGCAAGAAGCAGGAAAGGGTCGAAAGGTTTTCAAGGAGCAGGAGGGTAAAGTAGAAGGAGCAGCAAGGAGCAGGAGGGGTCAGCAAGGAGCAGGAGGGGTCAGCAAGGAGTAGAAAGGGTCTGCAAGAGACAGGAGGGGTCAGCAAGGAATAGGAAGGGGAAGCAGGAAGGGGTAGGGACGGTCTGCAAGGAGTAGGAAGGGTCTGCAAGGAGCAAGAGGGGTCAGCAAGGAGTAGGAAGAGGCAGCAAGGAGCAGGAAGGGTCTGCAAGGAGCAAGAGGGGTCAGCAAGGAGTAGGAAGAGGCAGCAAGGAGTAGGAAGAGGCAGCAAGGAGCAGGAAGAGGCAGCAAGGAGCAGGAAGGGGCAGCAAGGAGCAGGAAGGGGCAGCAAGGAGCAGGAAGGGGCAGCAAGGAGTAGGAAGGGGCAGCAAGGAGTAGGAAGGGGCAGCAAGGAGTAGGAAGGGACAGCAAGGAGTATGAAGAGGGAGCAGGAAGGGTCTGCAAGGAGCAGGAAGGGTCTGCAAGGAGCAGGAAGGGTCTGCAAGGAGTAGGAAGGGGCAGCATGGAGTAGGAAGAGGCAGCAAGGAGCAGGAGGGGTCAGCAAGGAGTTGAAAGGGTCTGCAAGGAGCAGGAAGGGTCTGCAAGGAGTAGGAAGGGGCAGCATGGAGTAGGAAGAGGCAGCAAGGAGCAGGAGGGGTCAGCAAGGAGTAGAAAGGGTCTGCAAGGGGCAGGAGGGGTCAGCAAGGAGTAGTAAGGGTCTGCTAGGAGTAGGAAGGGGCAGCAAGGAGAAAGAAGGGGCAGCAAGGAGAAAGAAGGGGCAGAAAGGATTAGGAAGGGTCTGCAAAAAGCAGGAAGGGTCTGCAAGGAGCAGGAAGGGTCTAAAAGGAGCAGGAAGGGTCTGCAAGGAGCAGGAAGGGGCAGCAAGGAGCAGGAAGGGGCAGGAAGAATCAGAAGGAACAGAAAGGATCAGCAAGGGGCTGCAAGAAGCTGGAAGGGGCAGAAAGAAGCAGGAAGGGCAGTAAGAAGCAGGAAGAGTCTGCAAGAAGCAGGAAGGGCCATCAAGGAGCAGGAAGAGCCATCAAGGAGCAGAAAGGGATCAGAAAGAGAAAGGAGCAGAAGGGCACAAAATAAGCAGAAAGTAGCAGAAAGGTAAAGGAGCAGAAGGAGCCTCAGAAGACAAAGAAGACTGTGTCAAATGAAGGAGAAGAAAATGAGATTGGAGCACTTCATTCTGGACACCACATCATAAGGCGTTGGTATCTGGGCCTGGCAGGGAAACTTTGGACCTTCTCATGTCCCCAGGTAAAAACAAACAATATCAGTGTTAATGTGTGCCGCTGATTGGCTAGATAGGTTTGCTAGCACTCTAAGCCAATCAGTAGCTCCCCATTCATAAAAACGTAAAACATTTTTATGAATCGAGAACTAGCGATTGGCTTAGAGTGTCAGCTGACCACTCTAGCCAATCAGCGGCACCCATGCCCAACGTCAATCTGCACTTCCTGACACTCTGTTTCAGAAGTCGAATACCACTGAGCGACCTGGAGATCTGGAGCTGAAGGAAGCCTTTGGGGGTAAACCATTTGAGAGCGGTTTCACCCCTTCAAAGAAAGAGCACCCAGGGGCCTCCTTGCATCACAGCATTTTCATTTAGATAAAGTTGTTATGGTGACCAGAATGTTTGTAATGTAATGTAAAGAATGTAATTTGATGAAAGGAACACTATATAGTGTCAGGAATACAAACATATATTCCTGACACCATAGTTGTGAAAACGCTATTCATCCTTGCTTTATGTGAAAATGACTATGCTCCTTCCCTTTCATGACACTGTCAAAAAGGGGCCAAGCATGGATGTCATTACAATTATGCCCCCTCCCCTCCCCCCCGAAAAATTCCTGCGGACGTCCATGCTCAGGGTCCCCATGTTCCCCAGTGTCCCAATGTCTCAGCGTCCCCATGTCTCGGAGCTGCTGTCTGGAGTCTCTGTGCAGAGCTGCTCCCCGCGGATCAGTGAGTAGAGAGAGGCAGGGAGAGAGATGCCGTAACTTCTTATCACTGCCTCTCTCCATACAAACAGCGACCCCTACTGGCCGGCGCTGATATTGCAGAATAATGTATGTTTATATTGAGACAGACAGGGCCGGATTAACATAGGGGCTGATGGAGCTGCTGCTCCAGGCCCAGGCCCATGGAATAGGCCCATTTAAAAAAAAAAATGACTGCTGGGTAGAGGTGCCGCTGATTGGCTAGATAGGTTTGCTAGCACTCTAAGCCAATCAGTAGCTCCCCATTCATAAAAACGTAAAACATTTTTATGAATCGAGAACTAGCGATTGGCTTAGAGTGTCAGCTGACCACTCTAGCCAATCAGCGGCACCCATGCCCAACGTCAATCTGCACTTCCTGACACTCTGTTTCAGAAGTCGAATACCACTGAGCGACCTGGAGATCTGGAGCTGAAGGAAGCCTTTGGGGGTAAACCATTTGAGAGCGGTTTCACCCCTTCAAAGAAAGAGCACCCAGGGGCCTCCTTGCATCACAGCATTTTCATTTAGATAAAGTTGTTATGGTGACCAGAATGTTTGTAATGTAATGTAAAGAATGTAATTTGATGAAAGGAACACTATATAGTGTCAGGAATACAAACATATATTCCTGACACCATAGTTGTGAAAACGCTATTCATCCTTGCTTTATGTGAAAATGACTATGCTCCTTCCCTTTCATGACACTGTCAAAAAGGGGCCAAGCATGGATGTCATTACAATTATGCCCCCTCCCCTCCCCCCCGAAAAATTCCTGCGGACGTCCATGCTCAGGGTCCCCATGTTCCCCAGTGTCCCAATGTCTCAGCATCCCCATGTCTCGGAGCTGCTGTCTGGAGTCTCTGTGCAGAGTAGAGAGAGAGTACTCAGTGAGTAGAGAGAGGCAGGGAGAGAGATGCCGTAACTTCTTATCACTGCCTCTCTCCATACAAACAGCGACCCCTACTGGCCGGCGCTGATATTGCAGAATAATGTATGTTTATACTGAGACAGACAGGGCCGGGCCCATGGAATAGGCCCATTTAAAAAAAAAAAATAATAATTTTTTTTTTTTTTTTTTTTTTTTTTTACACACTACTCTTAGGTTTGCCACCTGACTGGTATTTTACTGGTTTGCCTCCTGACTGGTATTTGAGGCTGCCTGGCCGTGCCAGTATTGCAGTAATACCGGCAATACAAATGCAGGTATTTTTCTTAGAATAAATGGAGATTACTCTGCAATACCAGCACCGGCCAGTAGGGGTCATTGTGTGTGGAGAGAGGCAGGGATAGGAAGTTACAGCATATCCCTGCCTCTCTCTACTACTTACTGATCCGTGGGGAGAGCAGCAACACAGCACAGAGTCCAGACAGCAGCTCTACAGCTCAGGTAAGAGAGGGATGGGGGGAAAGGCAGCAGGGACACATGGGGACACTGAGACACTAGGGGACACATGTGGACACTGAGACACTAGGGGACATATGGGGACACTGAGACACTAGGGGACACAGACACTAGGGGACAAATGGGGACACAGACACTAGGGGACACTGAGACACTAGGACACATGGGGACACAGACACTGGGAGACCTGGAAACACCAAGACACTTGGGGACACTGGAAAACATGGGGACACTGAGACACTAGGGGGCACTAGGACACATGGGGATGCTGAGACACATGGGGATGCTGAGACACATGGGGATGCTGTGAGACATAGGGACATTGGGAGACAATGAGACATTGGGACACGGAGACACTATGTCCCCATTTCTCCCAGTGTCCCCATGTCCACCATCCAGTGTCTCAGTGTCCCAAAATCTCCCAGTGTCTGTGTCCCATGTCTCTCAGTGTGCCTAGTGTCCCCATGTGTTCCAGTGTCCTTATATGTCCCAGTGTCCCCATGTCTATGTCCACAACTGTCCCCATGTCTCCCAGTGTCCCCAAGTGTCTGTCTCCCAGCCAGTGTCCCCTAGTCTCCCAGTGTCCCCTAGTCTCCCAGTGTCCCCATGTCTCTGTGTCCCTAGTGTCTTAGTGTCCCCAAATGTTTCAGTGTCCCCATGTCTCCCGGTGTCTGTGTTCCTAGTGTCTCAGTGTGCCTAGTGTCCCCATGTCTCCCAGTGTCCCTATATGTCCCAGTGTCCCCATGTCTATGTACACAACTGTCCCCATGTCTCCCAGTGTCCCCAAGTGTCTGTCTCCCAGCCAGTGTCCCCAGTGTCCCCTAGTCTCCCAGTGTCCCCTAGTCTCCCAGTGTCCCCCAGTCTACCAGTGTCTGTGTTCCCATGTCTCTGTGTCCTAGTGTCTTAGTGTCCCCAAATGTTTCAGTGTCCCCATATCTCCCAGTGTCTGTGTCCTTAGTGTCTCAGTGTCCCCATTTCTCCCAGTTTCCCTAAATATTTCAGTGTCCCCATGTCTCCCAGTGTCCCCATGTCTCTGTGTCCCCCGGTCTCCCAGTGTCCCTGGGTCTCTCAGTGTCCCCATGTCTCTCAGTGTCCCCATGTCTCACTGTGTCCCCAGTATCCTAGTGACATGGGGACACACTGAGACATTGGGACACTGGGAGAAATAGGGAAACTGAGACACTGGGAGACTAGGGGACTGGGCGACATGGGGACACTGACACTGTGATACATAGGGACACTGAGACACTGGGTGACTTGCGAGACTGAGACACTGGGAGCAATCCATCTATACAGCAGAATCAAACTGTGAGTAGTTTGTTGGTGATTTTACAGAATTTTCTCTGATGTCACTCCTTGTGATTATACAAATGATTAAGGCTGGTATTTTTTTTCCAAGAAAGGTGGCAACCCTAACTACTCTTCACATACTCTTGCTTAAAGGAGCACTATAGGGTCAGGAACACAATCATGTATTTCTGACCCTATTATGTTAAAACCACCACCCTGGCCCCTTCTTGCCTCCCTAAGTATAGTAAAATATAACTTGTATTCAAGTCTGCAGCTGCTGGCTCTGCCGCTGAACTGACTGTCTGCTGACATCATCAGAAGTGGTGGTCTGAGTAAATTACAATACTTCCCCATAAGACATCATCAGAAGTGGTGGTCTGAGTAAATTACAATACTTCCCCATAAGACTGTCAACTATCCAGATCAGGGGCAGAGCCAGCACAAGCCCTGGCCAATCAGCATCTCCTCCTAAAGATAAATTGAATCAATGCATCTGTATGAGGAAAGTTCAGTGTCTGCATGCAGTGGGTGGAGACACTGAATGACAGTGCTGCACACTAGGCAGTACTGTCCCAGGAAGCACCTCTAGCAGCCATCTAAGGAGTGGCCAGTTGAGTTATTTTCTCTGAAAAGACAGTGTTTACTGCAAAAGGCCTGAATGGAATGATTCTACTTACCAGAACAAATACAATAAGCTGTAGTTGTTATGGTGACTATAGTGTCCCTTTAAGTTTGGAAGCTTAAGAGGGATGTATGGGAACAAAACTTGTGTGGACTGACTGACAATAAAATTAGTTTAGGTAATGCAGACGCTTGTCTCTTTTAACACTGTGGCATGTCCCCTTTCTTCTACACTCACTACATACACCTTTTCTCTGTCCCAGACTATATACCAGGAACTTCTGCCTGCTAGTAAGAAGGTAAGGAGACAAGTGGACCAGCGAGTGCTAGGGGACAGTCCTTAGAAAGCATGGAGTGAACGCATCATTAGACGCATTTATGTCAAGCTCAGGGTGCTGCCTGCATAGTATACCCTTAGTTGGACAGCCTGCAGGATTGGCGGGCAGCCTGACATGCATTCATGCCAGGCTGTCCTTCAAATTCTTTGGACAGACATGCCCCCTTTTTGTGCATGTTCTCCCCTTTTGGCAGGTCTGGTCACGTGATTCGCACCAGTGGCCCACCCTTTTACCCCGCCCATTGACTTCATGCTTCACTGTACACTGCTGTTAGGGGTTATGGATTTACTTGAAAGATGAAAGCATAAATTAGAGAGAGATTAGCATAGAGTATGTGTTTTCTTATAGATGCATCCTATGAGTTTCCCTTCAGCACCATCTCCATCAGATACATGATGCTTGGGAGGTATGACTGTTTTAGTGTTTTTGGTCAATAAGATTCCGTAATTAGGCCTATCATAATTGTCAGCACCAGGCCGAGTGTGCTCTTAATCCGTCCCTGATTGCCACTCATATCTGGTGTCACAATAGCGTGCATTTAAAACCAAAAAACTTTTTTCACTGTTATAGATTGAATAGCAGTTAGTTGTCTTCAAGCGGGTGTGTCAGGCCTACAGCGTGTACACTGCAGACCTCTGCAAGTGCACATTGCCACTCATATCTGGTGTCACAACAGCGTGCTTTTACAAAGAAAAATAATTTTCACTGTTATAGATTGAATAGCAGTTAGTTGTCTTCAAGCGGGTGTGTCAGGCCTACAGCGTGTACTCTGCAGACCTCTGCCATTGCACATTGCCACTCATATCTGGTGTCAAAATAGCAGGCATTTAAAACCAAAAAACGTTTTTCACTGTTATTGATTGAATAGCAGTTAGTTGTCTTCAAGCGGGTGTGTCAGGCCTACAGCGTGTACTCTGCAGACCTCTGCAAGTGCACATTGCCACTCATATCTGGTGTCACAACAGCGTGCTTTTACAAAGAAAAATCATTTTCACTGTTATAGATTGAATAGCAGTTAGTTGTCTTCAAGCGGGTGTGTCAGGCCTACAGCGTGTACTCTGCAGACCTCTGCCATTGCACATTGCCACTCATATCTGGTGTCAAAATAGCATGCATTTAAAACCAAAAAACGTTTTTCACTGTTATTGATTGAATAGCAGTTAGTTGTCTTCAAGCGGGTGTGTCAGGCCTACAGCGTGTACTCTGCAGACCTCTGCAAGTGCACATTGCCACTAATATCTGGTGTCACAACAGCGTGCATTTAAAACCAAAAATCTTTTTTCACTGTTATAGATTGAATAGCAGTTAGTTGTCTTCAAGCGGGTGTGTCAGGCCTACAGCGTGTACTCTGCAGACCTCTGCAAGTGCACATTGCCACTCATATCCGGTGTCACAATAGCGTGCATTTAAAACCAAAAAACTTTTTTCACTGTTATAGATTGAATAGCAGTTAGTTGTCTTCAAGCGGGTGTGTCAGGCCTACAGCGTGTACTCTGCAGACCTCTGCCATTGCACATTGCCACTCATATCTGGTGTCACAATAGCATGCATTTAAAACCAAAAAAACTTTTTTCACTGTTATAGATTGAATAGCAGTTAGTTGTCTTCAAGCGGGTGTGTCAGGCCTACAGCGTGTACTCTGCAGACCTCTGCCAGTGCACATTGGCACTTATATCTGGTGTCACAATAGCGTGCATTTAATACCCCAAAACGTTTTTCACTGTTATAGATTGAATAGCTGTTAGTTGTCTTCAAGCGGGTGTGCTAGGCCTACAGCGTGTACTCTGCAGACCTCTGCCATTGCACATTGCCACTCATATCTGGTGTCACAATAGTGTGCATTTAAAACCAAAAAACTTTTTACTGTTATAGATTGAATAGCAGTTAGTTGTCTTCAAGCGGGTGTGTCAGGCCTACAGCGTGTACTCTGCAGACCTCTGCCAGTGCACATTGCCACTCATATCTGGTGTCACAATAGCGTGCATTTAAAACCCAAAAACTTTTTTCACTGTTATAGATTGAATAGCAGTTAGTTGTCTTCAAGCGGGTGTGTCAGGCCTACAGCGTGTACTCTGCAGACCTCTGCCATTGCACATTGCCACTCATATCTGGTGTCACAATAGCATGCATTTAAAACCAAAAAAAGTTTTTCACTGTTATAGATTGAATAGCAGTTAGTTGTCTTCAAGCGGGTGTGTCAGGCCTACAGCGTGTACTCTGCAGACCTCTGCAAGTGCACATTGCCACTCATATCTGGTGTCACAACAGCGTGCATTTAAAACCAAAAAACTTTTTTCACTGTTATAGATTGAATAGCAGTTAGTTGTCTTCAAGCGGGTGTGTCAGGCCTACAGCGTGTACTCTGCAGACCTCTGCCATTGCACATTGCCACTCATATCTGGTGTCAAAATTGCATGCATTTAAAACCAAAAAACGTTTTTCACTGTTATTGATTGAATAGCAGTTAGTTGTCTTCAAGCGGGTGTGTCAGGCCTACAGCGTGTACTCTGCAGACCTCTGCAAGTGCACATTGCCACTCATATCTGGTGTCACAACAGCGTGCTTTTACAAAGAAAAATCATTTTCACTGTTATAGATTGAATAGCAGTTAGTTGTCTTCAAGCGGGTGTGTCAGGCCTACAGCGTGTACTCTGCAGACCTCTGCCATTGCACATTGCCACTCATATCTGGTGTCACAATAGCATGCATTTAAAACCAAAAAAAGTTTTTCACTGTTATAGATTGAATAGCAGTTAGTTGTCTTCAAGCGGGTGTGTCAGGCCTACAGCGTGTACTCTGCAGACCTCTGCAAGTGCACATTGCCACTCATATCTGGTGTCACAACAGCGTGCATTTAAAACCAAAAAACTTTTTTCACTGTTATAGATTGAATAGCAGTTAGTTGTCTTCAAGCGGGTGTGTCAGGCCTACAGCGTGTACTCTGCAGACCTCTGCCATTGCACATTGCCACTCATATCTGGTGTCAAAATAGCATGCATTTAAAACCAAAAAACGTTTTTCACTGTTATTGATTGAATAGCAGTTAGTTGTCTTCAAGCGGGTGTGTCAGGCCTACAGCGTGTACTCTGCAGACCTCTGCAAGTGCACATTGCCACTCATATCTGGTGTCACAACAGCGTGCTTTTACAAAGAAAAATCATTTTCACTGTTATAGATTGAATAGCAGTTAGTTGTCTTCAAGCGGGTGTGTCAGGCCTACAGCGTGTACTCTGCAGACCTCTGCAAGTGCACATTGCCACTAATATCTGGTGTCACAACAGCGTGCATTTAAAACCAAAAATCTTTTTTCACTGTTATAGATTGAATAGCAGTTAGTTGTCTTCAAGCGGGTGTGTCAGGCCTACAGCGTGTACTCTGCAGACCTCTGCAAGTGCACATTGCCACTCATATCCGGTGTCACAATAGCGTGCATTTAAAACCAAAAAACTTTTTTCACTGTTATAGATTGAATAGCAGTTAGTTGTCTTCAAGCGGGTGTGTCAGGCCTACAGCGTGTACTCTGCAGACCTCTGCCATTGCACATTGCCACTCATATCTGGTGTCACAATAGCATGCATTTAAAACCAAAAAAACTTTTTTCACTGTTATAGATTGAATAGCAGTTAGTTGTCTTCAAGCGGGTGTGTCAGGCCTACAGCGTGTACTCTGCAGACCTCTGCCAGTGCACATTGGCACTTATATCTGGTGTCACAATAGCGTGCATTTAATACCCCAAAACGTTTTTCACTGTTATAGATTGAATAGCTGTTAGTTGTCTTCAAGCGGGTGTGCTAGGCCTACAGCGTGTACTCTGCAGACCTCTGCCATTGCACATTGCCACTCATATCTGGTGTCACAATAGTGTGCATTTAAAACCAAAAAAAGTTTTTCACTGTTATAGATTGAATAGCAGTTAGTTGTCTTCAAGCGGGTGTGTCAGGCCTACAGCGTGTACTCTGCAGACCTCTGCAAGTGCACATTGCCACTCATATCTGGTGTCACAACAGCGTGCATTTAAAACCAAAAAACTTTTTTCACTGTTATAGATTGAATAGCAGTTAGTTGTCTTCAAGCGGGTGTGTCAGGCCTACAGCGTGTACTCTGCAGACCTCTGCCATTGCACATTGCCACTCATATCTGGTGTCAAAATAGCATGCATTTAAAACCAAAAAACGTTTTTCAATGTTATTGATTGAATAGCAGTTAGTTGTCTTCAAGCGGGTGTGTCAGGCCTACAGCGTGTACTCTGCAGACCTCTGCAAGTGCACATTGCCACTCATATCTGGTGTCACAACAGCGTGCTTTTACAAAGAAAAATCATTTTCACTGTTATAGATTGAATAGCAGTTAGTTGTCTTCAAGCGGGTGTGTCAGGCCTACAGCGTGTACTCTGCAGACCTCTGCAAGTGCACATTGCCACTAATATCTGGTGTCACAACAGCGTGCATTTAAAACCAAAAATCTTTTTTCACTGTTATAGATTGAATAGCAGTTAGTTGTCTTCAAGCGGGTGTGTCAGGCCTACAGCGTGTACTCTGCAGACCTCTGCAAGTGCACATTGCCACTCATATCCGGTGTCACAATAGCGTGCATTTAAAACCAAAAAACTTTTTTCACTGTTATAGATTGAATAGCAGTTAGTTGTCTTCAAGCGGGTGTGTCAGGCCTACAGCGTGTACTCTGCAGACCTCTGCCATTGCACATTGCCACTCATATCTGGTGTCACAATAGCATGCATTTAAAACCAAAAAAACTTTTTTCACTGTTATAGATTGAATAGCAGTTAGTTGTCTTCAAGCGGGTGTGTCAGGCCTACAGCGTGTACTCTGCAGACCTCTGCCAGTGCACATTGGCACTTATATCTGGTGTCACAATAGCGTGCATTTAATACCCCAAAACGTTTTTCACTGTTATAGATTGAATAGCTGTTAGTTGTCTTCAAGCGGGTGTGTCAGGCCTACAGCGTGTACTCTGCAGACCTCTGCCATTGCACATTGCCACTCATATCTGGTGTCACAATAGTGTGCATTTAAAACCAAAAAACTTTTTACTGTTATAGATTGAATAGCAGTTAGTTGTCTTCAAGCGGGTGTGTCAGGCCTACAGCGTGTACTCTGCAGACCTCTGCCAGTGCACATTGCCACTCATATCTGGTGTCACAATAGCGTGCATTTAAAACCCAAAAACTTTTTTCACTGTTATAGATTGAATAGCAGTTAGTTGTCTTCAAGCGGGTGTGTCAGGCCTACAGCGTGTACTCTGCAGACCTCTGCCATTGCACATTGCCACTCATATCTGGTGTCACAATAGCATGCATTTAAAACCAAAAAAAGTTTTTCACTGTTATAGATTGAATAGCAGTTAGTTGTCTTCAAGCGGGTGTGTCAGGCCTACAGCGTGTACTCTGCAGACCTCTGCAAGTGCACATTGGCACTCATATCTGGTGTCACAACAGCGTGCATTTAAAACCAAAAAACTTTTTTCACTGTTATAGATTGAATAGCAGTTAGTTGTCTTCAAGCGGGTGTGTCAGGCCTACAGCGTGTACTCTGCAGACCTCTGCCATTGCACATTGCCACTCATATCTGGTGTCAAAATTGCATGCATTTAAAACCAAAAAACGTTTTTCACTGTTATTGATTGAATAGCAGTTAGTTGTCTTCAAGCGGGTGTGTCAGGCCTACAGCGTGTACTCTGCAGACCTCTGCAAGTGCACATTGCCACTCATATCTGGTGTCACAACAGCGTGCTTTTACAAAGAAAAATCATTTTCACTGTTATAGATTGAATAGCAGTTAGTTGTCTTCAAGCGGGTGTGTCAGGCCTACAGCGTGTACTCTGCAGACCTCTGCCATTGCACATTGCCACTCATATCTGGTGTCACAATAGCATGCATTTAAAGCCAAAAAAAGTTTTTCACTGTTATAGATTGAATAGCAGTTAGTTGTCTTCAAGCGGGTGTGTCAGGCCTACAGCGTGTACTCTGCAGACCTCTGCAAGTGCACATTGCCACTCATATCTGGTGTCACAACAGCGTGCATTTAAAACCCAAAAACTTTTTTCACTGTTATAGATTGAATAGCAGTTAGTTGTCTTCAAGCGGGTGTGTCAGGCCTACAGCGTGTACTCTGCAGACCTCTGCAAGTGCACATTGCCACTCATATCCGGTGTCACAATAGCGTGCATTTAAAACCAAAAAACTTTTTTCACTGTTATAGATTGAATAGCAGTTAGTTGTCTTCAAGCGGGTGTGTCAGGACTACAGCGTGTACTCTGCAGACCTCTGCCATTGCACATTGCCACTCATATCTGGTGTCACAATAGCATGCATTTAAAACCAAAAAAACTTTTTTCACTGTTATAGATTGAATAGCAGTTAGTTGTCTTCAAGCGGGTGTGTCAGGCCTACAGCGTGTACTCTGCAGACCTCTGCCAGTGCACATTGGCACTTATATCTGGTGTCACAATAGCGTGCATTTAATACCCCAAAACGTTTTTCACTGTTATAGATTGAATAGCTGTTAGTTGTCTTCAAGCGGGTGTGCTAGGCCTACAGCGTGTACTCTGCAGACCTCTGCCATTGCACATTGCCACTCATATCTGGTGTCACAATAGTGTGCATTTAAAACCAAAAAACTTTTTACTGTTATAGATTGAATAGCAGTTAGTTGTCTTCAAGCGGGTGTGTCAGGCCTACAGCGTGTACTCTGCAGACCTCTGCCAGTGCACATTGCCACTCATATCTGGTGTCACAATAGCGTGCATTTAAAACCCAAAAACTTTTTTCACTGTTATAGATTGAATAGCAGTTAGTTGTCTTCAAGCGGGTGTGTCAGGCCTACAGCGTGTACTCTGCAGACCTCTGCCATTGCACATTGCCACTCATATCTGGTGTCACAATAGCATGCATTTAAAACCAAAAAAAGTTTTTCACTGTTATAGATTGAATAGCAGTTAGTTGTCTTCAAGCGGGTGTGTCAGGCCTACAGCGTGTACTCTGCAGACCTCTGCAAGTGCACATTGCCACTCATATCTGGTGTCACAACAGCGTGCATTTAAAACCAAAAAACTTTTTTCACTGTTATAGATTGAATAGCAGTTAGTTGTCTTCAAGCAGGTGTGTCAGGCCTACAGCGTGTACTCTGCAGACCTCTGCCATTGCACATTGCCACTCATATCTGGTGTCAAAATAGCATGCATTTAAAACCAAAAAACGTTTTTCACTGTTATTGATTGAATAGCAGTTAGTTGTCTTCAAGCGGGTGTGTCAGGCCTACAGCGTGTACTCTGCAGACCTCTGCCATTGCACATTGCCACTCATATCTGGTGTCACAACAGCGTGCTTTTACAAAGAAAAATCATTTTCACTGTTATAGATTGAATAGCAGTTAGTTGTCTTCAAGCGGGTGTGTCAGGCCTACAGCGTGTACTCTGCAGACCTCTGCCATTGCACATTGCCACTCATATCTGGTGTCAAAATAGCATGCATTTAAAACCAAAAAACGTTTTTCACTGTTATTGATTGAATAGCAGTTAGTTGTCTTCAAGCGGGTGTGTCAGGCCTACAGCGTGTACTCTGCAGACCTCTGCAAGTGCACATTGCCACTAATATCTGGTGTCACAACAGCGTGCATTTAAAACCAAAAATCTTTTTTCACTGTTATAGATTGAATAGCAGTTAGTTGTCTTCAAGCGGGTGTGTCAGGCCTACAGCGTGTACTCTGCAGACCTCTGCAAGTGCACATTGCCACTCATATCCGGTGTCACAATAGCGTGCATTTAAAACCAAAAAACTTTTTTCACTGTTATAGATTGAATAGCAGTTAGTTGTCTTCAAGCGGGTGTGTCAGGCCTACAGCGTGTACTCTGCAGACCTCTGCCATTGCACATTGCCACTCATATCTGGTGTCACAATAGCATGCATTTAAAACCAAATAAACTTTTTTCACTGTTATAGATTGAATAGCAGTTAGTTGTCTTCAAGCGAGTGTGTCAGGCCTACAGCGTGTACTCTGCAGACCTCTGCCAGTGCACATTGCCACTCATATCTGGTGTCAAAATAGCATGCATTTAAAACCAAAAAACGTTTTTCACTGTTATTGATTGAATAGCAGTTAGTTGTCTTCAAGCGGGTGTGTCAGGCCTACAGCGTGTACTCTGCAGACCTCTGCAAGTGCACATTGCCACTAATATCTGGTGTCACAACAGCGTGCATTTAAAACCAAAAATCTTTTTTCACTGTTATAGATTGAATAGCAGTTAGTTGTCTTCAAGCGGGTGTGTCAGGCCTACAGCGTGTACTCTGCAGACCTCTGCAAGTGCACATTGCCACTCATATCTGGTGTCACAATAGCATGCATTTAAAACCAAAAAAAGTTTTTCACTGTTATAGATTGAATAGCAGTTAGTTGTCTTCAAGCGGGTGTGTCAGGCCTACAGCGTGTACTCTGCAGACCTCTGCAAGTGCACATTGCCACTCATATCCGGTGTCACAATAGCGTGCATTTAAAACCAAAAAACTTTTTTCACTGTTATAGATTGAATAGCAGTTAGTTGTCTTCAAGCGGGTGTGTCAGGCCTACAGCGTGTACTCTGCAGACCTCTGCCATTGCACATTGCCACTCATATCTGGTGTCACAATAGCATGCATTTAAAACCAAAAAAACTTTTTTCACTGTTATAGATTGAATAGCAGTTAGTTGTCTTCAAGCGGGTGTGTCAGGCCTACAGCGTGTACTCTGCAGACCTCTGCCATTGCACATTGCCACTCATATCTGGTGTCACAATAGCATGCATTTAAAACCAAAAAAACTTTTTTCACTGTTATAGATTGAATAGCAGTTAGTTGTCTTCAAGCGGGTGTGTCAGGCCTACAGCGTGTACTCTGCAGACCTCTGCCAGTGCACATTGGCACTTATATCTGGTGTCACAATAGCGTGCATTTAATACCCCAAAACGTTTTTCACTGTTATAGATTGAATAGCTGTTAGTTGTCTTCAAGCGGGTGTGTTAGGCCTACAGCGTGTACTCTGCAGACCTCTGCCATTGCACATTGCCACTCATATCTGGTGTCACAATAGTGTGCATTTAAAACCCAAAAACTTTTTACTGTTATAGATTGAATAGCAGTTAGTTGTCTTCAAGCGGGTGTGTCAGGCCTACAGCGTGTACTCTGCAGACCTCTGCCAGTGCACATTGCCACTCATATCTGGTGTCACAATAGCGTGCATTTAAAACCCAAAAACTTTTTTCACTGTTATAGATTGAATAGCAGTTAGTTGTCTTCAAGCGGGTGTGTCAGGCCTACAGCGTGTACTCTGCAGACCTCTGCCATTGCACATTGCCACTCATATCTGGTGTCACAATAGCATGCATTTAAAACCAAAAAAAGTTTTTCACTGTTATAGATTGAATAGCAGTTAGTTGTCTTCAAGCGGGTGTGTCAGGCCTACAGCGTGTACTCTGCAGACCTCTGCAAGTGCACATTGCCACTCATATCTGGTGTCACAACAGCGTGCATTTAAAACCAAAAAACTTTTTTCACTGTTATAGATTGAATAGCAGTTAGTTGTCTTCAAGCGGGTGTGTCAGGCCTACAGCGTGTACTCTGCAGACCTCTGCCATTGCACATTGCCACTCATATCTGGTGTCAAAATAGCATGCATTTAAAACCAAAAACGTTTTTCACTGTCATAGATTGAATAGCAGTTAGTTGTCTTCAAGCGGGTGTGTCAGGCCTACAGCGTGTACTCTGCAGACCTCTGCAAGTGCACATTGCCACTCATATCTGGTGTCACAACAGCGTGCATTTAAAACCCAAAAACTTTTTTCACTGTTATAGATTGAATAGCAGTTAGTTGTCTTCAAGCGGGTGTGTCAGGCCTACAGCGTGTACTCTGCAGACCTCTGCCAGTGCACATTGCCACTCATATATGGTGTCACAATAGCGTGCATTTAAAACCCACATTTTTTTTCACTGTTATAGATTGAATAGCGGTTAGTTGTCTTCAAGCGGTTGTGTCAGGCCTACAGCGTGTACTCTGCAGACCTCTGCCAGTGCACATTGCCACTCATATCTGGTGTCACAATAGCGTGCATTTAAAACCAAAAAACTTTTTACTGTTATAGATTGAATAGCAGTTAGTTGTCTTCAAGCAGGTGTGTCAGGCCTACAGCGTGTACTCTGCAGACCTCTGCCATTGCACATTGCCACTCATATCTGGTGTCACAATAGCGTGCATTTAAAACCCAAAAACTTTTTACTGTTATAGATTGAATAGCAGTTAGTTGTCTTCAAGCGGGTGTGTCAGGCCTACAGCGTGTACTCTGCAGACCTCTGCCAGTGCACATTGCCACTCATATCTGGTGTCACAATAGCGTGCATTTAAAACCCAAAAACTTTTTTCACTGTTATAGATTGAATAGCAGTTAGTTGTCTTCAAGCGGGTGTGTCAGGCCTACAGCGTGTACTCTGCAGACCTCTGCCATTGCACATTGCCACTCATATCTGGTGTCACAATAGCATGCATTTAAAACCAGAAAAAGTTTTTCACTGTTATAGATTGAATAGCAGTTAGTTGTCTTCAAGCGGGTGTGTCAGGCCTACAGCGTGTACTCTGCAGACCTCTGCAAGTGCACATTGCCACTCATATCTGGTGTCACAACAGCGTGCATTTAAAACCAAAAAACTTTTTTCACTGTTATAGATTGAATAGCAGTTAGTTGTCTTCAAGCGGGTGTGTCAGGCCTACAGCGTGTACTCTGCAGACCTCTGCCATTGCACATTGCCACTCATATCTGGTGTCAAAATAGCATGCATTTAAAACCAAAAACGTTTTTCACTGTCATAGATTGAATAGCAGTTAGTTGTCTTCAAGCGGGTGTGTCAGGCCTACAGCGTGTACTCTGCAGACCTCTGCAAGTGCACATTGCCACTCATATCTGGTGTCACAACAGCGTGCATTTAAAACCCAAAAACTTTTTTCACTGTTATAGATTGAATAGCAGTTAGTTGTCTTCAAGCGGGTGTGTCAGGCCTACAGCGTGTACTCTGCAGACCTCTGCAAGTGCACATTGCCACTCATATCTGGTGTCACAACAGCGTGCATTTAAAACCCAAAAACTTTTTTCACTGTTATAGATTGAATAGCAGTTAGTTGTCTTCAAGCGGGTGTGTCAGGCCTACAGCGTGTACTCTGCAGACCTCTGCCAGTGCACATTGCCACTCATATATGGTGTCACAATAGCGTGCATTTAAAACCCACATTTTTTTTCACTGTTATAGATTGAATAGCAGTTAGTTGTCTTCAAGCGGTTGTTTCAGGCCTACAGCGTGTACTCTGCAGACCTCTGCCAGTGCACATTGCCACTCATATCTGGTGTCACAATAGCGTGCATTTAAAACCAAAAAACTTTTTTCACTGTTATAGATTGAATAGCAGTTAGTTGTCTTCAAGCGGGTGTGTCAGGCCTACAGCGTGTACTCTGCAGACCTCTGCCAGTGCACATTGGAACTTATATCTGGTGTCACAATAGCGTGCATTTAAACCCTTAAAACTTTTTTCACTGTTATAGATTGAATAGCTGTTAGTTGTCTTCAAGCGGGTGTGTCAGGCCTACAGCGTGTACTCTGCAGACCTCTGCCAGTGCACATTGCCACTCATATCTGGTGTCACAATAGCGTGCATTTAAAACCAAAAAACTTTTTTCACTGTTATAGATTGAATAGCAGTTAGTTGTCTTCAAGCGGGTGTGTCAGGCCTACAGCGTGTACTCTGCAGACCTCTGCCAGTGCACATTGCCACTCATATCTGGTGTCACAATAACGTGCATTTAAAACCAAAAAACTTTTTTCACTGTTATAGATTGAATAGCAGTTAGTTGTCTTCAAGCGGGTGTGTCAGGCCTACAGCGTGTACTCTGCAGACCTCTGCCAGTGCACATTGCCACTCATATCTGGTGTCACAATAACGTGCATTTAAAACCAAAAAACTTTTTTCACTGTTATAGATTGAATAGCAGTTAGTTGTCTTCAAGCGGGTGTGTCAGGCCTACAGCGTGTACTCTGCAGACCTCTGCCATTGCACATTGCCACTCATATCTGGTGTCAAAATAGCGTGCATTTAAAACCAAAAAACTTTTTACTGTTATAGATTGAATAGCAGTTAGTTGTCTTCAAGCAGGTGTGTCAGGCCTACAGCGTGTACTCTGCAGACCTCTGCCATTGCACATTGCCACTCATATCTGGTGTCACAATAGCGTGCATTTAAAACCCAAAAACTTTTTACTGTTATAGATTGAATAGCAGTTAGTTGTCTTCAAGCGGGTGTGTCAGGCCTACAGCGTGTACTCTGCAGACCTCTGCCAGTGCACATTGCCACTCATATCTGGTGTCACAATAGCGTGCATTTAAAACCCAAAAACTTTTTTCACTGTTATAGATTGAATAGCAGTTAGTTGTCTTCAAGCGGGTGTGTCAGGCCTACAGCGTGTACTCTGCAGACCTCTGCCATTGCACATTGCCACTCATATCTGGTGTCACAATAGCATGCATTAAAAACCAGAAAAAGTTTTTCACTGTTATAGATTGAATAGCAGTTAGTTGTCTTCAAGCGGGTGTGTCAGGCCTACAGCGTGTACTCTGCAGACCTCTGCAAGTGCACATTGCCACTCATATCTGGTGTCACAACAGCGTGCATTTAAAACCAAAAAACTTTTTTCACTGTTATAGATTGAATAGCAGTTAGTTGTCTTCAAGCGGGTGTGTCAGGCCTACAGCGTGTACTCTGCAGACCTCTGCCATTGCACATTGCCACTCATATCTGGTGTCAAAATAGCATGCATTTAAAACCAAAAACGTTTTTCACTGTCATAGATTGAATAGCAGTTAGTTGTCTTCAAGCGGGTGTGTCAGGCCTACAGCGTGTACTCTGCAGACCTCTGCAAGTGCACATTGCCACTCATATCTGGTGTCACAACAGCGTGCATTTAAAACCCAAAAACTTTTTTCACTGTTATAGATTGAATAGCAGTTAGTTGTCTTCAAGCGGGTGTGTCAGGCCTACAGCGTGTACTCTGCAGACCTCTGCAAGTGCACATTGCCACTCATATCTGGTGTCACAACAGCGTGCATTTAAAACCCAAAAACTTTTTTCACTGTTATAGATTGAATAGCAGTTAGTTGTCTTCAAGCGGGTGTGTCAGGCCTACAGCGTGTACTCTGCAGACCTCTGCCAGTGCACATTGCCACTCATATATGGTGTCACAATAGCGTGCATTTAAAACCCACATTTTTTTTCACTGTTATAGATTGAATAGCAGTTAGTTGTCTTCAAGCGGTTGTGTCAGGCCTACAGCGTGTACTCTGCAGACCTCTGCCAGTGCACATTGCCACTCATATCTGGTGTCACAATAGCGTGCATTTAAAACCAAAAAACTTTTTTCACTGTTATAGATTGAATAGCAGTTAGTTGTCTTCAAGCGGGTGTGTCAGGCCTACAGCGTGTACTCTGCAGACCTCTGCCAGTGCACATTGGAACTTATATCTGGTGTCACAATAGCGTGCATTTAAACCCTTAAAACTTTTTTCACTGTTATAGATTGAATAGCTGTTAGTTGTCTTCAAGCGGGTGTGTCAGGCCTACAGCGTGTACTCTGCAGACCTCTGCCAGTGCACATTGCCACTCATATCTGGTGTCACAATAGCGTGCATTTAAAACCCAAAAACTTTTTTCACTGTTATAGATTGAATAGCAGTTAGTTGTCTTCAAGCGGGTGTGTCAGGCCTACAGCGTGTACTCTGCAGACCTCTGCCATTGCACATTGCCACTCATATCTGGTGTCACAATAGCATGCATTAAAAACCAGAAAAAGTTTTTCACTGTTATAGATTGAATAGCAGTTAGTTGTCTTCAAGCGGGTGTGTCAGGCCTACAGCGTGTACTCTGCAGACCTCTGCAAGTGCACATTGCCACTCATATCTGGTGTCACAACAGCGTGCATTTAAAACCAAAAAACTTTTTTCACTGTTATAGATTGAATAGCAGTTAGTTGTCTTCAAGCGGGTGTGTCAGGCCTACAGCGTGTACTCTGCAGACCTCTGCCATTGCACATTGCCACTCATATCTGGTGTCAAAATAGCATGCATTTAAAACCAAAAACGTTTTTCACTGTCATAGATTGAATAGCAGTTAGTTGTCTTCAAGCGGGTGTGTCAGGCCTACAGCGTGTACTCTGCAGACCTCTGCAAGTGCACATTGCCACTCATATCTGGTGTCACAACAGCGTGCATTTAAAACCCAAAAACTTTTTTCACTGTTATAGATTGAATAGCAGTTAGTTGTCTTCAAGCGGGTGTGTCAGGCCTACAGCGTGTACTCTGCAGACCTCTGCAAGTGCACATTGCCACTCATATCTGGTGTCACAACAGCGTGCATTTAAAACCCAAAAACTTTTTTCACTGTTATAGATTGAATAGCAGTTAGTTGTCTTCAAGCGGGTGTGTCAGGCCTACAGCGTGTACTCTGCAGACCTCTGCCAGTGCACATTGCCACTCATATATGGTGTCACAATAGCGTGCATTTAAAACCCACATTTTTTTTCACTGTTATAGATTGAATAGCAGTTAGTTGTCTTCAAGCGGTTGTGTCAGGCCTACAGCGTGTACTCTGCAGACCTCTGCCAGTGCAC
Organism: Pelobates fuscus; assembly: GCF_036172605.1. NCBI lineage: Eukaryota > Metazoa > Chordata > Amphibia > Anura > Pelobatidae > Pelobates > Pelobates fuscus. The sequence goes on along the minus strand of NC_086324.1, from coordinate 104,574,279 downwards.
ATTGCCACTCATATCTGGTGTCACAATAGCGTGCATTTAAAACCAAAAAACTTTTTTCACTGTTATAGATTGAATAGCAGTTAGTTGTCTTCAAGCGGGTGTGTCAGGCCTACAGCGTGTACTCTGCAGACCTCTGCCAGTGCACATTGGAACTTATATCTGGTGTCACAATAGCGTGCATTTAAACCCTTAAAACTTTTTTCACTGTTATAGATTGAATAGCTGTTAGTTGTCTTCAAGCGGGTGTGTCAGGCCTACAGCGTGTACTCTGCAGACCTCTGCCAGTGCACATTGCCACTCATATCTGGTGTCACAATAGCGTGCATTTAAAACCAAAAAACTTTTTTCACTGTTATAGATTGAATAGCAGTTAGTTGTCTTCAAGCGGGTGTGTCAGGCCTACAGCGTGTACTCTGCAGACCTCTGCCAGTGCACATTGCCACTCATATCTGGTGTCACAATAACGTGCATTTAAAACCAAAAAACTTTTTTCACTGTTATAGATTGAATAGCAGTTAGTTGTCTTCAAGCGGGTGTGTCAGGCCTACAGCGTGTACTCTGCAGACCTCTGCCATTGCACATTGCCACTCATATCTGGTGTCAAAATAGCATACATTTAAAACCAAAAAACGTTTTTCACTGTTATTGATTGAATAGCAGTTACTTGTCTTCAAGCTGGTGTGTCAGGCCTACAGCGTGTACTTTGCAGACCTCTGCAAGTGCACATTGCCACTCATATCTGGTGTCACAATAGCATGCATTTAAAACCAAAAAAACTTTTTTCACTGTTATAGATTGAATAGCAGTTAGTTGTTTTCAAGCGGGTGTGTCAGGCCTACAGCGTGTACTCTGCAGACCTCTGCAAGTGCACATTGCCACTCATATCTGGTGTCACAACAGCGTGCTTTTACAAAGAAAAATCATTTTCACTGTTATAGATTGAATAGCAGTTAGTTGTCTTCAAGCGGGTGTGTCAGGCCTACAGCGTGTACTCTGCAGACCTCTGCCATTGCACATTGCCACTCATACCTGGTGTCACAACAGCGTGCATTTAAAACCAAAAAACTTTTTTCACTGTTATAGATTGAATAGCAGTTAGTTGTCTTCAAGCGGGTGTGTCAGGCCTACAGCGTGTACTCTGCAGACCTCTGCCATTGCACATTGCCACTCATATCTGGTGTCACAATAGCATGCATTTAAAACCAAAAAAAGTTTTTCACTGTTATAGATTGAATAGCAGTTAGTTGTCTTCAAGCGGGTGTGTCAGGCCTACAGCGTGTACTCTGCAGACCTCTGCCATTGCACATTGCCACTCATATCTGGTGTCAAAATAGCATGCATTTAAAACCAAAAAAGTTTTTCACTGTCATAGATTGAATAGCAGTTAGTTGTCTTCAAGCGGGTGTGTCAGGCCTACAGCGTGTACTCTGCAGACCTCTGCAAGTGCACATTGCCACTCATATCTGGTGTCACAACAGCGTGCATTTAAAACCCAAAAACTTTTTTCACTGTTATAGATTGAATAGCAGTTAGTTGTCTTCAAGCGGGTGTGTCAGGCCTACAGCGTTTACTCTGCAGACCTCTGCAAGTGCACATTGGCACTCATATCTGGTGTCACAACAGCGTGCATTTAAAACCCAAAAACTTTTTTCACTGTTATAGATTGAATAGCAGTTAGTTGTCTTCAAGCGGGTGTGTCAGGCCTACAGCGTGTACTCTGCAGACCTCTGCCATTGCACATTGCCACTCATATATGGTGTCACAATAGCGTGCATTTAAAACCCACATTTTTTTTCACTGTTATAGATTGAATAGCAGTTAGTTGTCTTCAAGCGGTTGTGTCAGGCCTACAGCGTGTACTCTGCAGACCTCTGCAAGTGCACATTGCCACTCATATCTGGTGTCACAACAGCGTGCATTTAAAACCAAAAAACTTTTTTCACTGTTATAGATTGATTAGCAGTTAGTTGTCTTCAAGCGGGTGTGTCAGGCCTACAGCGTGTACTCTGCAGACCTCTGCCATTGCACATTGCCACTCATATCTGGTGTCAAAATAGCATGCATTTAAAACCAAAAAAGTTTTTCACTGTCATAGATTGAATAGCAGTTAGTTGTCTTCAAGCGGGTGTGTCAGGCCTACAGCGTGTACTCTGCAGACCTCTGCAAGTGCACATTGCCACTCATATCTGGTGTCACAACAGCGTGCATTTAAAACCCAAAAACTTTTTTCACTGTTATAGATTGAATAGCAGTTAGTTGTCTTCAAGCGGGTGTGTCAGGCCTACAGCGTTTACTCTGCAGACCTCTGCAAGTGCACATTGGCACTCATATCTGGTGTCACAACAGCGTGCATTTAAAACCCAAAAACTTTTTTCACTGTTATAGATTGAATAGCAGTTAGTTGTCTTCAAGCAGGTGTGTCAGGCCTACAGCGTGTACTCTGCAGACCTCTGCCATTGCACATTGCCACTCATATCTGGTGTCACAATAGCGTGCATTTAAAACCAAAAAACTTTTTACTGTTATAGATTGAATAGCAGTTAGTTGTCTTCAAGCGGGTGTGTCAGGCCTACAGCGTGTACTCTGCAGACCTCTGCCATTGCACATTGCCACTCATATCTGGTGTCACAATAGCGTGCATTTAAAACCAAAAAACTTTTTACTGTTATAGATTGAATAGCAGTTAGTTGTCTTCAAGCGGGTGTGTCAGGCCTACAGCGTGTACTCTGCAGACCTCTGCCAGTGCACATTGCCACTCATATCTGGTGTCACAATAGCGTGCATTTAAAACCCAAAAACTTTTTTCACTGTTATAGATTGAATAGCAGTTAGTTGTCTTCAAGCGGGTGTGTCAGGCCTACAGCGTGTACTCTGCAGACCTCTGCCATTGCACATTGCCACTCATATCTGGTGTCACAATAGCATGCATTTAAAACCAAAAAAAGTTTTTCACTGTTATAGATTGAATAGCAGTTAGTTGTCTTCAAGCGGGTGTGTCAGGCCTACAGCGTGTACTCTGCAGACCTCTGCAAGTGCACATTGCCACTCATATCTGGTGTCACAACAGCGTGCATTTAAAACCAAAAAACGTTTTTCACTGTTATTGATTGAATAGCAGTTACTTGTCTTCAAGCTGGTGTGTCAGGCCTACAGCGTGTACTTTGCAGACCTCTGCAAGTGCACATTGCCACTCATATCTGGTGTCACAATAGCATGCATTTAAAACCAAAAAAACTTTTTTCACTGTTATAGATTGAATAGCAGTTAGTTGTTTTCAAGCGGGTGTGTCAGGCCTACAGCGTGTACTCTGCAGACCTCTGCAAGTGCACATTGCCACTCATATCTGGTGTCACAACAGCGTGCTTTTACAAAGAAAAATCATTTTCACTGTTATAGATTGAATAGCAGTTAGTTGTCTTCAAGCGGGTGTGTCAGGCCTACAGCGTGTACTCTGCAGACCTCTGCCATTGCACATTGCCACTCATACCTGGTGTCACAACAGCGTGCATTTAAAACCAAAAAACTTTTTTCACTGTTATAGATTGAATAGCAGTTAGTTGTCTTCAAGCGGGTGTGTCAGGCCTACAGCGTGTACTCTGCAGACCTCTGCCATTGCACATTGCCACTCATATCTGGTGTCACAATAGCATGCATTTAAAACCAAAAAAAGTTTTTCACTGTTATAGATTGAATAGCAGTTAGTTGTCTTCAAGCGGGTGTGTCAGGCCTACAGCGTGTACTCTGCAGACCTCTGCAAGTGCACATTGCCACTCATATCTGGTGTCACAACAGCGTGCATTTAAAACCAAAAAACTTTTTTCACTGTTATAGATTGAATAGCAGTTAGTTGTCTTCAAGCGGTTGTGTCAGGCCTACAGCGTGTACTCTGCAGACCTCTGCCATTGCACATTGCCACTCATATCTGGTGTCAAAATAGCATGCATTTAAAACCAAAAACGTTTTTCACTGTCATAGATTGAATAGCAGTTAGTTGTCTTCAAGCGGGTGTGTCAGGCCTACAGCGTGTACTCTGCAGACCTCTGCAAGTGCACATTGCCACTCATATCTGGTGTCACAACAGCGTGCATTTAAAACCCAAAAACTTTTTTCACTGTTATAGATTGAATAGCAGTTAGTTGTCTTCAAGCGGGTGTGTCAGGCCTACAGCGTGTACTCTGCAGACCTCTGCAAGTGCACATTGCCACTCATATCTGGTGTCACAACAGCGTGCATTTAAAACCCAAAAACTTTTTTCACTGTTATAGATTGAATAGCAGTTAGTTGTCTTCAAGCGGGTGTGTCAGGCCTACAGCGTGTACTCTGCAGACCTCTGCCAGTGCACATTGCCACTCATATCTGGTGTCACAACAGCGTGCATTTAAAACCAAAAAACTTTTTTCACTGTTATAGATTGATTAGCAGTTAGTTGTCTTCAAGCGGGTGTGTCAGGCCTACAGCGTGTACTCTGCAGACCTCTGCCATTGCACATTGCCACTCATATCTGGTGTCAAAATAGCATGCATTTAAAACCAAAAAAGTTTTTCACTGTCATAGATTGAATAGCAGTTAGTTGTCTTCAAGCGGGTGTGTCAGGCCTACAGCGTGTACTCTGCAGACCTCTGCAAGTGCACATTGCCACTCATATCTGGTGTCACAACAGCGTGCATTTAAAACCCAAAAACTTTTTTCACTGTTATAGATTGAATAGCAGTTAGTTGTCTTCAAGCGGGTGTGTCAGGCCTACAGCGTTTACTCTGCAGACCTCTGCAAGTGCACATTGGCACTCATATCTGGTGTCACAACAGCGTGCATTTAAAACCCAAAAACTTTTTTCACTGTTATAGATTGAATAGCAGTTAGTTGTCTTCAAGCAGGTGTGTCAGGCCTACAGCGTGTACTCTGCAGACCTCTGCCATTGCACATTGCCACTCATATATGGTGTCACAATAGCGTGCATTTAAGACCCACATTTTTTTTCACTGTTATAGATTGAATAGCAGTTAGTTGTCTTCAAGCGGTTGTGTCAGGCCTACAGCGTGTACTCTGCAGACCTCTGCCAGTGCACATTGCCACTCATATCTGGTGTCACAATAGCGTGCATTTAAAACCAAAAAACTTTTTTCACTGTTATAGATTGAATAGCAGTTAGTTGTCTTCAAGCGGGTGTGTCAGGCCTAAAGCGTGTACTCTGCAGACCTCTGCCAGTGCACATTGGAACTTATATCTGGTGTCACAATAGCGTGCATTTAAAACCCCAAAACTTTTTTCACTGTTATAGATTGAATAGCTGTTAGTTGTCTTCAAGCGGTTGTGTCAGGCCTACAGCGTGTACTCTGCAGACCTCTGCCAGTGCACATTGCCACTCATATCTGGTGTCACAATAGCGTGCATTTAAAACCAAAAAACTTTTTACTGTTATAGATTGAATAGCAGTTAGTTGTCTTCAAGCGGGTGTGTCAGGCCTACAGCGTGTACTCTGCAGACCTCTGCCATTGCACATTGCCACTCATATCTGGTGTCACAATAGCGTGCATTTAAAACCAAAAAACTTTTTACTGTTATAGATTGAATAGCAGTTAGTTGTCTTCAAGCGGGTGTGTCAGGCCTACAGCGTGTACTCTGCAGACCTCTGCCAGTGCACATTGCCACTCATATCTGGTGTCACAATAGCGTGCATTTAAAACCCAAAAACTTTTTTCACTGTTATAGATTGAATAGCAGTTAGTTGTCTTCAAGCGGGTGTGTCAGGCCTACAGCGTGTACTCTGCAGACCTCTGCCATTGCACATTGCCACTCATATCTGGTGTCACAATAGCATGCATTTAAAACCAAAAAAAGTTTTTCACTGTTATAGATTGAATAGCAGTTAGTTGTCTTCAAGCGGGTGTGTCAGGCCTACAGCGTGTACTCTGCAGACCTCTGCAAGTGCACATTGCCACTCATATCTGGTGTCACAACAGCGTGCATTTAAAACCAAAAAACTTTTTTCACTGTTATAGATTGAATAGCAGTTAGTTGTCTTCAAGCGGGTGTGTCAGGCCTACAGCGTGTACTCTGCAGACCTCTGCCATTGCACATTGCCACTCATATCTGGTGTCAAAATAGCATGCATTTAAAACCAAAAACGTTTTTCACTGTCATAGATTGAATAGCAGTTAGTTGTCTTCAAGCGGGTGTGTCAGGCCTACAGCGTGTACTCTGCAGACCTCTGCAAGTGCACATTGCCACTCATATCTGGTGTCACAACAGCGTGCATTTAAAACCCAAAAACTTTTTTCACTGTTATAGATTGAATAGCAGTTAGTTGTCTTCAAGCGGGTGTGTCAGGCCTACAGCTTGTACTCTGCAGACCTCTGCAAGTGCACATTGCCACTCATATCTGGTGTCACAACAGCGTGCATTTAAAACCCAAAAACTTTTTTCACTGTTATAGATTGAATAGCAGTTAGTTGTCTTCAAGCGGGTGTGTCAGGCCTACAGCGTGTACTCTGCAGACCTCTGCCAGTGCACATTGCCACTCATATATGGTGTCACAATAGCGTGCATTTAAAACCCACATTTTTTTTCACTGTTATAGATTGAATAGCAGTTAGTTGTCTTCAAGCGGTTGTGTCAGGCCTACAGCGTGTACTCTGCAGACCTCTGCCAGTGCACATTGCCACTCATATCTGGTGTCACAATAGCGTGCATTTAAAACCAAAAAACTTTTTTCACTGTTATAGATTGAATAGCAGTTAGTTGTCTTCAAGCGGGTGTGTCAGGCCTACAGCGTGTACTCTGCAGACCTCTGCCAATGCACATTGGAACTTATATCTGGTGTCACAATAGCGTGCATTTAAACTCTTAAAACTTTTTTCACTGTTATAGATTGAATAGCTGTTAGTTGTCTTCAAGCGGGTGTGTCAGGCCTACAGCGTGTACTCTGCAGACCTCTGCCAGTGCACATTGCCACTCATATCTGGTGTCACAATAGCGTGCATTTAAAACCAAAAAACTTTTTTCACTGTTATAGATTGAATAGCAGTTAGTTGTCTTCAAGCGGGTGTGTCAGGCCTACAGCGTGTACTCTGCAGACCTCTGCCAGTGCACATTGCCACTCATATCTGGTGTCACAATAACGTGCATTTAAAACCAAAAAACTTTTTTCACTGTTATAGATTGAATAGCAGTTAGTTGTCTTCAAGCGGGTGTGTCAGGCCTACAGCGTGTACTCTGCAGACCTCTGCCATTGCACATTGCCACTCATATCTGGTGTCAAAATAGCATACATTTAAAACCAAAAAACGTTTTTCACTGTTATTGATTGAATAGCAGTTACTTGTCTTCAAGCTGGTGTGTCAGGCCTACAGCGTGTACTTTGCAGACCTCTGCAAGTGCACATTGCCACTCATATCTGGTGTCACAATAGCATGCATTTAAAACCAAAAAAACTTTTTTCACTGTTATAGATTGAATAGCAGTTAGTTGTTTTCAAGCGGGTGTGTCAGGCCTACAGCGTGTACTCTGCAGACCTCTGCAAGTGCACATTGCCACTCATATCTGGTGTCACAACAGCGTGCTTTTACAAAGAAAAATCATTTTCACTGTTATAGATTGAATAGCAGTTAGTTGTCTTCAAGCGGGTGTGTCAGGCCTACAGCGTGTACTCTGCAGACCTCTGCCATTGCACATTGCCACTCATACCTGGTGTCACAACAGCGTGCATTTAAAACCAAAAAACTTTTTTCACTGTTATAGATTGAATAGCAGTTAGTTGTCTTCAAGCAGGTGTGTCAGGCCTACAGCGTGTACTCTGCAGACCTCTGCCATTGCACATTGCCACTCATATCTGGTGTCACAACAGCGTGCATTTAAAACCCCAAAACTTTTTTCACTGTTATAGATTGAATAGCAGTTAGTTGTCTTCAAGCGGGTGTGTCAGGCCTACAGCGTGTACTCTGCAGACCTCTGCCAGTGCACATTGCCACTCATATATGGTGTCACAATAGCGTGCATTTAAAACCCACATTTTTTTTCACTGTTATAGATTGAATAGCAGTTAATTGTCTTCAAGCGGTTGTGTCAGGCCTACAGCGTGTACTCTGCAGACCTCTGCCAGTGCACATTGCCACTCATATCTGGTGTCACAATAGCGTGCATTTAAAACCAAAAAACTTTTTTCACTGTTATAGATTGAATAGCAGTTAGTTGTCTTCAAGCGGGTGTGTCAGGCCTACAGCGTGTACTCTGCAGACCTCTGCCAATGCACATTGGAACTTATATCTGGTGTCACAATAGCGTGCATTTAAACTCTTAAAACTTTTTTCACTGTTATAGATTGAATAGCTGTTAGTTGTCTTCAAGCGGGTGTGTCAGGCCTACAGCGTGTACTCTGCAGACCTCTGCCAGTGCACATTGCCACTCATATCTGGTGTCACAATAGCGTGCATTTAAAACCAAAAAACTTTTTTCACTGTTATAGATTGAATAGCAGTTAGTTGTCTTCAAGCGGGTGTGTCAGGCCTACAGCGTGTACTCTGCAGACCTCTGCCAGTGCACATTGCCACTCATATCTGGTGTCACAATAACGTGCATTTAAAACCAAAAAACTTTTTTCACTGTTATAGATTGAATAGCAGTTAGTTGTCTTCAAGCGGGTGTGTCAGGCCTACAGCGTGTACTCTGCAGACCTCTGCCATTGCACATTGCCACTCATATCTGGTGTCAAAATAGCATACATTTAAAACCAAAAAACGTTTTTCACTGTTATTGATTGAATAGCAGTTACTTGTCTTCAAGCTGGTGTGTCAGGCCTACAGCGTGTACTTTGCAGACCTCTGCAAGTGCACATTGCCACTCATATCTGGTGTCACAATAGCATGCATTTAAAACCAAAAAAACTTTTTTCACTGTTATAGATTGAATAGCAGTTAGTTGTTTTCAAGCGGGTGTGTCAGGCCTACAGCGTGTACTCTGCAGACCTCTGCAAGTGCACATTGCCACTCATATCTGGTGTCACAACAGCGTGCTTTTACAAAGAAAAATCATTTTCACTGTTATAGATTGAATAGCAGTTAGTTGTCTTCAAGCGGGTGTGTCAGGCCTACAGCGTGTACTCTGCAGACCTCTGCCATTGCACATTGCCACTCATACCTGGTGTCACAACAGCGTGCATTTAAAACCAAAAAACTTTTTTCACTGTTATAGATTGAATAGCAGTTAGTTGTCTTCAAGCAGGTGTGTCAGGCCTACAGCGTGTACTCTGCAGACCTCTGCCATTGCACATTGCCACTCATATCTGGTGTCACAATAGCATGCATTTAAAACCAAAAAAAGTTTTTCACTGTTATAGATTGAATAGCAGTTAGTTGTCTTCAAGCGGGTGTGTCAGGCCTACAGCGTGTACTCTGCAGACCTCTGCAAGTGCACATTGCCACTCATATCTGGTGTCACAACAGCGTGCATTTAAAACCAAAAAACTTTTTTCACTGTTATAGATTGAATAGCAGTTAGTTGTCTTCAAGCGGTTGTGTCAGGCCTACAGCGTGTACTCTGCAGACCTCTGCCATTGCACATTGCCACTCATATCTGGTGTCAAAATAGCATGCATTTAAAACCAAAAACGTTTTTCACTGTCATAGATTGAATAGCAGTTAGTTGTCTTCAAGCGGGTGTGTCAGGCCTACAGCGTGTACTCTGCAGACCTCTGCAAGTGCACATTGCCACTCATATCTGGTGTCACAACAGCGTGCATTTAAAACCCAAAAACTTTTTTCACTGTTATAGATTGAATAGCAGTTAGTTGTCTTCAAGCGGGTGTGTCAGGCCTACAGCGTGTACTCTGCAGACCTCTGCAAGTGCACATTGCCACTCATATCTGGTGTCACAACAGCGTGCATTTAAAACCCAAAAACTTTTTTCACTGTTATAGATTGAATAGCAGTTAGTTGTCTTCAAGCGGGTGTGTCAGGCCTACAGCGTGTACTCTGCAGACCTCTGCCAGTGCACATTGCCACTCATATCTGGTGTCACAATAGCGTGCATTTAAAACCCCAAAACTTTTTTCACTGTTATAGATTGAATAGCAGTTAGTTGTCTTCAAGCGGGTGTGTCAGGCCTACAGCGTGTACTCTGCAGACCTCTGCCATTGCACATTGCCACTCATATCTGGTGTCACAATAGCATGCATTTAAAACCAAAAAAAGTTTTTCACTGTTATAGATTGAATAGCAGTTAGTTGTCTTCAAGCGGGTGTGTCAGGCCTACAGCGTGTACTCTGCAGACCTCTGCAAGTGCACATTGCCACTCATATCTGGTGTCACAACAGCGTGCATTTAAAACCAAAAAACTTTTTTCACTGTTATAGATTGAATAGCAGTTAGTTGTCTTCAAGCGGGTGTGTCAGGCCTACAGCGTGTACTCTGCAGACCTCTGCCATTGCACATTGCCACTCATATCTGGTGTCAAAATAGCATGCATTTAAAACCAAAAAAGTTTTTCACTGTCATAGATTGAATAGCAGTTAGTTGTCTTCAAGCGGGTGTGTCAGGCCTACAGCGTGTACTCTGCAGACCTCTGCAAGTGCACATTGCCACTCATATCTGGTGTCACAACAGCGTGCATTTAAAACCCAAAAACTTTTTTCACTGTTATAGATTGAATAGCAGTTAGTTGTCTTCAAGCGGGTGTGTCAGGCCTACAGCGTTTACTCTGCAGACCTCTGCAAGTGCACATTGGCACTCATATCTGGTGTCACAACAGCGTGCATTTAAAACCCAAAAACTTTTTTCACTGTTATAGATTGAATAGCAGTTAGTTGTCTTCAAGCGGGTGTGTCAGGCCTACAGCGTGTACTCTGCAGACCTCTGCCATTGCACATTGCCACTCATATATGGTGTCACAATAGCGTGCATTTAAAACCCACATTTTTTTTCACTGTTATAGATTGAATAGCAGTTAGTTGTCTTCAAGCGGTTGTGTCAGGCCTACAGCGTGTACTCTGCAGACCTCTGCAAGTGCACATTGCCACTCATATCTGGTGTCACAACAGCGTGCATTTAAAACCAAAAAACTTTTTTCACTGTTATAGATTGATTAGCAGTTAGTTGTCTTCAAGCGGGTGTGTCAGGCCTACAGCGTGTACTCTGCAGACCTCTGCCATTGCACATTGCCACTCATATCTGGTGTCACAATAGCATGCATTTAAAACCAAAAAAAGTTTTTCACTGTTATAGATTGAATAGCAGTTAGTTGTCTTCAAGCGGGTGTGTCAGGCCTACAGCGTGTACTCTGCAGACCTCTGCAAGTGCACATTGCCACTCATATCTGGTGTCACAACAGCGTGCATTTAAAACCAAAAAACTTTTTTCACTGTTATAGATTGAATAGCAGTTAGTTGTCTTCAAGCGGTTGTGTCAGGCCTACAGCGTGTACTCTGCAGACCTCTGCCATTGCACATTGCCACTCATATCTGGTGTCAAAATAGCATGCATTTAAAACCAAAAACGTTTTTCACTGTCATAGATTGAATAGCAGTTAGTTGTCTTCAAGCGGGTGTGTCAGGCCTACAGCGTGTACTCTGCAGACCTCTGCAAGTGCACATTGCCACTCATATCTGGTGTCACAACAGCGTGCATTTAAAACCCAAAAACTTTTTTCACTGTTATAGATTGAATAGCAGTTAGTTGTCTTCAAGCGGGTGTGTCAGGCCTACAGCGTGTACTCTGCAGACCTCTGCAAGTGCACATTGCCACTCATATCTGGTGTCACAACAGCGTGCATTTAAAACCCAAAAACTTTTTTCACTGTTATAGATTGAATAGCAGTTAGTTGTCTTCAAGCGGGTGTGTCAGGCCTACAGCGTGTACTCTGCAGACCTCTGCCAGTGCACATTGCCACTCATATCTGGTGTCACAATAGCGTGCATTTAAAACCCCAAAACTTTTTTCACTGTTATAGATTGAATAGCAGTTAGTTGTCTTCAAGCGGGTGTGTCAGGCCTACAGCGTGTACTCTGCAGACCTCTGCCATTGCACATTGCCACTCATATCTGGTGTCACAATAGCATGCATTTAAAACCAAAAAAAGTTTTTCACTGTTATAGATTGAATAGCAGTTAGTTGTCTTCAAGCGGGTGTGTCAGGCCTACAGCGTGTACTCTGCAGACCTCTGCAAGTGCACATTGCCACTCATATCTGGTGTCACAACAGCGTGCATTTAAAACCAAAAAACTTTTTTCACTGTTATAGATTGAATAGCAGTTAGTTGTCTTCAAGCGGGTGTGTCAGGCCTACAGCGTGTACTCTGCAGACCTCTGCCATTGCACATTGCCACTCATATCTGGTGTCAAAATAGCATGCATTTAAAACCAAAAAAGTTTTTCACTGTCATAGATTGAATAGCAGTTAGTTGTCTTCAAGCGGGTGTGTCAGGCCTACAGCGTGTACTCTGCAGACCTCTGCAAGTGCACATTGCCACTCATATCTGGTGTCACAACAGCGTGCATTTAAAACCCAAAAACTTTTTTCACTGTTATAGATTGAATAGCAGTTAGTTGTCTTCAAGCGGGTGTGTCAGGCCTACAGCGTTTACTCTGCAGACCTCTGCAAGTGCACATTGGCACTCATATCTGGTGTCACAACAGCGTGCATTTAAAACCCAAAAACTGTTTTCACTGTTATAGATTGAATAGCAGTTAGTTGTCTTCAAGCGGGTGTGTCAGGCCTACAGCGTGTACTCTGCAGACCTCTGCCATTGCACATTGCCACTCATATATGGTGTCACAATAGCGTGCATTTAAAACCCACATTTTTTTTCACTGTTATAGATTGAATAGCAGATAGTTGTCTTCAAGCGGTTGTGTCAGGCCTACAGCGTGTACTCTGCAGACCTCTGCAAGTGCACATTGCCACTCATATCTGGTGTCACAACAGCGTGCATTTAAAACCAAAAAACTTTTTTCACTGTTATAGATTGATTAGCAGTTAGTTGTCTTCAAGCGGGTGTGTCAGGCCTACAGCGTGTACTCTGCAGACCTCTGCCATTGCACATTGCCACTCATATCTGGTGTCAAAATAGCATGCATTTAAAACCAAAAAAGTTTTTCACTGTCATAGATTGAATAGCAGTTAGTTGTCTTCAAGCGGGTGTGTCAGGCCTACAGCGTGTACTCTGCAGACCTCTGCAAGTGCACATTGCCACTCATATCTGGTGTCACAACAGCGTGCATTTAAAACCCAAAAACTTTTTTCACTGTTATAGATTGAATAGCAGTTAGTTGTCTTCAAGCGGGTGTGTCAGGCCTACAGCGTTTACTCTGCAGACCTCTGCAAGTGCACATTGGCACTCATATCTGGTGTCACAACAGCGTGCATTTAAAACCCCAAAACTTTTTTCACTGTTATAGATTGAATAGCAGTTAGTTGTCTTCAAGCAGGTGTGTCAGGCCTACAGCGTGTACTCTGCAGACCTCTGCCATTGCACATTGCCACTCATATATGGTGTCACAATAGCGTGCATTTAAGACCCACATTTTTTTTCACTGTTATAGATTGAATAGCAGTTAGTTGTCTTCAAGCGGTTGTGTCAGGCCTACAGCGTGTACTCTGCAGACCTCTGCCAGTGCACATTGCCACTCATATCTGGTGTCACAATAGCGTGCATTTAAAACCAAAAAACTTTTTTCACTGTTATAGATTGAATAGCAGTTAGTTGTCTTCAAGCGGGTGTGTCAGGCCTAAAGCGTGTACTCTGCAGACCTCTGCCAGTGCACATTGGAACTTATATCTGGTGTCACAATAGCGTGCATTTAAAACCCCAAAACTTTTTTCACTGTTATAGATTGAATAGCTGTTAGTTGTCTTCAAGCGGTTGTGTCAGGCCTACAGCGTGTACTCTGCAGACCTCTGCCAGTGCACATTGCCACTCATATCTGGTGTCACAATAGCGTGCATTTAAAACCAAAAAACTTTTTACTGTTATAGATTGAATAGCAGTTAGTTGTCTTCAAGCGGGTGTGTCAGGCCTACAGCGTGTACTCTGCAGACCTCTGCCATTGCACATTGCCACTCATATCTGGTGTCACAATAGCGTGCATTTAAAACCAAAAAACTTTTTACTGTTATAGATTGAATAGCAGTTAGTTGTCTTCAAGCGGGTGTGTCAGGCCTACAGCGTGTACTCTGCAGACCTCTGCCAGTGCACATTGCCACTCATATCTGGTGTCACAATAGCGTGCATTTAAAACCCAAAAACTTTTTTCACTGTTATAGATTGAATAGCAGTTAGTTGTCTTCAAGCGGGTGTGTCAGGCCTACAGCGTGTACTCTGCAGACCTCTGCCATTGCACATTGCCACTCATATCTGGTGTCACAATAGCATGCATTTAAAACCAAAAAAAGTTTTTCACTGTTATAGATTGAATAGCAGTTAGTTGTCTTCAAGCGGGTGTGTCAGGCCTACAGCGTGTACTCTGCAGACCTCTGCAAGTGCACATTGCCACTCATATCTGGTGTCACAACAGCGTGCATTTAAAACCAAAAAACTTTTTTCACTGTTATAGATTGAATAGCAGTTAGTTGTCTTCAAGCGGGTGTGTCAGGCCTACAGCGTGTACTCTGCAGACCTCTGCCATTGCACATTGCCACTCATATCTGGTGTCAAAATAGCATGCATTTAAAACCAAAAACGTTTTTCACTGTCATAGATTGAATAGCAGTTAGTTGTCTTCAAGCGGGTGTGTCAGGCCTACAGCGTGTACTCTGCAGACCTCTGCAAGTGCACATTGCCACTCATATCTGGTGTCACAACAGCGTGCATTTAAAACCCAAAAACTTTTTTCACTGTTATAGATTGAATAGCAGTTAGTTGTCTTCAAGCGGGTGTGTCAGGCCTACAGCGTGTACTCTGCAGACCTCTGCAAGTTCACATTGCCACTCATATCTGGTGTCACAACAGCGTGCATTTAAAACCCAAAAACTTTTTTCACTGTTATAGATTGAATAGCAGTTAGTTGTCTTCAAGCGGGTGTGTCAGGCCTACAGCGTGTACTCTGCAGACCTCTGCCAGTGCACATTGCCACTCATATATGGTGTCACAATAGCGTGCATTTAAGACCCACATTTTTTTTCACTGTTATAGATTGAATAGCAGTTAGTTGTCTTCAAGCGGTTGTGTCAGGCCTACAGCGTGTACTCTGCAGACCTCTGCCAGTGCACATTGCCACTCATATCTGGTGTCACAATAGCGTGCATTTAAAACCAAAAAACTTTTTTCACTGTTATAGATTGAATAGCAGTTAGTTGTCTTCAAGCGGGTGTGTCAGGCCTACAGCGTGTACTCTGCAGACCTCTGCCAGTGCACATTGGAACTTATATCTGGTGTCACAATAGCGTGCATTTAAACCCTTAAAACTTTTTTCACTGTTATAGATTGAATAGCTGTTAGTTGTCTTCAAGCGGGTGTGTCAGGCCTACAGCGTGTACTCTGCAGACCTCTGCCAGTGCACATTGCCACTCATATCTGGTGTCACAATAGCGTGCATTTAAAACCAAAAAACTTTTTTCACTGTTATAGATTGAATAGCAGTTAGTTGTCTTCAAGCGGGTGTGTCAGGCCTACAGCGTGTACTCTGCAGACCTCTGCCAGTGCACATTGCCACTCATATCTGGTGTCACAATAACGTGCATTTAAAACCAAAAAACTTTTTTCACTGTTATAGATTGAATAGCAGTTAGTTGTCTTCAAGCGGGTGTGTCAGGCCTACAGCGTGTACTCTGCAGACCTCTGCCATTGCACATTGCCACTCATATCTGGTGTCAAAATAGCATACATTTAAAACCAAAAAACGTTTTTCACTGTTATTGATTGAATAGCAGTTACTTGTCTTCAAGCTGGTGTGTCAGGCCTACAGCGTGTACTTTGCAGACCTCTGCAAGTGCACATTGCCACTCATATCTGGTGTCACAATAGCATGCATTTAAAACCAAAAAAACTTTTTTCACTGTTATAGATTGAATAGCAGTTAGTTGTTTTCAAGCGGGTGTGTCAGGCCTACAGCGTGTACTCTGCAGACCTCTGCAAGTGCACATTGCCACTCATATCTGGTGTCACAACAGCGTGCTTTTACAAAGAAAAATCATTTTCACTGTTATAGATTGAATAGCAGTTAGTTGTCTTCAAGCGGGTGTGTCAGGCCTACAGTGTGTACTCTGCAGACCTCTGCCATTGCACATTGCCACTCATATCTGGTGTCACAACAGCGTGCATTTAAAACCAAAAAACTTTTTTCACTGTTATAGATTGAATAGCAGTTAGTTGTCTTCAAGCGGGTGTGTCAGGCCTACAGCGTGTACTCTGCAGACCTCTGCCATTGCACATTGCCACTCATATCTGGTGTCACAATAGCATGCATTTAAAACCAAAAAAAGTTTTTCACTGTTATAGATTGAATAGCAGTTAGTTGTCTTCAAGCGGGTGTGTCAGGCCTACAGCGTGTACTCTGCAGACCTCTGCAAGTGCACATTGCCACTCATATCTGGTGTCACAACAGCGTGCATTTAAAACCAAAAAACTTTTTTCACTGTTATAGATTGAATAGCAGTTAGTTGTCTTCAAGCGGGTGTGTCAGGCCTACAGCGTGTACTCTGCAGACCTCTGCCATTGCACATTGCCACTCATATCTGGTGTCAAAATAGCATGCATTTAAAACCAAAAACGTTTTTCACTGTCATAGATTGAATAGCAGTTAGTTGTCTTCAAGCGGGTGTGTCAGGCCTACAGCGTGTACTCTGCAGACCTCTGCAAGTGCACATTGCCACTCATATCTGGTGTCACAACAGCGTGCATTTAAAACCCAAAAACTTTTTTCACTGTTATAGATTGAATAGCAGTTAGTTGTCTTCAAGCGGGTGTGTCAGGCCTACAGCGTGTACTCTGCAGACCTCTGCAAGTGCACATTGCCACTCATATCTGGTGTCACAACAGCGTGCATTTAAAACCCAAAAACTTTTTTCACTGTTATAGATTGAATAGCAGTTAGTTGTCTTCAAGCGGGTGTGTCAGGCCTACAGCGTGTACTCTGCAGACCTCTGCCAGTGCACATTGCCACTCATATCTGGTGTCACAATAGCGTGCATTTAAAACCCCAAAACTTTTTTCACTGTTATAGATTGAATAGCAGTTAGTTGTCTTCAAGCGGGTGTGTCAGGCCTACAGCGTGTACTCTGCAGACCTCTGCCATTGCACATTGCCACTCATATCTGGTGTCACAATAGCATGCATTTAAAACCAAAAAAAGTTTTTCACTGTTATAGATTGAATAGCAGTTAGTTGTCTTCAAGCGGGTGTGTCAGGCCTACAGCGTGTACTCTGCAGACCTCTGCAAGTGCACATTGCCACTCATATCTGGTGTCACAACAGCGTGCATTTAAAACCAAAAAACTTTTTTCACTGTTATAGATTGAATAGCTGTTAGTTGTCTTCAAGCGGTTGTGTCAGGCCTACAGCGTGTACTCTGCAGACCTCTGCCAGTGCACATTGCCACTCATATCTGGTGTCACAATAGCGTGCATTTAAAACCAAAAAACTTTTTTCACTGTTATAGATTGAATAGCAGTTAGTTGTCTTCAAGCGGGTGTGTCAGGCCTACAGCGTGTACTCTGCAGACCTCTGCAAGTGCACATTGCCACTCATATCTGGTGTCACAACAGCGTGCATTTAAAACCCAAAAACTTTTTTCACTGTTATAGATTGAATAGCAGTTAGTTGTCTTCAAGCGGGTGTGTCAGGCCTACAGCGTGTACTCTGCAGACCTCTGCAAGTTCACATTGCCACTCATATCTGGTGTCACAACAGCGTGCATTTAAAACCCAAAAACTTTTTTCACTGTTATAGATTGAATAGCAGTTAGTTGTCTTCAAGCGGGTGTGTCAGGCCTACAGCGTGTACTCTGCAGACCTCTGCCAGTGCACATTGCCACTCATATATGGTGTCACAATAGCGTGCATTTAAGACCCACATTTTTTTTCACTGTTATAGATTGAATAGCAGTTAGTTGTCTTCAAGCGGTTGTGTCAGGCCTACAGCGTGTACTCTGCAGACCTCTGCCAGTGCACATTGCCACTCATATCTGGTGTCACAATAGCGTGCATTTAAAACCAAAAAACTTTTTTCACTGTTATAGATTGAATAGCAGTTAGTTGTCTTCAAGCGGGTGTGTCAGGCCTACAGCGTGTACTCTGCAGACCTCTGCCAGTGCACATTGGAACTTATATCTGGTGTCACAATAGCGTGCATTTAAACCCTTAAAACTTTTTTCACTGTTATAGATTGAATAGCTGTTAGTTGTCTTCAAGCGGGTGTGTCAGGCCTACAGCGTGTACTCTGCAGACCTCTGCCAGTGCACATTGCCACTCATATCTGGTGTCACAATAGCGTGCATTTAAAACCAAAAAACTTTTTTCACTGTTATAGATTGAATAGCAGTTAGTTGTCTTCAAGCGGGTGTGTCAGGCCTACAGCGTGTACTCTGCAGACCTCTGCCAGTGCACATTGCCACTCATATCTGGTGTCACAATAACGTGCATTTAAAACCAAAAAACTTTTTTCACTGTTATAGATTGAATAGCAGTTAGTTGTCTTCAAGCGGGTGTGTCAGGCCTACAGCGTGTACTCTGCAGACCTCTGCCATTGCACATTGCCACTCATATCTGGTGTCAAAATAGCATACATTTAAAACCAAAAAACGTTTTTCACTGTTATTGATTGAATAGCAGTTACTTGTCTTCAAGCTGGTGTGTCAGGCCTACAGCGTGTACTTTGCAGACCTCTGCAAGTGCACATTGCCACTCATATCTGGTGTCACAATAGCATGCATTTAAAACCAAAAAAACTTTTTTCACTGTTATAGATTGAATAGCAGTTAGTTGTTTTCAAGCGGGTGTGTCAGGCCTACAGCGTGTACTCTGCAGACCTCTGCAAGTGCACATTGCCACTCATATCTGGTGTCACAACAGCGTGCTTTTACAAAGAAAAATCATTTTCACTGTTATAGATTGAATAGCAGTTAGTTGTCTTCAAGCGGGTGTGTCAGGCCTACAGTGTGTACTCTGCAGACCTCTGCCATTGCACATTGCCACTCATATCTGGTGTCACAACAGCGTGCATTTAAAACCAAAAAACTTTTTTCACTGTTATAGATTGAATAGCAGTTAGTTGTCTTCAAGCGGGTGTGTCAGGCCTACAGCGTGTACTCTGCAGACCTCTGCCATTGCACATTGCCACTCATATCTGGTGTCACAATAGCATGCATTTAAAACCAAAAAAAGTTTTTCACTGTTATAGATTGAATAGCAGTTAGTTGTCTTCAAGCGGGTGTGTCAGGCCTACAGCGTGTACTCTGCAGACCTCTGCAAGTGCACATTGCCACTCATATCTGGTGTCACAACAGCGTGCATTTAAAACCAAAAAACTTTTTTCACTGTTATAGATTGAATAGCAGTTAGTTGTCTTCAAGCGGGTGTGTCAGGCCTACAGCGTGTACTCTGCAGACCTCTGCCATTGCACATTGCCACTCATATCTGGTGTCAAAATAGCATGCATTTAAAACCAAAAACGTTTTTCACTGTCATAGATTGAATAGCAGTTAGTTGTCTTCAAGCGGGTGTGTCAGGCCTACAGCGTGTACTCTGCAGACCTCTGCAAGTGCACATTGCCACTCATATCTGGTGTCACAACAGCGTGCATTTAAAACCCAAAAACTTTTTTCACTGTTATAGATTGAATAGCAGTTAGTTGTCTTCAAGCGGGTGTGTCAGGCCTACAGCGTGTACTCTGCAGACCTCTGCAAGTGCACATTGCCACTCATATCTGGTGTCACAACAGCGTGCATTTAAAACCCAAAAACTTTTTTCACTGTTATAGATTGAATAGCAGTTAGTTGTCTTCAAGCGGGTGTGTCAGGCCTACAGCGTGTACTCTGCAGACCTCTGCCAGTGCACATTGCCACTCATATCTGGTGTCACAATAGCGTGCATTTAAAACCCCAAAACTTTTTTCACTGTTATAGATTGAATAGCAGTTAGTTGTCTTCAAGCGGGTGTGTCAGGCCTACAGCGTGTACTCTGCAGACCTCTGCCATTGCACATTGCCACTCATATCTGGTGTCACAATAGCATGCATTTAAAACCAAAAAAAGTTTTTCACTGTTATAGATTGAATAGCAGTTAGTTGTCTTCAAGCGGGTGTGTCAGGCCTACAGCGTGTACTCTGCAGACCTCTGCAAGTGCACATTGCCACTCATATCTGGTGTCACAACAGCGTGCATTTAAAACCAAAAAACTTTTTTCACTGTTATAGATTGAATAGCTGTTAGTTGTCTTCAAGCGGTTGTGTCAGGCCTACAGCGTGTACTCTGCAGACCTCTGCCAGTGCACATTGCCACTCATATCTGGTGTCACAATAGCGTGCATTTAAAACCAAAAAACTTTTTACTGTTATAGATTGAATAGCAGTTAGTTGTCTTCAAGCGGGTGTGTCAGGCCTACAGCGTGTACTCTGCAGACCTCTGCCATTGCACATTGCCACTCATATCTGGTGTCACAATAGCGTGCATTTAAAACCAAAAAACTTTTTACTGTTATAGATTGAATAGCAGTTAGTTGTCTTCAAGCGGGTGTGTCAGGCCTACAGCGTGTACTCTGCAGACCTCTGCCAGTGCACATTGCCACTCATATCTGGTGTCACAATAGCGTGCATTTAAAACCCAAAAACTTTTTTCACTGTTATAGATTGAATAGCAGTTAGTTGTCTTCAAGCGGGTGTGTCAGGCCTACAGCGTGTACTCTGCAGACCTCTGCCATTGCACATTGCCACTCATATCTGGTGTCACAATAGCATGCATTTAAAACCAAAAAAAGTTTTTCACTGTTATAGATTGAATAGCAGTTAGTTGTCTTCAAGCGGGTGTGTCAGGCCTACAGCGTGTACTCTGCAGACCTCTGCAAGTGCACATTGCCACTCATATCTGGTGTCACAACAGCGTGCATTTAAAACCAAAAAACTTTTTTCACTGTTATAGATTGAATAGCAGTTAGTTGTCTTCAAGCGGGTGTGTCAGGCCTACAGCGTGTACTCTGCAGACCTCTGCCATTGCACATTGCCACTCATATCTGGTGTCAAAATAGCATGCATTTAAAACCAAAAACGTTTTTCACTGTCATAGATTGAATAGCAGTTAGTTGTCTTCAAGCGGGTGTGTCAGGCCTACAGCGTGTACTCTGCAGACCTCTGCAAGTGCACATTGCCACTCATATCTGGTGTCACAACAGCGTGCATTTAAAACCCAAAAACTTTTTTCACTGTTATAGATTGAATAGCAGTTAGTTGTCTTCAAGCGGGTGTGTCAGGCCTACAGCGTGTACTCTGCAGACCTCTGCAAGTGCACATTGCCACTCATATCTGGTGTCACAACAGCGTGCATTTAAAACCCAACAACTTTTTTCACTGTTATAGATTGAATAGCAGTTAGTTGTCTTCAAGCGGGTGTGTCAGGCCTACAGCGTGTACTCTGCAGACCTCTGCCAGTGCACATTGCCACTCATATATGGTGTCACAATAGCGTGCATTTAAAACCCACATTTTTTTTCACTGTTATAGATTGAATAGCAGTTAGTTGTCTTCAAGCGGTTGTGTCAGGCCTACAGCGTGTACTCTGCAGACCTCTGCCAGTGCACATTGCCACTCATATCTGGTGTCACAATAGCGTGCATTTAAAACCAAAAAACTTTTTTCACTGTTATAGATTGAATAGCAGTTAGTTGTCTTCAAGCGGGTGTGTCAGGCCTACAGCGTGTACTCTGCAGACCTCTGCCAGTGCACATTGGAACTTATATCTGGTGTCACAATAGGGTGCATTTAAACCCTTAAAACTTTTTTCACTGTTATAGATTGAATAGCTGTTAGTTGTCTTCAAGCGGGTGTGTCAGGCCTACAGCGTGTACTCTGCAGACCTCTGCCAGTGCACATTGCCACTCATATCTGGTGTCACAATAGCGTGCATTTAAAACCAAAAAACTTTTTTCACTGTTATAGATTGAATAGCAGTTAGTTGTCTTCAAGCGGGTGTGTCAGGCCTACAGCGTGTACTCTGCAGACCTCTGCCAGTGCACATTGCCACTCATATCTGGTGTCACAATAACGTGCATTTAAAACCAAAAAACTTTTTTTCACTGTTATAGATTGAATAGCAGTTAGTTGTCTTCAAGCGGGTGTGTCAGGCCTACAGCGTGTACTCTGCAGACCTCTGCCATTGCACATTGCCACTCATATCTGGTGTCAAAATAGCATACATTTAAAACCAAAAAACGTTTTTCACTGTTATTGATTGAATAGCAGTTACTTGTCTTCAAGCTGGTGTGTCAGGCCTACAGCGTGTACTTTGCAGACCTCTGCAAGTGCACATTGCCACTCATATCTGGTGTCACAATAGCATGCATTTAAAACCAAAAAAACTTTTTTCACTGTTATAGATTGAATAGCAGTTAGTTGTTTTCAAGCGGGTGTGTCAGGCCTACAGCGTGTACTCTGCAGACCTCTGCAAGTGCACATTGCCACTCATATCTGGTGTCACAACAGCGTGCTTTTACAAAGAAAAATCATTTTCACTGTTATAGATTGAATAGCAGTTAGTTGTCTTCAAGCGGGTGTGTCAGGCCTACAGCGTGTACTCTGCAGACCTCTGCCATTGCACATTGCCACTCATATCTGGTGTCACAACAGCGTGCATTTAAAACCAAAACACTTTTTTCACTGTTATAGATTGAATAGCAGTTAGTTGTCTTCAAGCGGGTGTGTCAGGCCTACAGCGTGTACTCTGCAGACCTCTGCCATTGCACATTGCCACTCATATCTGGTGTCACAATAGCATGCATTTAAAACCAAAAAAAGTTTTTCACTGTTATAGATTGAATAGCAGTTAGTTGTCTTCAAGCGGGTGTGTCAGGCCTACAGCGTGTACTCTGCAGACCTCTGCAAGTGCACATTGCCACTCATATCTGGTGTCAAAATAGCATGCATTTAAAACCAAAAACGTTTTTCACTGTCATAGATTGAATAGCAGTTAGTTGTCTTCAAGCGGGTGTGTCAGGCCTACAGCGTGTACTCTGCAGACCTCTGCAAGTGCACATTGCCACTCATATCTGGTGTCACAACAGCGTGCATTTAAAACCCAAAAACTTTTTTCACTGTTATAGATTGAATAGCAGTTAGTTGTCTTCAAGCGGGTGTGTCAGGCCTACAGCGTGTACTCTGCAGACCTCTGCAAGTGCACATTGCCACTCATATCTGGTGTCACAACAGCGTGCATTTAAAACCAAAAAAAGTTTTTCACTGTTATAGATTGAATAGCAGTTAGTTGTCTTCAAGCGGGTGTGTCAGGCCTACAGCGTGTACTCTGCAGACCTCTGCAAGTGCACATTGCCACTCATATCTGGTGTCAAAATAGCATGCATTTAAAACCAAAAACGTTTTTCACTGTCATAGATTGAATAGCAGTTAGTTGTCTTCAAGCGGGTGTGTCAGGCCTACAGCGTGTACTCTGCAGACCTCTGCAAGTGCACATTGCCACTCATATCTGGTGTCACAACAGCGTGCATTTAAAACCCAAAAACTTTTTTCACTGTTATAGATTGAATAGCAGTTAGTTGTCTTCAAGCGGGTGTGTCCGGCCTACAGCGTGTACTCTGCAGACCTCTGCAAGTGCACATTGCCACTCATATCTGGTGTCACAACAGCGTGCATTTAAAACCCAAAAACTTTTTTCACTGTTATAGATTGAATAGCAGTTAGTTGTCTTCAAGCGGGTGTGTCAGGCCTACAGCGTGTACTCTGCAGACCTCTGCCAGTGCACATTGCCACTCATATCTGGTGTCACAATAGCGTGCATTTAAAACCCCAAAACTTTTTTCACTGTTATAGATTGAATAGCAGTTAGTTGTCTTCAAGCGGGTGTGTCAGGCCTACAGCGTGTACTCTGCAGACCTCTGCCATTGCACATTGCCACTCATATCTGGTGTCACAATAGCATGCATTTAAAACCAAAAAAAGTTTTTCACTGTTATAGATTGAATAGCAGTTAGTTGTCTTCAAGCGGGTGTGTCAGGCCTACAGCGTGTACTCTGCAGACCTCTGCAAGTGCACATTGCCACTCATATCTGGTGTCACAACAGCGTGCATTTAAAACCAAAAAACTTTTTTCACTGTTATAGATTGAATAGCAGTTAGTTGTCTTCAAGCGGGTGTGTCAGGCCTACAGCGTGTACTCTGCAGACCTCTGCCATTGCACATTGCCACTCATATCTGGTGTCAAAATAGCATGCATTTAAAACCAAAAAAGTTTTTCACTGTCATAGATTGAATAGCAGTTAGTTGTCTTCAAGCGGGTGTGTCAGGCCTACAGCGTGTACTCTGCAGACCTCTGCAAGTGCACATTGCCACTCATATCTGGTGTCACAACAGCGTGCATTTAAAACCCAAAAACTTTTTTCACTGTTATAGATTGAATAGCAGTTAGTTGTCTTCAAGCGGGTGTGTCAGGCCTACAGCGTTTACTCTGCAGACCTCTGCAAGTGCACATTGGCACTCATATCTGGTGTCACAACAGCGTGCATTTAAAACCCAAAAACTTTTTTCACTGTTATAGATTGAATAGCAGTTAGTTGTCTTCAAGCGGGTGTGTCAGGCCTACAGCGTGTACTCTGCAGACCTCTGCCATTGCACATTGCCACTCATATATGGTGTCACAATAGCGTGCATTTAAAACCCACATTTTTTTTCACTGTTATAGATTGAATAGCAGTTAGTTGTCTTCAAGCGGTTGTGTCAGGCCTACAGCGTGTACTCTGCAGACCTCTGCCAGTGCACATTGCCACTCATATCTGGTGTCACAATAGCGTGCATTTAAAACCAAAAAACTTTTTTCACTGTTATAGATTGAATAGCAGTTAGTTGTCTTCAAGCGGGTGTGTCAGGCCTAAAGCGTGTACTCTGCAGACCTCTGCCAGTGCACATTGGAACTTATATCTGGTGTCACAATAGCGTGCATTTAAAACCCCAAAACTTTTTTCACTGTTATAGATTGAATAGCTGTTAGTTGTCTTCAAGCGGGTGTGTCAGGCCTACAGCGTGTACTCTGCAGACCTCTGCCAGTGCACATTGCCACTCATATCTGGTGTCGCAATAGCGTGCATTTAAAACCAAAAAACTTTTTTCACTGTTATAGATTGAATAGCAGTTAGTTGTCTTCAAGCGGGTGTGTCAGGCCTACAGCGTGTACTCTGCAGACCTCTGCCAGTGCACATTGCCACTCATATCTGGTGTCACAATAACGTGCATTTAAAACCAAAAAACTTTTTTCACTGTTATAGATTGAATAGCAGTTAGTTGTCTTCAAGCGGGTGTGTCAGGCCTACAGCGTGTACTCTGCAGACCTCTGCCATTGCACATTGCCACTCATATCTGGTGTCAAAATAGCATGCATTTAAAACCAAAAAACGTTTTTCACTGTTATTGATTGAATAGCAGTTACTTGTCTTCAAGCTGGTGTGTCAGGCCTACAGCGTGTACTTTGCAGACCTCTGCAAGTGCACATTGCCACTCATATCTGGTGTCACAATAGCATGCATTTAAATCCAAAAAAACTTTTTTCACTGTTATAGATTGAATAGCAGTTAGTTGTCTTCAAGCGGGTGTGTCAGGCCTACAGCGTGTACTCTGCAGACCTCTGCCATTGCACATTGCCACTCATATCTGGTGTCACAACAGCGTGCTTTTACAAAGAAAAATCATTTTCACTGTTATAGATTGAATAGCAGTTAGTTGTCTTCAAGCGGGTGTGTCAGGCCTACAGCGTGTACTCTGCAGACCTCTGCCATTGCACATTGCCACTCATATCTGGTGTCAAAATAGCATGCATTTAAAACCAAAAAAACGTTTTTCACTGTTATTGATTGAATAGCAGTTAGTTGTCTTCAAGCGGGTGTGTCAGGCCTACAGCGTGTACTCTGCAGACCTCTGCAAGTGCACATTGCCACTCATATCTGGTGTCACAATAGCATGCATTTAAAACCAAAAAAACTTTTTTCACTGTTATAGATTGAATAGCAGTTAGTTGTCTTCAAGCGGGTGTGTCAGGCCTACAGCGTGTACTCTGCAGACCTCTGCCATTGCACATTGCCACTCATATCTGGTGTCACAACAGCGTGCTTTTACAAAGAAAAATCATTTTCACTGTTATAGATTGAATAGCAGTTAGTTGTCTTCAAGCGGGTGTGTCAGGCCTACAGCGTGTACTCTGCAGACCTCTGCCATTGCACATTGCCACTCATATCTGGTGTCAAAATAGCATGCATTTAAAACCAAAAAAACGTTTTTCACTGTTATTGATTGAATAGCAGTTAGTTGTCTTCAAGCGGGTGTGTCAGGCCTACAGCGTGTACTCTGCAGACCTCTGCAAGTGCACATTGCCACTCATATCTGGTGTCACAACAGCGTGCATTTAAAACCAAAAAACGTTTTTCACTGTTATAGATTGAATAGCAGTTAGTTGTCTTCAAGCGGGTGTGTCAGGCCTACAGCGTGTACTCTGCAGACCTCTGCCATTGCACATTGCCACTCATATCTGGTGTCACAATAGCATGCATTTAAAACCAAAAAAAGTTTTTCACTGTTATAGATTGAATAGCAGTTAGTTGTCTTCAAGCGGGTGTGTCAGGCCTACAGCGTGTACTTTGCAGACCTCTGCAAGTGCACATTGCCACTCATATCTGGTGTCACAACAGCGTGCATTTAAAACCAAAAAACTTTTTTCACTGTTATAGATTGAATAGCAGTTAGTTGTCTTCAAGCGGGTGTGTCAGGCCTACAGCGTGTACTCTGCAGACCTCTGCCATTGCACATTGCCACTCATATCTGGTGTCAAAATAGCATGCATTTAAAACCAAAAACGTTTTTCACTGTCATAGATTGAATAGCAGTTAGTTGTCTTCAAGCGGGTGTGTCAGGCCTACAGCGTGTACTCTGCAGACCTCTGCAAGTGCACATTGCCACTCATATCTGGTGTCACAACAGCGTGCATTTAAAACCCAAAAACTTTTTTCACTGTTATAGATTGAATAGCAGTTAGTTGTCTTCAAGCGGGTGTGTCAGGCCTACAGCGTGTACTCTGCAGACCTCTGCAAGTGCACATTGCCACTCATATCTGGTGTCACAACAGCGTGCATTTAAAACCCAAAAACTTTTTTCACTGTTATAGATTGAATAGCAGTTAGTTGTCTTCAAGCGGGTGTGTCAGGCCTACAGCGTGTACTCTGCAGACCTCTGCCAGTGCACATTGCCACTCATATCTGGTGTCACAATAGCGTGCATTTAAAACCCCAAAACTTTTTTCACTGTTATAGATTGAATAGCAGTTAGTTGTCTTCAAGCGGGTGTGTCAGGCCTACAGCGTGTACTCTGCAGACCTCTGCAAGTGCACATTGCCACTCATATCTGGTGTCACAACAGCGTGCATTTAAAACCAAAAAACTTTTTTCACTGTTATAGATTGAATAGCAGTTAGTTGTCTTCAAGCGGGTGTGTCAGGCCTACAGCGTGTACTCTGCAGACCTTTGCCATTGCACATTGCCACTCATATCTGGTGTCAAAATAGCATGCATTTAAAACCAAAAAAGTTTTTCACTGTCATAGATTGAATAGCAGTTAGTTGTCTTCAAGCGGGTGTGTCAGGCCTACAGCGTGTACTCTGCAGACCTCTGCAAGTGCACATTGCCACTCATATCTGGTGTCACAACAGCGTGCATTTAAAACCCAAAAACTTTTTTCACTGTTATAGATTGAATAGCAGTTAGTTGTCTTCAAGCGGGTGTGTCAGGCCTACAGCGTTTACTCTGCAGACCTCTGCAAGTGCACATTGGCACTCATATCTGGTGTCACAACAGCGTGCATTTAAAACCCAAAAACTTTTTTCACTGTTATAGATTGAATAGCAGTTAGTTGTCTTCAAGCGGGTGTGTCAGGCCTACAGCGTGTACTCTGCAGACCTCTGCCATTGCACATTGCCACTCATATATGGTGTCACAATAGCGTGCATTTAAAACCCACATTTTTTTTCACTGTTATAGATTGAATAGCAGTTAGTTGTCTTCAAGCGGTTGTGTCAGGCCTACAGCGTGTACTCTGCAGACCTCTGCCAGTGCACATTGCCACTCATATCTGGTGTCACAATAGCGTGCATTTAAAACCAAAAAACTTTTTTCACTGTTATAGATTGAATAGCAGTTAGTTGTCTTCAAGCGGGTGTGTCAGGCCTACAGCGTGTACTCTGCAGACCTCTGCCATTGCACATTGCCACTCATATCTGGTGTCACAATAGCATGCATTTAAAACCAAAAAAAGTTTTTCACTGTTATAGATTGAATAGCAGTTAGTTGTCTTCAAGCGGGTGTGTCAGGCCTACAGCGTGTACTTTGCAGACCTCTGCAAGTGCACATTGCCACTCATATCTGGTGTCACAACAGCGTGCATTTAAAACCCAAAAACTTTTTTCACTGTTATAGATTGAATAGCAGTTAGTTGTCTTCAAGCGGGTGTGTCAGGCCTACAGCGTGTACTCTGCAGACCTCTGCCATTGCACATTGCCACTCATATCTGGTGTCAAAATAGCATGCATTTAAAACCAAAAACGTTTTTCACTGTCATAGATTGAATAGCAGTTAGTTGTCTTCAAGCGGGTGTGTCAGGCCTACAGCGTGTACTCTGCAGACCTCTGCAAGTGCACATTGCCACTCATATCTGGTGTCACAACAGCGTGCATTTAAAACCCAAAAACTTTTTTCACTGTTATAGATTAAATAGCAGTTAGTTGTCTTCAAGCGGGTGTGTCAGGCCTACAGCGTGTACTCTGCAGACCTCTGCAAGTGCACATTGCCACTCATATCTGGTGTCACAACAGCGTGCATTTAAAACCCAAAATCTTTTTTCACTGTTATAGATTGAATAGCAGTTAGTTGTCTTCAAGCGGGTGTGTCAGGCCTACAGCGTGTACTCTGCAGACCTCTGCCAGTGCACATTGCCACTCATATCTGGTGTCACAATAGCGTGCATTTAAAACCCCAAAACGTTTTTCACTGTTATAGATTGAATAGCAGTTAGTTGTCTTCAAGCGGGTGTGTCAGGCCTACAGCGTGTACTCTGCAGACCTCTGCAAGTGCACATTGCCACTCATATCTGGTGTCACAATAGCATGCATTTAAAACCAAAAAAAGTTTTTCACTGTTATAGATTGAATAGCAGTTAGTTGTCTTCAAGCGGGTGTGTCAGGCCTACAGCGTGTACTCTGCAGACCTCTGCAAGTGCACATTGCCACTCATATCTGGTGTCACAACAGCGTGCATTTAAAACCAAAAAACTTTTTTCACTGTTATAGATTGAATAGCAGTTAGTTGTCTTCAAGCGGGTGTGTCAGGCCTACAGCGTGTACTCTGCAGACCTCTGCCATTGCACATTGCCACTCATATCTGGTGTCAAAATAGCATGCATTTAAAACCAAAAAAGTTTTTCACTGTCATAGATTGAATAGCAGTTAGTTGTCTTCAAGCGGGTGTGTCAGGCCTACAGCGTGTACTCTGCAGACCTCTGCAAGTGCACATTGCCACTCATATCTGGTGTCACAACAGCGTGCATTTAAAACCCAAAAACTTTTTTCACTGTTATAGATTGAATAGCAGTTAGTTGTCTTCAAGCGGGTGTGTCAGGCCTACAGCGTTTACTCTGCAGACCTCTGCAAGTGCACATTGGCACTCATATCTGGTGTCACAACAGCGTGCATTTAAAACCCAAAAACTTTTTTCACTGTTATAGATTGAATAGCAGTTAGTTGTCTTCAAGCGGGTGTGTCAGGCCTACAGCGTGTACTCTGCAGACCTCTGCCATTGCACATTGCCACTCATATATGGTGTCACAATAGCGTGCATTTAAAACCCACATTTTTTTTCACTGTTATAGATTGAATAGCAGTTAGTTGTCTTCAAGCGGTTGTGTCAGGCCTACAGCGTGTACTCTGCAGACCTCTGCCAGTGCACATTGCCACTCATATCTGGTGTCACAATAGCGTGCATTTAAAACCAAAAAACTTTTTTCACTGTTATAGATTGAATAGCAGTTAGTTGTCTTCAAGCGGGTGTGTCAGGCCTAAAGCGTGTACTCTGCAGACCTCTGCCAGTGCACATTGGAACTTATATCTGGTGTCACAATAGCGTGCATTTAAAACCCCAAAACTTTTTTCACTGTTATAGATTGAATAGCTGTTAGTTGTCTTCAAGCGGGTGTGTCAGGCCTACAGCGTGTACTCTGCAGACCTCTGCCAGTGCACATTGCCACTCATATCTGGTGTCGCAATAGCGTGCATTTAAAACCAAAAAACTTTTTTCACTGTTATAGATTGAATAGCAGTTAGTTGTCTTCAAGCGGGTGTGTCAGGCCTACAGCGTGTACTCTGCAGACCTCTGCCAGTGCACATTGCCACTCATATCTGGTGTCACAATAACGTGCATTTAAAACCAAAAAACTTTTTTCACTGTTATAGATTGAATAGCAGTTAGTTGTCTTCAAGCGGGTGTGTCAGGCCTACAGCGTGTACTCTGCAGACCTCTGCCATTGCACATTGCCACTCATATCTGGTGTCAAAATAGCATGCATTTAAAACCAAAAAACGTTTTTCACTGTTATTGATTGAATAGCAGTTACTTGTCTTCAAGCTGGTGTGTCAGGCCTACAGCGTGTACTTTGCAGACCTCTGCAAGTGCACATTGCCACTCATATCTGGTGTCACAATAGCATGCATTTAAAACCAAAAAAACTTTTTTCACTGTTATAGATTGAATAGCAGTTAGTTGTCTTCAAGCGGGTGTGTCAGGCCTACAGCGTGTACTCTGCAGACCTCTGCAAGTGCACATTGCCACTCATATCTGGTGTCACAACAGCGTGCTTTTACAAAGAAAAATCATTTTCACTGTTATAGATTGAATAGCAGTTAGTTGTCTTCAAGCGGGTGTGTCAGGCCTACAGCGTGTACTCTGCAGACCTCTGCCATTGCACATTGCCACTCATATCTGGTGTCAAAATAGCATGCATTTAAAACCAAAAAAGTTTTTCACTGTCATAGATTGAATAGCAGTTAGTTGTCTTCAAGCGGGTGTGTCAGGCCTACAGCGTGTACTCTGCAGACCTCTGCAAGTGCACATTGCCACTCATATCTGGTGTCACAACAGCGTGCATTTAAAACCCAAAAACTTTTTTCACTGTTATAGATTGAATAGCAGTTAGTTGTCTTCAAGCGGGTGTGTCAGGCCTACAGCGTGTACTCTGCAGACCTCTGCCATTGCACATTGCCACTCATATCTGGTGTCAAAATGGCATGCATTTAAAACCAAAAACGTTTTTCACTGTTATAGATTGAATAGCAGTTAGTTGTCTTCAAGCGGGTGTGTCAGGCCTACAGCGTGTACTCTGCAGACCTCTGCCATTGCACATTGCCACTCATATATGGTGTCACAATAGCGTGCATTTAAAACCCACATTTTTTTTCACTGTTATAGATTGAATAGCAGTTAGTTGTCTTCAAGCGGTTGTGTCAGGCCTACAGCGTGTACTCTGCAGACCTCTGCCAGTGCACATTGCCACTCATATCTGGTGTCACAATAGCGTGCATTTAAAACCAAAAAACTTTTTTCACTGTTATAGATTGAATAGCAGTTAGTTGTCTTCAAGCGGGTGTGTCAGGCCTACAGCGTGTACTCTGCAGACCTCTGCCATTGCACATTGCCACTCATATCTGGTGTCACAATAGCATGCATTTAAAACCAAAAAAAGTTTTTCACTGTTATAGATTGAATAGCAGTTAGTTGTCTTCAAGCGGGTGTGTCAGGCCTACAGCGTGTACTTTGCAGACCTCTGCAAGTGCACATTGCCACTCATATCTGGTGTCACAACAGCGTGCATTTAAAACCAAAAAACTTTTTTCACTGTTATAGATTGAATAGCAGTTAGTTGTCTTCAAGCGGGTGTGTCAGGCCTACAGCGTGTACTCTGCAGACCTCTGCCATTGCACATTGCCACTCATATCTGGTGTCAAAATAGCATGCATTTAAAACCAAAAACGTTTTTCACTGTCATAGATTGAATAGCAGTTAGTTGTCTTCAAGCGGGTGTGTCAGGCCTACAGCGTGTACTCTGCAGACCTCTGCAAGTGCACATTGCCACTCATATCTGGTGTCACAACAGCGTGCATTTAAAACCCAAAAACTTTTTTCACTGTTATAGATTGAATAGCAGTTAGTTGTCTTCAAGCGGGTGTGTCAGGCCTACAGCGTGTACTCTGCAGACCTCTGCAAGTGCACATTGCCACTCATATCTGGTGTCACAACAGCGTGCATTTAAAACCCAAAAACTTTTTTCACTGTTATAGATTGAATAGCAGTTAGTTGTCTTCAAGCGGGTGTGTCAGGCCTACAGCGTGTACTCTGCAGACCTCTGCCAGTGCACATTGCCACTCATATCTGGTGTCACAATAGCGTGCATTTAAAACCCCAAAACGTTTTTCACTGTTATAGATTGAATAGCAGTTAGTTGTCTTCAAGCGGGTGTGTCAGGCCTACAGCGTGTACTCTGCAGACCTCTGCAAGTGCACATTGCCACTCATATCTGGTGTCACAATAGCATGCATTTAAAACCAAAAAAAGTTTTTCACTGTTATAGATTGAATAGCAGTTAGTTGTCTTCAAGCGGGTGTGTCAGGCCTACAGCGTGTACTCTGCAGACCTCTGCAAGTGCACATTGCCACTCATATCTGGTGTCACAACAGCGTGCATTTAAAACCAAAAAACTTTTTTCACTGTTATAGATTGAATAGCAGTTAGTTGTCTTCAAGCGGGTGTGTCAGGCCTACAGCGTGTACTCTGCAGACCTCTGCCATTGCACATTGCCACTCATATCTGGTGTCAAAATAGCATGCATTTAAAACCAAAAAAGTTTTTCACTGTCATAGATTGAATAGCAGTTAGTTGTCTTCAAGCGGGTGTGTCAGGCCTACAGCGTGTACTCTGCAGACCTCTGCAAGTGCACATTGCCACTCATATCTGGTGTCACAACAGCGTGCATTTAAAACCCAAAAACTTTTTTCACTGTTATAGATTGAATAGCAGTTAGTTGTCTTCAAGCGGGTGTGTCAGGCCTACAGCGTTTACTCTGCAGACCTCTGCAAGTGCACATTGGCACTCATATCTGGTGTCACAACAGCGTGCATTTAAAACCCAAAAACTTTTTTCACTGTTATAGATTGAATAGCAGTTAGTTGTCTTCAAGCGGGTGTGTCAGGCCTACAGCGTGTACTCTGCAGACCTCTGCCATTGCACATTGCCACTCATATATGGTGTCACAATAGCGTGCATTTAAAACCCACATTTTTTTTCACTGTTATAGATTGAATAGCAGTTAGTTGTCTTCAAGCGGTTGTGTCAGGCCTACAGCGTGTACTCTGCAGACCTCTGCCAGTGCACATTGCCACTCATATCTGGTGTCACAATAGCGTGCATTTAAAACCCCAAAACTTTTTTCACTGTTATAGATTGAATAGCTGTTAGTTGTCTTCAAGCGGGTGTGTCAGGCCTACAGCGTGTACTCTGCAGACCTCTGCCAGTGCACATTGCCACTCATATCTGGTGTCGCAATAGCGTGCATTTAAAACCAAAAAACTTTTTTCACTGTTATAGATTGAATAGCAGTTAGTTGTCTTCAAGCGGGTGTGTCAGGCCTACAGCGTGTACTCTGCAGACCTCTGCCAGTGCACATTGCCACTCATATCTGGTGTCACAATAACGTGCATTTAAAACCAAAAAACTTTTTTCACTGTTATAGATTGAATAGCAGTTAGTTGTCTTCAAGCGGGTGTGTCAGGCCTACAGCGTGTACTCTGCAGACCTCTGCCATTGCACATTGCCACTCATATCTGGTGTCAAAATAGCATGCATTTAAAACCAAAAAACGTTTTTCACTGTTATTGATTGAATAGCAGTTACTTGTCTTCAAGCTGGTGTGTCAGGCCTACAGCGTGTACTTTGCAGACCTCTGCAAGTGCACATTGCCACTCATATCTGGTGTCACAATAGCATGCATTTAAAACCAAAAAAACTTTTTTCACTGTTATAGATTGAATAGCAGTTAGTTGTCTTCAAGCGGGTGTGTCAGGCCTACAGCGTGTACTCTGCAGACCTCTGCAAGTGCACATTGCCACTCATATCTGGTGTCACAACAGCGTGCTTTTACAAAGAAAAATCATTTTCACTGTTATAGATTGAATAGCAGTTAGTTGTCTTCAAGCGGGTGTGTCAGGCCTACAGCGTGTACTCTGCAGACCTCTGCCATTGCACATTGCCACTCATATCTGGTGTCAAAATAGCATGCATTTAAAACCAAAAAAACGTTTTTCACTGTTATTGATTGAATAGCAGTTAGTTGTCTTCAAGCGGGTGTGTCAGGCCTACAGCGTGTACTCTGCAGACCTCTGCAAGTGCACATTGCCACTCATATCTGGTGTCACAACAGCGTGCATTTAAAACCAAAAAACTTTTTTCACTGTTATAGATTGAATAGCAGTTAGTTGTCTTCAAGCGGGTGTGTCAGGCCTACAGCGTGTACTCTGCAGACCTCTGCCATTGCACATTGCCACTCATATCTGGTGTCAAAATGGCATGCATTTAAAACCAAAAACGTTTTTCACTGTCATAGATTGAATAGCAGTTAGTTGTCTTCAAGCGGGTGTGTCAGGCCTACAGCGTGTACTCTGCAGACCTCTGCAAGTGCACATTGCCACTCATATCTGGTGTCACAACAGCGTGCATTTAAAACCCAAAAACTTTTTTCACTGTTATAGATTGAATAGCAGTTAGTTGTCTTCAAGCGGGTGTGTCAGGCCTACAGCGTGTACTCTACAGACCTCTGCAAGTGCACATTGCCACTCATATCTGGTGTCACAACAGCGTGCATTTAAAACCCAAAAACTTTTTTCACTGTTATAGATTGAATAGCAGTTAGTTGTCTTCAAGCGGGTGTGTCAGGCCTACAGCGTGTACTCTGCAGACCTCTGCCAGTGCACATTGCCACTCATATCTGGTGTCACAATAGCGTGCATTTAAAACCCCAAAACTTTTTTCACTGTTATAGATTGAATAGCAGTTAGTTGTCTTCAAGCGGGTGTGTCAGGCCTACAGCGTGTACTCTGCAGACCTCTGCCATTGCACATTGCCACTCATATCTGGTGTCAAAATGGCATGCATTTAAAACCAAAAACGTTTTTCACTGTCATAGATTGAATAGCAGTTAGTTGTCTTCAAGCGGGTGTGTCAGGCCTACAGCGTGTACTCTGCAGACCTCTGCAAGTGCACATTGCCACTCATATCTGGTGTCACAACAGCGTGCATTTAAAACCCAAAAACTTTTTTCACTGTTATAGATTGAATAGCAGTTAGTTGTCTTCAAGCGGGTGTGTCAGGCCTACAGCGTGTACTCTACAGACCTCTGCAAGTGCACATTGCCACTCATATCTGGTGTCACAACAGCGTGCATTTAAAACCCAAAAACTTTTTTCACTGTTATAGATTGAATAGCAGTTAGTTGTCTTCAAGCGGGTGTGTCAGGCCTACAGCGTGTACTCTGCAGACCTCTGCCAGTGCACATTGCCACTCATATCTGGTGTCACAATAGCGTGCATTTAAAACCCCAAAACTTTTTTCACTGTTATAGATTGAATAGCAGTTAGTTGTCTTCAAGCGGGTGTGTCAGGCCTACAGCGTGTACTCTGCAGACCTCTGCCATTGCACATTGCCACTCATATCTGGTGTCACAATAGCATGCATTTAAAACCAAAAAAAGTTTTTCACTGTTATAGATTGAATAGCAGTTAGTTGTCTTCAAGCGGGTGTGTCAGGCCTACAGCGTGTACTCTGCAGACCTCTGCAAGTGCACATTGCCACTCATATCTGGTGTCACAACAGCGTGCATTTAAAACCAAAAAACTTTTTTCACTGTTATAGATTGAATAGCAGTTAGTTGTCTTCAAGCGGGTGTGTCAGGCCTACAGCGTGTACTCTGCAGACCTCTGCCATTGCACATTGCCACTCATATCTGGTGTCAAAATAGCATACATTTAAAACCAAAAAACGTTTTTCACTGTTATTGATTGAATAGCAGTTACTTGTCTTCAAGCTGGTGTGTCAGGCCTACAGCGTGTACTTTGCAGACCTCTGCAAGTGCACATTGCCACTCATATCTGGTGTCACAATAGCATGCATTTAAAACCAAAAAAACTTTTTTTTAACTGTTATAGATTGAATAGCAGTTAGTTGTTTTCAAGCGGGTGTGTCAGGCCTACAGCGTGTACTCTGCAGACCTCTGCAAGTGCACATTGCCACTCATATCTGGTGTCACAACAGCGTGCTTTTACAAAGAAAAATCATTTTCACTGTTATAGATTGAATAGCAGTTAGTTGTCTTCAAGCGGGTGTGTCAGGCCTACAGCGTGTACTCTGCAGACCTCTGCCATTGCACATTGCCACTCATATCTGGTGTCACAACAGCGTGCATTTAAAACCAAAACACTTTTTTCACTGTTATAGATTGAATAGCAGTTAGTTGTCTTCAAGCGGGTGTGTCAGGCCTACAGCGTGTACTCTGCAGACCTCTGCCATTGCACATTGCCACTCATATCTGGTGTCACAATAGCATGCATTTAAAACCAAAAAAAGTTTTTCACTGTTATAGATTGAATAGCAGTTAGTTGTCTTCAAGCGGGTGTGTCAGGCCTACAGCGTGTACTCTGCAGACCTCTGCAAGTGCACATTGCCACTCATATCTGGTGTCAAAATAGCATGCATTTAAAACCAAAAACGTTTTTCACTGTCATAGATTGAATAGCAGTTAGTTGTCTTCAAGCGGGTGTGTCAGGCCTACAGCGTGTACTCTGCAGACCTCTGCAAGTGCACATTGCCACTCATATCTGGTGTCACAACAGCGTGCATTTAAAACCCAAAAACTTTTTTCACTGTTATAGATTGAATAGCAGTTAGTTGTCTTCAAGCGGGTGTGTCAGGCCTACAGCGTGTACTCTGCAGACCTCTGCAAGTGCACATTGCCACTCATATCTGGTGTCACAACAGCGTGCATTTAAAACCAAAAAAAGTTTTTCACTGTTATAGATTGAATAGCAGTTAGTTGTCTTCAAGCGGGTGTGTCAGGCCTACAGCGTGTACTCTGCAGACCTCTGCAAGTGCACATTGCCACTCATATCTGGTGTCAAAATAGCATGCATTTAAAACCAAAAACGTTTTTCACTGTCATAGATTGAATAGCAGTTAGTTGTCTTCAAGCGGGTGTGTCAGGCCTACAGCGTGTACTCTGCAGACCTCTGCAAGTGCACATTGCCACTCATATCTGGTGTCACAACAGCGTGCATTTAAAACCCAAAAACTTTTTCCACTGTTATAGATTGAATAGCAGTTAGTTGTCTTCAAGCGGGTGTGTCAGGCCTACAGCGTGTACTCTGCAGACCTCTGCAAGTGCACATTGCCACTCATATCTGGTGTCACAACAGCGTGCATTTAAAACCCAAAAACTTTTTTCACTGTTATAGATTGAATAGCAGTTAGTTGTCTTCAAGCGGGTGTGTCAGGCCTACAGCGTGTACTCTGCAGACCTCTGCCAGTGCACATTGCCACTCATATCTGGTGTCACAATAGCGTGCATTTAAAACCCCAAAACTTTTTTCACTGTTATAGATTGAATAGCAGTTAGTTGTCTTCAAGCGGGTGTGTCAGGCCTACAGCGTGTACTCTGCAGACCTCTGCCATTGCACATTGCCACTCATATCTGGTGTCACAATAGCATGCATTTAAAACCAAAAAAAGTTTTTCACTGTTATAGATTGAATAGCAGTTAGTTGTCTTCAAGCGGGTGTGTCAGGCCTACAGCGTGTACTCTGCAGACCTCTGCAAGTGCACATTGCCACTCATATCTGGTGTCACAACAGCGTGCATTTAAAACCAAAAAACTTTTTTCACTGTTATAGATTGAATAGCAGTTAGTTGTCTTCAAGCGGGTGTGTCAGGCCTACAGCGTGTACTCTGCAGACCTCTGCCATTGCACATTGCCACTCATATCTGGTGTCAAAATAGCATGCATTTAAAACCAAAAAAGTTTTTCACTGTCATAGATTGAATAGCAGTTAGTTGTCTTCAAGCGGGTGTGTCAGGCCTACAGCGTGTACTCTGCAGACCTCTGCAAGTGCACATTGCCACTCATATCTGGTGTCACAACAGCGTGCATTTAAAACCCAAAAACTTTTTTCACTGTTATAGATTGAATAGCAGTTAGTTGTCTTCAAGCGGGTGTGTCAGGCCTACAGCGTTTACTCTGCAGACCTCTGCAAGTGCACATTGGCACTCATATCTGGTGTCACAACAGCGTGCATTTAAAACCCAAAAACTTTTTTCACTGTTATAGATTGAATAGCAGTTAGTTGTCTTCAAGCGGGTGTGTCAGGCCTACAGCGTGTACTCTGCAGACCTCTGCCATTGCACATTGCCACTCATATATGGTGTCACAATAGCGTGCATTTAAAACCCACATTTTTTTTCACTGTTATAGATTGAATAGCAGTTAGTTGTCTTCAAGCGGTTGTGTCAGGCCTACAGCGTGTACTCTGCAGACCTCTGCCAGTGCACATTGCCACTCATATCTGGTGTCACAATAGCGTGCATTTAAAACCAAAAAACTTTTTTCACTGTTATAGATTGAATAGCAGTTAGTTGTCTTCAAGCGGGTGTGTCAGGCCTAAAGCGTGTACTCTGCAGACCTCTGCCAGTGCACATTGGAACTTATATCTGGTGTCACAATAGCGTGCATTTAAAACCCCAAAACTTTTTTCACTGTTATAGATTGAATAGCTGTTAGTTGTCTTCAAGCGGGTGTGTCAGGCCTACAGCGTGTACTCTGCAGACCTCTGCCAGTGCACATTGCCACTCATATCTGGTGTCGCAATAGCGTGCATTTAAAACCAAAAAACTTTTTTCACTGTTATAGATTGAATAGCAGTTAGTTGTCTTCAAGCGGGTGTGTCAGGCCTACAGCGTGTACTCTGCAGACCTCTGCCAGTGCACATTGCCACTCATATCTGGTGTCACAATAACGTGCATTTAAAACCAAAAAACTTTTTTCACTGTTATAGATTGAATAGCAGTTAGTTGTCTTCAAGCGGGTGTGTCAGGCCTACAGCGTGTACTCTGCAGACCTCTGCCATTGCACATTGCCACTCATATCTGGTGTCAAAATAGCATGCATTTAAAACCAAAAAACGTTTTTCACTGTTATTGATTGAATAGCAGTTACTTGTCTTCAAGCTGGTGTGTCAGGCCTACAGCGTGTACTTTGCAGACCTCTGCAAGTGCACATTGCCACTCATATCTGGTGTCACAATAGCATGCATTTAAAACCAAAAAAACTTTTTTCACTGTTATAGATTGAATAGCAGTTAGTTGTCTTCAAGCGGGTGTGTCAGGCCTACAGCGTGTACTCTGCAGACCTCTGCAAGTGCACATTGCCACTCATATCTGGTGTCACAACAGCGTGCTTTTACAAAGAAAAATCATTTTCACTGTTATAGATTGAATAGCAGTTAGTTGTCTTCAAGCGGGTGTGTCAGGCCTACAGCGTGTACTCTGCAGACCTCTGCCATTGCACATTGCCACTCATATCTGGTGTCAAAATAGCATGCATTTAAAACAAAAAAAACGTTTTTCACTGTTATTGATTGAATAGCAGTTAGTTGTCTTCAAGCGGGTGTGTCAGGCCTACAGCGTGTACTCTGCAGACCTCTGCAAGTGCACATTGCCACTCATATCTGGTGTCACAACAGCGTGCATTTAAAACCAAAAAACTTTTTTCACTGTTATAGATTGAATAGCAGTTAGTTGTCTTCAAGCGGGTGTGTCAGGCCTACAGCGTGTACTCTGCAGACCTCTGCCATTGCACATTGCCACTCATATCTGGTGTCAAAATGGCATGCATTTAAAACCAAAAACGTTTTTCACTGTCATAGATTGAATAGCAGTTAGTTGTCTTCAAGCGGGTGTGTCAGGCCTACAGCGTGTACTCTGCAGACCTCTGCAAGTGCACATTGCCACTCATATCTGGTGTCACAACAGCGTGCATTTAAAACCCAAAAACTTTTTTCACTGTTATAGATTGAATAGCAGTTAGTTGTCTTCAAGCGGGTGTGTCAGGCCTACAGCGTGTACTCTACAGACCTCTGCAAGTGCACATTGCCACTCATATCTGGTGTCACAACAGCGTGCATTTAAAACCCAAAAACTTTTTTCACTGTTATAGATTGAATAGCAGTTAGTTGTCTTCAAGCGGGTGTGTCAGGCCTACAGCGTGTACTCTGCAGACCTCTGCCAGTGCACATTGCCACTCATATCTGGTGTCACAATAGCGTGCATTTAAAACCCCAAAACTTTTTTCACTGTTATAGATTGAATAGCAGTTAGTTGTCTTCAAGCGGGTGTGTCAGGCCTACAGCGTGTACTCTGCAGACCTCTGCCATTGCACATTGCCACTCATATCTGGTGTCAAAATGGCATGCATTTAAAACCAAAAACGTTTTTCACTGTCATAGATTGAATAGCAGTTAGTTGTCTTCAAGCGGGTGTGTCAGGCCTACAGCGTGTACTCTGCAGACCTCTGCAAGTGCACATTGCCACTCATATCTGGTGTCACAACAGCGTGCATTTAAAACCCAAAAACTTTTTTCACTGTTATAGATTGAATAGCAGTTAGTTGTCTTCAAGCGGGTGTGTCAGGCCTACAGCGTGTACTCTACAGACCTCTGCAAGTGCACATTGCCACTCATATCTGGTGTCACAACAGCGTGCATTTAAAACCCAAAAACTTTTTTCACTGTTATAGATTGAATAGCAGTTAGTTGTCTTCAAGCGGGTGTGTCAGGCCTACAGCGTGTACTCTGCAGACCTCTGCCAGTGCACATTGCCACTCATATCTGGTGTCACAATAGCGTGCATTTAAAACCCCAAAACTTTTTTCACTGTTATAGATTGAATAGCTGTTAGTTGTCTTCAAGCGGGTGTGTCAGGCCTACAGCGTGTACTCTGCAGACCTCTGCCATTGCACATTGCCACTCATATCTGGTGTCACAATAGCATGCATTTAAAACCAAAAAAAGTTTTTCACTGTTATAGATTGAATAGCAGTTAGTTGTCTTCAAGCGGGTGTGTCAGGCCTACAGCGTGTACTCTGCAGACCTCTGCAAGTGCACATTGCCACTCATATCTGGTGTCACAACAGCGTGCATTTAAAACCAAAAAACTTTTTTCACTGTTATAGATTGAATAGCAGTTAGTTGTCTTCAAGCGGGTGTGTCAGGCCTACAGCGTGTACTCTGCAGACCTCTGCCATTGCACATTGCCACTCATATCTGGTGTCAAAATAGCATACATTTAAAACCAAAAAACGTTTTTCACTGTTATTGATTGAATAGCAGTTACTTGTCTTCAAGCTGGTGTGTCAGGCCTACAGCGTGTACTTTGCAGACCTCTGCAAGTGCACATTGCCACTCATATCTGGTGTCACAATAGC
Source organism: Pelobates fuscus (assembly GCF_036172605.1). Taxonomy (NCBI): domain Eukaryota; kingdom Metazoa; phylum Chordata; class Amphibia; order Anura; family Pelobatidae; genus Pelobates; species Pelobates fuscus. Next base: position 104,532,546 of record NC_086324.1, on the reverse strand, counting down.
ATGCATTTAAAACCAAAAAAACTTTTTTTTAACTGTTATAGATTGAATAGCAGTTAGTTGTTTTCAAGCGGGTGTGTCAGGCCTACAGCGTGTACTCTGCAGACCTCTGCAAGTGCACATTGCCACTCATATCTGGTGTCACAACAGCGTGCTTTTACAAAGAAAAATCATTTTCACTGTTATAGATTGAATAGCAGTTAGTTGTCTTCAAGCGGGTGTGTCAGGCCTACAGCGTGTACTCTGCAGACCTCTGCCATTGCACATTGCCACTCATATCTGGTGTCACAACAGCGTGCATTTAAAACCAAAACACTTTTTTCACTGTTATAGATTGAATAGCAGTTAGTTGTCTTCAAGCGGGTGTGTCAGGCCTACAGCGTGTACTCTGCAGACCTCTGCCATTGCACATTGCCACTCATATCTGGTGTCACAATAGCATGCATTTAAAACCAAAAAAAGTTTTTCACTGTTATAGATTGAATAGCAGTTAGTTGTCTTCAAGCGGGTGTGTCAGGCCTACAGCGTGTACTCTGCAGACCTCTGCAAGTGCACATTGCCACTCATATCTGGTGTCAAAATAGCATGCATTTAAAACCAAAAACGTTTTTCACTGTCATAGATTGAATAGCAGTTAGTTGTCTTCAAGCGGGTGTGTCAGGCCTACAGCGTGTACTCTGCAGACCTCTGCAAGTGCACATTGCCACTCATATCTGGTGTCACAACAGCGTGCATTTAAAACCCAAAAACTTTTTTCACTGTTATAGATTGAATAGCAGTTAGTTGTCTTCAAGCGGGTGTGTCAGGCCTACAGCGTGTACTCTGCAGACCTCTGCAAGTGCACATTGCCACTCATATCTGGTGTCACAACAGCGTGCATTTAAAACCAAAAAAAGTTTTTCACTGTTATAGATTGAATAGCAGTTAGTTGTCTTCAAGCGGGTGTGTCAGGCCTACAGCGTGTACTCTGCAGACCTCTGCAAGTGCACATTGCCACTCATATCTGGTGTCAAAATAGCATGCATTTAAAACCAAAAACGTTTTTCACTGTCATAGATTGAATAGCAGTTAGTTGTCTTCAAGCGGGTGTGTCAGGCCTACAGCGTGTACTCTGCAGACCTCTGCAAGTGCACATTGCCACTCATATCTGGTGTCACAACAGCGTGCATTTAAAACCCAAAAACTTTTTTCACTGTTATAGATTGAATAGCAGTTAGTTGTCTTCAAGCGGGTGTGTCAGGCCTACAGCGTGTACTCTGCAGACCTCTGCAAGTGCACATTGCCACTCATATCTGGTGTCACAACAGCGTGCATTTAAAACCCAAAAACTTTTTTCACTGTTATAGATTGAATAGCAGTTAGTTGTCTTCAAGCGGGTGTGTCAGGCCTACAGCGTGTACTCTGCAGACCTCTGCCAGTGCACATTGCCACTCATATCTGGTGTCACAATAGCGTGCATTTAAAACCCCAAAACTTTTTTCACTGTTATAGATTGAATAGCAGTTAGTTGTCTTCAAGCGGGTGTGTCAGGCCTACAGCGTGTACTCTGCAGACCTCTGCAAGTGCACATTGCCACTCATATCTGGTGTCACAACAGCGTGCATTTAAAACCAAAAAACTTTTTTCACTGTTATAGATTGAATAGCAGTTAGTTGTCTTCAACCGGGTGTGTCAGGCCTACAGCGTGTACTCTGCAGACCTCTGCCATTGCACATTGCCACTCATATCTGGTGTCAAAATAGCATGCATTTAAAACCAAAAAAGTTTTTCACTGTCATAGATTGAATAGCAGTTAGTTGTCTTCAAGCGGGTGTGTCAGGCCTACAGCGTGTACTCTGCAGACCTCTGCAAGTGCACATTGCCACTCATATCTGGTGTCACAACAGCGTGCATTTAAAACCCAAAAACTTTTTTCACTGTTATAGATTGAATAGCAGTTAGTTGTCTTCAAGCGGGTGTGTCAGGCCTACAGCGTTTACTCTGCAGACCTCTGCAAGTGCACATTGGCACTCATATCTGGTGTCACAACAGCGTGCATTTAAAACCCAAAAACTTTTTTCACTGTTATAGATTGAATAGCAGTTAGTTGTCTTCAAGCGGGTGTGTCAGGCCTACAGCGTGTACTCTGCAGACCTCTGCCATTGCACATTGCCACTCATATATGGTGTCACAATAGCGTGCATTTAAAACCCACATTTTTTTTCACTGTTATAGATTGAATAGCAGTTAGTTGTCTTCAAGCGGTTGTGTCAGGCCTACAGCGTGTACTCTGCAGACCTCTGCCAGTGCACATTGCCACTCATATCTGGTGTCACAATAGCGTGCATTTAAAACCAAAAAACTTTTTTCACTGTTATAGATTGAATAGCAGTTAGTTGTCTTCAAGCGGGTGTGTCAGGCCTAAAGCGTGTACTCTGCAGACCTCTGCCAGTGCACATTGGAACTTATATCTGGTGTCACAATAGCGTGCATTTAAAACCCCAAAACTTTTTTCACTGTTATAGATTGAATAGCTGTTAGTTGTCTTCAAGCGGGTGTGTCAGGCCTACAGCGTGTACTCTGCAGACCTCTGCCAGTGCACATTGCCACTCATATCTGGTGTCGCAATAGCGTGCATTTAAAACCAAAAAACTTTTTTCACTGTTATAGATTGAATAGCAGTTAGTTGTCTTCAAGCGGGTGTGTCAGGCCTACAGCGTGTACTCTGCAGACCTCTGCCAGTGCACATTGCCACTCATATCTGGTGTCACAATAACGTGCATTTAAAACCAAAAAACTTTTTTCACTGTTATAGATTGAATAGCAGTTAGTTGTCTTCAAGCGGGTGTGTCAGGCCTACAGCGTGTACTCTGCAGACCTCTGCCATTGCACATTGCCACTCATATCTGGTGTCAAAATAGCATGCATTTAAAACCAAAAAACGTTTTTCACTGTTATTGATTGAATAGCAGTTACTTGTCTTCAAGCTGGTGTGTCAGGCCTACAGCGTGTACTTTGCAGACCTCTGCAAGTGCACATTGCCACTCATATCTGGTGTCACAATAGCATGCATTTAAAACCAAAAAAACTTTTTTCACTGTTATAGATTGAATAGCAGTTAGTTGTCTTCAAGCGGGTGTGTCAGGCCTACAGCGTGTACTCTGCAGACCTCTGCCATTGCACATTGCCACTCATATCTGGTGTCACAACAGCGTGCTTTTACAAAGAAAAATCATTTTCACTGTTATAGATTGAATAGCAGTTAGTTGTCTTCAAGCGGGTGTGTCAGGCCTACAGCGTGTACTCTGCAGACCTCTGCCATTGCACATTGCCACTCATATCTGGTGTCAAAATAGCATGCATTTAAAACCAAAAAAACTTTTTTCACTGTTATAGATTGAATAGCAGTTAGTTGTCTTCAAGCGGGTGTGTCAGGCCTACAGCGTGTACTCTGCAGACCTCTGCCATTGCACATTGCCACTCATTTCTGGTGTCACAACAGCGTGCTTTTACAAAGAAAAATCATTTTCACTGTTATAGATTGAATAGCAGTTAGTTGTCTTCAAGCGGGTGTGTCAGGCCTACAGCGTGTACTCTGCAGACCTCTGCCATTGCACATTGCCACTCATATCTGGTGTCAAAATAGCATGCATTTAAAACCAAAAAAACGTTTTTCACTGTTATTGATTGAATAGCAGTTAGTTGTCTTCAAGCGGGTGTGTCAGGCCTACAGCGTGTACTCTGCAGACCTCTGCAAGTGCACATTGCCACTCATATCTGGTGTCACAATAGCATGCATTTAAAACCAAAAAAACTTTTTTCACTGTTATAGATTGAATAGCAGTTAGTTGTCTTCAAGCGGGTGTGTCATGCCTACAGCGTGTACTCTGCAGACCTCTGCCATTGCACATTGCCACTCATTTCTGGTGTCACAACAGCGTGCTTTTACAAAGAAAAATCATTTTCACTGTTATAGATTGAATAGCAGTTAGTTGTCTTCAAGCGGGTGTGTCAGGCCTACAGCGTGTACTCTGCAGACCTCTGCCATTGCACATTGCCACTCATATCTGGTGTCAAAATAGCATGCATTTAAAACCAAAAAAACGTTTTTCACTGTTATTGATTGAATAGCAGTTAGTTGTCTTCAAGCGGGTGTGTCAGGCCTACAGCGTGTACTCTGCAGACCTCTGCAAGTGCACATTGCCACTCATATCTGGTGTCACAACAGCGTGCATTTAAAACCAAAAAACTTTTTTCACTGTTATAGATTGAATAGCAGTTAGTTGTCTTCAAGCGGGTGTGTCAGGCCTACCGCGTGTACTCTGCAGACCTCTGCCATTGCACATTGCCACTCATATCTGGTGTCACAATAGCATGCATTTAAAACCAAAAAAAGTTTTTCACTGTTATAGATTGAATAGCAGTTAGTTGTCTTCAAGCGGGTGTGTCAGGCCTACAGCGTGTACTTTGCAGACCTCTGCAAGTGCACATTGCCACTCATATCTGGTGTCACAACAGCGTGCATTTAAAACCAAAAAACTTTTTTCACTGTTATAGATTGAATAGCAGTTAGTTGTCTTCAAGCGGGTGTGTCAGGCCTACAGCGTGTACTCTGCAGACCTCTGCCATTGCACATTGCCACTCATATCTGGTGTCAAAATAGCATGCATTTAAAACCAAAAACGTTTTTCACTGTCATAGATTGAATAGCAGTTAGTTGTCTTCAAGCGGGTGTGTCAGGCCTACAGCGTGTACTCTGCAGACCTCTGCAAGTGCACATTGCCACTCATATCTAGTGTCACAACAGCGTGCATTTAAAACTCAAAAACTTTTTTCACTGTTATAGATTGAATAGCAGTTAGTTGTCTTCAAGCGGGTGTGTCAGGCCTACAGCGTGTACTCTGCAGACCTCTGCAAGTGCACATTGCCACTCATATCTGGTGTCACAACAGCGTGCATTTAAAACCCAAAAACTTTTTTCACTGTTATAGATTGAATAGCAGTTAGTTGTCTTCAAGCGGGTGTGTCAGGCCTACAGCGTGTACTCTGCAGACCTCTGCCAGTGCACATTGCCACTCATATCTGGTGTCACAATAGCGTGCATTTAAAACCCCAAAACTTTTTTCACTGTTATAGATTGAATAGCAGTTAGTTGTCTTCAAGCGGGTGTGTCAGGCCTACAGCGTGTACTCTGCAGACCTCTGCAAGTGCACATTGCCACTCATATCTGGTGTCACAACAGCGTGCATTTAAAACCAAAAAACTTTTTTCACTGTTATAGATTGAATAGCAGTTAGTTGTCTTCAAGCGGGTGTGTCAGGCCTACAGCGTGTACTCTGCAGACCTCTGCCATTGCACATTGCCACTCATATCTGGTGTCAAAATAGCATGCATTTAAAACCAAAAAAGTTTTTCACTGTCATAGATTGAATAGCAGTTAGTTGTCTTCAAGCGGGTGTGTCAGGCCTACAGCGTGTACTCTGCAGACCTCTGCAAGTGCACATTGCCACTCATATCTGGTGTCACAACAGCGTGCATTTAAAACCCAAAAACTTTTTTCACTGTTATAGATTGAATAGCAGTTAGTTGTCTTCAAGCGGGTGTGTCAGGCCTACAGCGTTTACTCTGCAGACCTCTGCAAGTGCACATTGGCACTCATATCTGGTGTCACAACATTGTGCATTTAAAACCCAAAAACTTTTTTCACTGTTATAGATTGAATAGCAGTTAGTTGTCTTCAAGCGGGTGTGTCAGGCCTACAGCGTGTACTCTGCAGACCTCTGCCATTGCACATTGCCACTCATATATGGTGTCACAATAGCGTGCATTTAAAACCCACATTTTTTTTCACTGTTATAGATTGAATAGCAGTTAGTTGTCTTCAAGCGGTTGTGTCAGGCCTACAGCGTGTACTCTGCAGACCTCTGCCAGTGCACATTGCCACTCATATCTGGTGTCACAATAGCGTGCATTTAAAACCAAAAAACTTTTTTCACTGTTATAGATTGAATAGCAGTTAGTTGTCTTCAAGCGGGTGTGTCAGGCCTACAGCGTGTACTCTGCAGACCTCTGCCATTGCACATTGCCACTCATATCTGGTGTCACAATAGCATGCATTTAAAACCAAAAAAAGTTTTTCACTGTTATAGATTGAATAGCAGTTAGTTGTCTTCAAGCGGGTGTGTCAGGCCTACAGCGTGTACTTTGCAGACCTCTGCAAGTGCACATTGCCACTCATATCTGGTGTCACAACAGCGTGCATTTAAAACCAAAAAACTTTTTTCACTGTTATAGATTGAATAGCAGTTAGTTGTCTTCAAGCGGGTGTGTCAGGCCTACAGCGTGTACTCTGCAGACCTCTGCCATTGCACATTGCCACTCATATCTGGTGTCAAAATAGCATGCATTTAAAACCAAAAACGTTTTTCACTGTCATAGATTGAATAGCAGTTAGTTGTCTTCAAGCGGGTGTGTCAGGCCTACAGCGTGTACTCTGCAGACCTCTGCAAGTGCACATTGCCACTCATATCTGGTGTCACAACAGCGTGCATTTAAAACCCAAAAACTTTTTTCACTGTTATAGATTGAATAGCAGTTAGTTGTCTTCAAGCGGGTGTGTCAGGCCTACAGCGTGTACTCTGCAGACCTCTGCAAGTGCACATTGCCACTCATATCTGGTGTCACAACAGCGTGCATTTAAAACCCAAAAACTTTTTTCACTGTTATAGATTGAATAGCAGTTAGTTGTCTTCAAGCGGGTGTGTCAGGCCTACAGCGTGTACTCTGCAGACCTCTGCCAGTGCACATTGCCACTCATATCTGGTGTCACAATAGCGTGCATTTAAAACCCCAAAACGTTTTTCACTGTTATAGATTGAATAGCAGTTAGTTGTCTTCAAGCGGGTGTGTCAGGCCTACAGCGTGTACTCTGCAGACCTCTGCAAGTGCACATTGCCACTCATATCTGGTGTCACAATAGCATGCATTTAAAACCAAAAAAAGTTTTTCACTGTTATAGATTGAATAGCAGTTAGTTGTCTTCAAGCGGGTGTGTCAGGCCTACAGCGTGTACTCTGCAGACCTCTGCAAGTGCACATTGCCACTCATATCTGGTGTCACAACAGCGTGCATTTAAAACCAAAAAACTTTTTTCACTGTTATAGATTGAATAGCAGTTAGTTGTCTTCAAGCGGGTGTGTCAGGCCTACAGCGTGTACTCTGCAGACCTCTGCCATTGCACATTGCCACTCATATCTGGTGTCAAAATAGCATGCATTTAAAACCAAAAAAGTTTTTCACTGTCATAGATTGAATAGCAGTTAGTTGTCTTCAAGCGGGTGTGTCAGGCCTACAGCGTGTACTCTGCAGACCTCTGCAAGTGCACATTGCCACTCATATCTGGTGTCACAACAGCGTGCATTTAAAACCCAAAAACTTTTTTCACTGTTATAGATTGAATAGCAGTTAGTTGTCTTCAAGCGGGTGTGTCAGGCCTACAGCGTTTACTCTGCAGACCTCTGCAAGTGCACATTGGCACTCATATCTGGTGTCACAACAGCGTGCATTTAAAACCCAAAAACTTTTTTCACTGTTATAGATTGAATAGCAGTTAGTTGTCTTCAAGCGGGTGTGTCAGGCCTACAGCGTGTACTCTGCAGACCTCTGCCATTGCACATTGCCACTCATATATGGTGTCACAATAGCGTGCATTTAAAACCCACATTTTTTTTCACTGTTATAGATTGAATAGCAGTTAGTTGTCTTCAAGCGGTTGTGTCAGGCCTACAGCGTGTACTCTGCAGACCTCTGCCAGTGCACATTGCCACTCATATCTGGTGTCACAATAGTGTGCATTTAAAACCAAAAAACTTTTTTCACTGTTATAGATTGAATAGCAGTTAGTTGTCTTCAAGCGGGTGTGTCAGGCCTAAAGCGTGTACTCTGCAGACCTCTGCCAGTGCACATTGGAACTTATATCTGGTGTCACAATAGCGTGCATTTAAAACCCCAAAACTTTTTTCACTGTTATAGATTGAATAGCTGTTAGTTGTCTTCAAGCGGGTGTGTCAGGCCTACAGCGTGTACTCTGCAGACCTCTGCCAGTGCACATTGCCACTCATATCTGGTGTCGCAATAGCGTGCATTTAAAACCAAAAAACTTTTTTCACTGTTATAGATTGAATAGCAGTTAGTTGTCTTCAAGCGGGTGTGTCAGGCCTACAGCGTGTACTCTGCAGACCTCTGCCAGTGCACATTGCCACTCATATCTGGTGTCACAATAACGTGCATTTAAAACCAAAAAACTTTTTTCACTGTTATAGATTGAATAGCAGTTAGTTGTCTTCAAGCGGGTGTGTCAGGCCTACAGCGTGTACTCTGCAGACCTCTGCCATTGCACATTGCCACTCATATCTGGTGTCAAAATAGCATGCATTTAAAACCAAAAAACGTTTTTCACTGTTATTGATTGAATAGCAGTTACTTGTCTTCAAGCTGGTGTGTCAGGCCTACAGCGTGTACTTTGCAGACCTCTGCAAGTGCACATTGCCACTCATATCTGGTGTCACAATAGCATGCATTTAAAACCAAAAAAACGTTTTTCACTGTTATTGATTGAATAGCAGTTAGTTGTCTTCAAGCGGGTGTGTCAGGCCTACAGCGTGTACTCTGCAGACCTCTGCAAGTGCACATTGCCACTCATATCTGGTGTCACAACAGCGTGCTTTTACAAAGAAAAATCATTTTCACTGTTATAGATTGAATAGCAGTTAGTTGTCTTCAAGCGGGTGTGTCAGGCCTACAGCGTGTACTCTGCAGACCTCTGCCATTGCACATTGCCACTCATATCTGGTGTCAAAATAGCATGCATTTAAAACCAAAAAAACGTTTTTCACTGTTATTGATTGAATAGCAGTTAGTTGTCTTCAAGCGGGTGTGTCAGGCCTACAGCGTGTACTCTGCAGACCTCTGCAAGTGCACATTGCCAATCATATCTGGTGTCACAACAGCGTGCATTTAAAACCAAAAAACTTTTTTCACTGTTATAGATTGAATAGCAGTTAGTTGTCTTCAAGCGGGTGTGTCAGGCCTACAGCGTGTACTCTGCAGACCTCTGCCATTGCACATTGCCACTCATATCTGGTGTCAAAATGGCATGCATTTAAAACCAAAAACGTTTTTCACTGTCATAGATTGAATAGCAGTTAGTTGTCTTCAAGCGGGTGTGTCAGGCCTACAGCGTGTACTCTGCAGACCTCTGCAAGTGCACATTGCCACTCATATCTGGTGTCACAACAGCGTGCATTTAAAACCCAAAAACTTTTTTCACTGTTATAGATTGAATAGCAGTTAGTTGTCTTCAAGCGGGTGTGTCAGGCCTACAGCGTGTACTCTACAGACCTCTGCAAGTGCACATTGCCACTCATATCTGGTGTCACAACAGCGTGCATTTAAAACCCAAAAACTTTTTTCACTGTTATAGATTGAATAGCAGTTAGTTGTCTTCAAGCGGGTGTGTCAGGCCTACAGCGTGTACTCTGCAGACCTCTGCCAGTGCACATTGCCACTCATATCTGGTGTCACAATAGCGTGCATTTAAAACCCCAAAACTTTTTTCACTGTTATAGATTGAATAGCAGTTAGTTGTCTTCAAGCGGGTGTGTCAGGCCTACAGCGTGTACTCTGCAGACCTCTGCCATTGCACATTGCCACTCATATCTGGTGTCACAATAGCATGCATTTAAAACCAAAAAAAGTTTTTCACTGTTATAGATTGAATAGCAGTTAGTTGTCTTCAAGCGGGTGTGTCAGGCCTACAGCGTGTACTCTGCAGACCTCTGCAAGTGCACATTGCCACTCATATCTGGTGTCACAACAGCGTGCATTTAAAACCAAAAAACTTTTTTCACTGTTATAGATTGAATAGCAGTTAGTTGTCTTCAAGCGGGTGTGTCAGGCCTACAGCGTGTACTCTGCAGACCTCTGCCATTGCACATTGCCACTCATATCTGGTGTCAAAATAGCATGCATTTAAAACCAAAAAAGTTTTTCACTGTCATAGATTGAATAGCAGTTAGTTGTCTTCAAGCGGGTGTGTCAGGCCTACAGCGTGTACTCTGCAGACCTCTGCAAATGCACATTGCCACTCATATCTGGTGTCACAACAGCGTGCATTTAAAACCCAAAAACTTTTTTCACTGTTATAGATTGAATAGCAGTTAGTTGTCTTCAAGCGGGTGTGTCAGGCCTACAGCGTTTACTCTGCAGACCTCTGCAAGTGCACATTGGCACTCATATCTGGTGTCACAACAGCGTGCATTTAAAACCCAAAAACTTTTTTCACTGTTATAGATTGAATAGCAGTTAGTTGTCTTCAAGCGGGTGTGTCAGGCCTACAGCGTGTACTCTGCAGACCTCTGCCATTGCACATTGCCACTCATATATGGTGTCACAATAGCGTGCATTTAAAACCCACATTTTTTTTCACTGTTATAGATTGAATAGCAGTTAGTTGTCTTCAAGCGGTTGTGTCAGGCCTACAGCGTGTACTCTGCAGACCTCTGCCAGTGCACATTGCCACTGATATCTGGTGTCACAATAGCGTGCATTTAAAACCAAAAAACTTTTTTCACTGTTATAGATTGAATAGCAGTTAGTTGTCTTCAAGCGGGTGTGTCAGGCCTAAAGCGTGTACTCTGCAGACCTCTGCCAGTGCACATTGGAACTTATATCTGGTGTCACAATAGCGTGCATTTAAAACCCCAAAACTTTTTTCACTGTTATAGATTGAATAGCTGTTAGTTGTCTTCAAGCGGGTGTGTCAGGCCTACAGCGTGTACTCTGCAGACCTCTGCCAGTGCACATTGCCACTCATATCTGGTGTCAAAATAGCATGCATTTAAAACCAAAAACGTTTTTCACTGTCATAGATTGAATAGCAGTTAGTTGTCTTCAAGCGGGTGTGTCAGGCCTACAGCGTGTACTCTGCAGACCTCTGCAAGTGCACATTGCCACTCATATCTGGTGTCACAACAGCGTGCATTTAAAACCCAAAAACGTTTTTCACTGTTATAGATTGAATAGCAGTTAGTTGTCTTCAAGCGGGTGTGTCAGGCCTACAGCATGTACTCTGCAGACCTCTGCAAGTGCACATTGCCACTCATATCTGGTGTCACAACAGCGTGCATTTAAAACCCAAAAACTTTTTTCACTGTTATAGATTGAATAGCAGTTAGTTGTCTTCAAGCGGGTGTGTCAGGCCTACAGCGTGTACTCTGCAGACCTCTGCCAGTGCACATTGCCACTCATATCTGGTGTCACAATAGCGTGCATTTAAAACCCCAAAACTTTTTTCACTGTTATAGATTGAATAGCAGTTAGTTGTCTTCAAGCGGGTGTGTCAGGCCTACAGCGTGTACTCTGCAGACCTCTGCCATTGCACATTGCCACTCATATCTGGTGTCACAATAGCATGCATTTAAAACCAAAAAAAGTTTTTCACTGTTATAGATTGAATAGCAGTTAGTTGTCTTCAAGCGGGTGTGTCAGGCCTACAGCGTGTACTCTGCAGACCTCTGCAAGTGCACATTGCCACTCATATCTGGTGTCACAACAGCGTGCATTTAAAACCAAAAAACTTTTTTCACTGTTATAGATTGAATAGCAGTTAGTTGTCTTCAAGCGGGTGTGTCAGGCCTACAGCGTGTACTCTGCAGACCTCTGCCAGTGCACATTGCCACTCATATCTGGTGTCGCAATAGCGTGCATTTAAAACCAAAAAACTTTTTTCACTGTTATAGATTGAATAGCAGTTAGTTGTCTTCAAGCGGGTGTGTCAGGCCTACAGCGTGTACTCTGCAGACCTCTGCCAGTGCACATTGCCACTCATATCTGGTGTCACAATAACGTGCATTTAAAACCAAAAAACTTTTTTCACTGTTATAGATTGAATAGCAGTTAGTTGTCTTCAAGCGGGTGTGTCAGGCCTACAGCGTTTACTCTGCAGACCTCTGCAAGTGCACATTGGCACTCATATCTGGTGTCACAACAGCGTGCATTTAAAACCCAAAAACTTTTTTCACTGTTATAGATTGAATAGCAGTTAGTTGTCTTCAAGCGGGTGTGTCAGGCCTACAGCGTGTACTCTGCAGACCTCTGCCATTGCACATTGCCACTCATATATGGTGTCACAATAGCGTGCATTTAAAACCCACATTTTTTTTCACTGTTATAGATTGAATAGCAGTTAGTTGTCTTCAAGCGGTTGTGTCAGGCCTACAGCGTGTACTCTGCAGACCTCTGCCAGTGCACATTGCCACTCATATCTGGTGTCACAATAGCGTGCATTTAAAACCAAAAAACTTTTTTCACTGTTATAGATTGAATAGCAGTTAATTGTCTTCAAGCGGGTGTGTCAGGCCTAAAGCGTGTACTCTGCAGACCTCTGCCAGTGCACATTGCCACTCATATCTGGTGTCACAATAACGTGCATTTAAAACCAAAAAACTTTTTTCACTGTTATAGATTGAATAGCAGTTAGTTGTCTTCAAGCGGGTGTGTCAGGCCTACAGCGTGTACTCTGCAGACCTCTGCCATTGCACATTGCCACTCATATCTGGTGTCAAAATAGCATGCATTTAAAACCAAAAAACGTTTTTCACTGTTATTGATTGAATAGCAGTTACTTGTCTTCAAGCTGGTGTGTCAGGTCTACAGCGTGTACTTTGCAGACCTCTGCAAGTGCACATTGCCACTCATATCTGGTGTCACAATAGCATGCATTTAAAACCAAAAAAACTTTTTTCACTGTTATAGATTGAATAGCAGTTAGTTGTCTTCAAGCGGGTGTGTCAGGCCTACAGCGTGTACTCTGCAGACCTCTGCAAGTGCACATTGCCACTCATATCTGGTGTCACAACAGCGTGCTTTTACAAAGAAAAATCATTTTCACTGTTATAGATTGAATAGCAGTTAGTTGTCTTCAAGCGGGTGTGTCAGGCCTACAGCGTGTACTCTGCAGACCTCTGCCATTGCACATTGCCACTCATATCTGGTGTCAAAATAGCATGCATTTAAAACCAAAAAAACGTTTTTCACTGTTATTGATTGAATAGCAGTTAGTTGTCTTCAAGCGGCTGTGTCAGGCCTACAGCGTGTACTCTGCAGACCTCTGCAAGTGCACATTGCCACTCATATCTGGTGTCACAACAGCGTGCATTTAAAACCAAAAAACTTTTTTCACTGTTATAGATTGAATAGCAGTTAGTTGTCTTCAAGCGGGTGTGTCAGGCCTACAGCGTGTACTCTGCAGACCTCTGCCATTGCACATTGCCACTCATATCTGGTGTCAAAATAGCATGCATTTAAAACCAAAAAAGTTTTTCACTGTCATAGATTGAATAGCAGTTAGTTGTCTTCAAGCGGGTGTGTCAGGCCTACAGCGTGTACTCTGCAGACCTCTGCAAGTGCACATTGCCACTCATATCTGGTGTCACAACAGCGTGCATTTAAAACCCAAAAACCTTTTTCATTGTTATAGATTGAATAGCAGTTAGTTGTCTTCAAGCGGGTGTGTCAGGCCTACAGCGTTTACTCTGCAGACCTCTGCAAGTGCACATTGGCACTCATATCTGGTGTCACAACAGCGTGCATTTAAAACCCAAAAACTTTTTTCACTGTTATAGATTGAATAGCAGTTAGTTGTCTTCAAGCGGGTGTGTCAGGCCTACAGCGTGTACTCTGCAGACCTCTGCCATTGCACATTGCCACTCATATATGGTGTCACAATAGCGTGCATTTAAAACCCACATTTTTTTTCACTGTTATAGATTGAATAGCAGTTGGTTGTCTTCAAGCGGTTGTGTCAGGCCTACAGCGTGTACTCTGCAGACCTCTGCCAGTGCACATTGCCACTCATATCTGGTGTCACAATAGCGTGCATTTAAAACCAAAAAACTTTTTTCACTGTTATAGATTGAATAGCAGTTAGTTGTCTTCAAGCGGGTGTGTCAGGCCTAAAGCGTGTACTCTGAAGACCTCTGCCAGTGCACATTGGAACTTATATCTGGTGTCACAATAGCGTGCATTTAAAACCCCAAAACTTTTTTCACTGTTATAGATTGAATAGCTGTTAGTTGTCTTCAAGCGGGTGTGTCAGGCCTACAGCGTGTACTCTGCAGACCTCTGCCAGTGCACATTGCCACTCATATCTGGTGTCGCAATAGCGTGCATTTAAAACCAAAAAACTTTTTTCACTGTTATAGATTGAATAGCAGTTAGTTGTCTTCAAGCGGGTGTGTCAGGCCTACAGCGTGTACTCTGCAGACCTCTGCCAGTGCACATTGCCACTCATATCTGGTGTCACAATAACGTGCATTTAAAACCAAAAAACTTTTTTCACTGTTATAGATTGAATAGCAGTTAGTTGTCTTCAAGCGGGTGTGTCAGGCCTACAGCGTGTACTCTGCAGACCTCTGCCATTGCACATTGCCACTCATATCTGGTGTCAAAATAGCATGCATTTAAAACCAAAAAACGTTTTTCACTGTTATTGATTGAATAGCAGTTACTTGTCTTCAAGCTGGTGTGCCAGGCCTACAGCGTGTACTTTGGAGACCTCTGCAAGTGCACATTGCCACTCATATCTGGTGTCACAATAGCATGCATTTAAAACCAAAAAAACTTTTTTCACTGTTATAGATTGAATAGCAGTTAGTTGTCTTCAAGCGGGTGTGTCAGGCCTACAGCGTGTACTCTGCAGACCTCTGCAAGTGCACATTGCCACTCATATCTGGTGTCACAACAGCGTGCTTTTACAAAGAAAAATCATTTTCACTGTTATAGATTGAATAGCAGTTAGTTGTCTTCAAGCGGGTGTGTCAGGCCTACAGCGTGTACTCTGCAGACCTCTGCCATTGCACATTGCCACTCATATCTGGTGTCAAAATAGCATGCATTTAAAACCAAAAAAACGTTTTTCACTGTTATTGATTGAATAGCAGTTAGTTGTCTTCAAGCAGGTGTGTCAGGCCTACAGCGTGTACTCTGCAGACCTCTGCAAGTGCACATTGCCACTCATATCTGGTGTCACAACAGCGTGCATTTAAAACCAAAAAACTTTTTTCACTGTTATAGATTGAATAGCAGTTAGTTGTCTTCAAGCGGGTGTGTCAGGCCTACAGCGTGTACTCTGCAGACCTCTGCAAGTGCACATTGCCACTCATATCTGGTGTCACAACAGCGTGCTTTTACAAAGAAAAATAATTTTCACTGTTATAGATTGAATAGCAGTTAGTTGTCTTCAAGCGGGTGTGTCAGGCCTACAGCGTGTACTCTGCAGACCTCTGCCATTGCACATTGCCACTCATATCTGGTGTCAAAATAGCATGCATTTAAAACCAAAAAACGTTTTTCACTGTTATTGATTGAATAGCAGTTAGTTGTCTTCAAGCGGGTGTGTCAGGCCTACAGCGTGTACTCTGCAGACCTCTGCAAGTGCACATTGCCACTCATATCTGGTGTCACAACAGCGTGCATTTAAAACCAAAAAACGTTTTTCACTGTTATAGATTGAATAGCAGTTAGTTGTCTTCAAGCGGGTGTGTCAGGCCTACAGCGTGTACTCTGCAGACCTCTGCAAGTGCACATTGCCACTCATATCCGGTGTCACAATAGCGTGCATTTAAAACCAAAAAACGTTTTTCACTGATATTGATTGAATAGCAGTTAGTTGTCTTCAAGCGGGTGTGTCAGGCCTACAGCGTGTACTCTGCAGACCTCTGCAAGTGCACATTGCCACTCATATCTGGTGTCACAACAGCGTGCTTTTACAAAGAAAAAACATTTTTCACTGTTATAGATTGAATAGCAGTTAGTTGTCTTCAAGCGGGTGTGTCAGGCCTACAGCGTGTACTCTGCAGACCTCTGCCATTGCACATTGCCACTCATATCTGGTGTCAAAATAGCATGCATTTAAAACCAAAAAATTTTTTCACTGTTATAGATTGAATAGCAGTTAGTTGTCTTCAAGCGGGTGTGTCAGGCCTACAGCGTGTACTCTGCAGACCTCTGCCATTGCACATTGCCACTCATATCTGGTGTCACAATAGCATGCATTTAAAACCAAAAAAACTTTTTTCACTGTTATAGATTGAATAGCAGTTAGTTGTCTTCAAGCGGGTGTGTCAGGCCTACAGCGTGTACTCTGCAGACCTCTGCAAGTGCACATTGCCACTCATATCTGGTGTCACAACAGCGTGCTTTTACAAAAAAAAAACATTTTTCACTGTTATAGATTGAATAGCAGTTAGTTGTCTTCAAGCGGGTGTGTCAGGCCTACAGCGTGTACTCTGCAGACCTCTACAAGTGCACATTGCCACTCATATCTGGTGTCACAACAGCGTGCTTTTACATAGAAAAAACATTTTTCACTGTTATAGATTGAATAGCAGTTAGTTGTCTTCAAGCGGGTGTGTCAGGCCTACAGCGTGTACTCTGCAGACCTCTGCAAGTGCACATTGCCACTCATATCTGGTGTCACAACAGCGTGCATTTTAAACCCCAAAACTTTTTTCACTGTTATAGATTGAATAGCAGTTAGTTGTCTTCAAGCGGGTGTGTCAGGCCTACAGCGTGTACTCTGCAGACCTCTGCAAGTGCATATTGCCACTCATATCTGGTGTCACAACAGCGTGCATTTAAAACCAAAAAACTTTTTTCACTGTTATAGATTGAATAGCAGTTAGTTGTCTTGAAGCGGGTGTGTCAGGCCTACAGCGTGTACTCTGCAGACCTCTGCCAGTGCACATTGCCACTCAGATATGGTGTCACAATAGCGTGCATTTAAAACCCAATTTTTTTTTCACTGTTATAGATTGAATAGCAGTTAGTTGTCTTCAAGCGGTTGTGTCAGGCCTACAGCGTGTACTCTGCAGACCTCTGCCATTGCACATTGCCACTCATATCTGGTGTCAAAATAGCATGCATTTAAAACCAAAAAACGTTTTTCACTGTTATTGATTGAATAGCAGTTAGTTGTCTTCAAGCGGGTGTGTCAGGCCTACAGCGTGTACTCTGCAGACCTCTGCAAGTGCACATTGCCACTCATATCTGGTGTCACAACAGCGTGCATTTAAAACCAAAAAACATTTTTCACTGTTATAGATTGAATAGCAGTTAGTTGTCTTCAAGCGGGTGTGTCAGGCCTACAGCGTGTACTCTGCAGACCTCTGCAAGTGCACATTGCCACTCATATCCGGTGTCACAATAGCGTGCATTTAAAACCAAAAAACGTTTTTCACTGTTATTGATTGAATAGCAGTTAGTTGTCTTCAAGTGGGTGTGTCAGGCCTACAGCGTGTACTCTGCAGACCTCTGCAAGTGCACATTGCCACTCATATCTGGTGTCACAACAGCGTGCTTTTACAAAGAAAAAACATTTTTCACTGTTATAGATTGAATAGCAGTTAGTTGTCTTCAAGCGGGTGTGTCAGGCCTACAGCGTGTACTCTGCAGACCTCTGCCATTGCACATTGCCACTCATATCTGGTGTCAAAATAGCATGCATTTAAAACCAAAAATTTTTTTCACTGTTATTGATTGAATAGCAGTTAGTTGTCTTCAAGCGGGTGTGTCAGGCCTACAGCGTGTACTCTGCAGACCTCTGCAAGTGCACATTGCCACTCATATCTGGTGTCACAACAGCGTGCATTTAAAACCAAAAAACTTTTTTCACTGTTATAGATTGAATAGCAGTTAGTTGTCTTCAAGCGGGTGTGTCAGGCCTACAGCGTGTACTCTGCAGACCTCTGCCATTGCACATTGCCACTCATATCTGGTGTCACAATAGCATGCATTTAAAACCAAAAAAACTTTTTTCACTGTTATAGATTGAATAGCAGTTAGTTGTCTTCAAGCGGGTGTGTCAGGCCTACAGCGTGTACTCTGCAGACCTCTGCAAGTGCACATTGCCACTCATATCTGGTGTCACAACAGCGTGCTTTTACAAAAAAAAACATTTTTCACTGTTATAGATTGAATAGCAGTTAGTTGTCTTCAAGCGGGTGTGTCAGGCCTACAGCGTGTACTCTGCAGACCTCTACAAGTGCACATTGCCACTCATATCTGGTGTCACAACAGCGTGCTTTTACAAAGAAAAAACATTTTTCACTGTTATAGATTGAATAGCAGTTAGTTGTCTTCAAGCGGGTGTGTCAGGCCTACAGCGTGTACTCTGCAGACCTCTGCAAGTGCACATTGCCACTCATAAAGCAGAGGGTAATAGGCGCTCGCTATAGTAAGTGATGGGCAGGCAGCAGTGTACAAAACAAGGATTCCCAAAACCTTGTATGTGAAATAGAAATCGGAAAAGAGGAGTGTATACCGCGCCTAGAGGTATTAGTATATAAAAAAATTATACATACATATAGTCGATGGAAATTTTGACAATGGGTGGTAACCTCAAAATAAAAAGCAAAACATAATAGTGCAATACAGTAAATAAACAAGAAAGGTTGAATAAAGCTATACACAGTCCACTCACATGGGGATGAGCTATAACAGAGCTCAGCTGTGATGCGCCTGGACGGTATAATCCCCGTCTCGGGATATATGGTGGTATTGCTTCAGGGATATTCCAAGGTGCAGTGGTGCGTAGATCATAAAATCCAAAAAGTAAAAATATGGCAGCATATGGTGAAGTACGTACTGATATAGTAGTAACAAGTATAAAAGGTATTATACTTACAATTTCTAGAGCATCTAACCTGCTCTAGTATAGACAGCCTAGGTGGTATAATCCCCACCAGGGATATGCAGGATCCAGGGAGTAGAAGGTAATAATAAAAATATATATATAAAGTAGGCTAAAAGAAGTACTTTAATATATAAAACAAACAGGTATAATTACAAGTATAAATAAAAGTCCACTTTACGCGTTTCGCCTCACAGGGCTTCTTCAGAAGTGTGGATCATCTCCCTCATGGATCCGTTTATATATGGCTGTCAATTAGGAAAGTTAGTTGGTGGTGTAGTGGTTTCTAGTTCCGGATTCGCTGTCCTGGAACGCTCGTTTCCATTTCCGGGTGGTGTCTGTGGAACGCAGGTGTCGCCAGAATGATGACGCGGCACTCGCGTCGAACCGGAAATGACGTGATAGATGCGTCATTCCGGAATATTGGCCAGAATGATCGTAATGCTCAGGTGGAACGCACGCAACGTCCGAAAACAGCGTGCGTTGCGTTCCAGAGCGTCTATATAGGCAAATAACTGCAATAGAAAAATAAATGTGGGCACAGTAATCTGAATGTTTAACCGCCATATTGGTTATGGGCATTAAGTATATTATAAGGTTTTACTAACATTTCAATGAATATTACATTAACTTAAAGCAATATAAAAGAGAGGTGTTCTCAATCTTAGAGGAAATTTGATATATATATATAAATCAATATATGATGTAGCATAAGTATATAGAGCTAAAATTGCTTATAATGAATATAATGGAAACGTAACATTATAAATATTATGCATAAGACAAAATATATATATTACATAAATGAGTAAAAATATATTATCTTACAATAAATATTGTACATAGCATAACTTGGAGGTCAAGGTCATCCTGTGTTATATTATTACAGGTAGGGTAATGTATATAGAACCAAAAATCATGCAGAGCAAGTGGATATATAGAGGGGTGCTGATAAATGTAAAAAAGCTCGAACGAAATGAAGAAAATAAAATAAATTGAAAAATTGTTATAAGAATAAAAATGTAAATACAATATAATATTAAAAATATGCAGATCTGTGAGAAGATAAAAAACCATTAGGAGCTAATACAAAATATATAAAAAATATATGGAAAAAAATATAATTATAAAAAATTGTAAAGGTCAAAATCTGCATTAAGCCCATTAGGGTGTAGGGTGTCGAGCTGGTACACCCACTTCATTTCTATCTGGCCGATCTTTTTGACAATATCCCCTCCCCTCCAATGTTTTTTTATTACAGCTATACCAGTAAATGAAAGGTGCTTGGGGTCATTGTTGTGCAAGCAGAAGTGTGTGGGTACAGAGTGGGTTTTTAAACCTTTTTCGACGTTTCTACAATGCTCTGCTATTCTTATTTTTAAGGGTCTAATAGTTCTGCCCACATATTGGAGGCCGCACGGGCACTCCAGTAAATAAATGACATTTTTGCTGTTGCATGTAATAACGTCCTTTATATTGTATTTCTTGCCTGTATTATTAGATTTAAATTCTGTCACCATTCTTTTTGTTTTTTTAGTTTTCTTGCACGCTATGCAACAATTGCATTTATAAAAACCTTTATTATCCATAAAATTATTAGTTTTATTAGGACTATTCTTTGTAAAATTCTTAGTTAAATGCATCTTTAAATTTGGAGCGCCTCTAAATACTATTTTTGGTTTATTTGGGATTATTTTTCCCAAAATTTCATCTTCTTTTAATAAGTGCCAGTGCTTGGTTAAAATTTTTTTCAGTTGTTTGTTTTTGTTATTATAATCTAAAACAATTGGTAGGGTAAAAACTGGATTTCCCTGGTTTGGCAGGGGTTTTAATTTATGTATTAGCTGGTTTCTATCCATTGTAGCTGTTTTCTTGATTGTTAGATCTATATTTTTTGCATCATATCCCTTTTGTGTAAAACTTTCTTTTAGTGTGTTTGCTTGTTCCAGAAAAGTTAATGTCTCTGAGCAATTTCTTTTGAGTCTCATAATTTGGCTTTTGGGGATGCTATCCAGCCATATCTTGTTGTGGCAACTGTCTGTGCTTATATAGTTGTTCACATTTACATCTTTAAAATGAGTTTTTGTGTGTATTTTATTGTTCTTAATGTAAATATTTAAATCTAAAAAAGTAACCATCGACTTACTAAAATCTGCGGTTAAAATAATACCATCATCATTCCTATTTAAAAAAGAAATAAAATCTTTGGCTGAGCTCTCAGATCCCTTCCAGATAAAAAATAAATCATCTATGTATCGGGAATAGGATACCAGGCACTCCACCCAGTCATGCCCCCTCCAAATGGACTGGTCTTCCCACTCCGCCATATAGAGGTTGGCATAACTGGGTGCAAACCTGGTACCCATAGTTGTTCCCGTGTTTTGCAAATAAAAACCATCTTTAAACCAGAAGTAATTGTGCTTTAAAATCAAGTCTATGCCTTCTATTAAAAATTCTGTATGTTCTTGGGGCATAGAGTCATCCCTTTCTAGAATAGATCTAATTGCTTTACAGCCTCTGTCATGTTTTATAATAGTATACAGAGACTGTACATCACAAGTGATCATAGTGTAGTCTGTGTCCCAGATGACATTTTCCAATTTTTTTAAAAGGTCTATTGTATCTTTTAAATACGATTTGGTTTGTTTTACATACGGTTGTAACATAATGTCGATGTATTTGGAAAGGTTTGAGAGGGGTGATCCTATACCGGATACAATTGGACGGCCAGGGGGGTTATTTAAGTTTTTGTGAATCTTTGGCAAGAAGTATATAACCGGAATCTTAGGAGATGGGTTGTTGATGTAGTTATATTCTTTATCACTTAGGATCCCCATATCTTTACCTTTTTTTAGAAATACATTAAGTTTATTCTTTATGTCTGTTGTGGGGTCGCTATTTAGTTTAACGTATGTGTTGCAAGTTACCCGCCGATAAAGGCGGAGGCCTTGTAATCCAATCAAGAGATAAATACGAAACAGAAGCTTTGAGACAACTAAATGATTGCAACACATACGTTAAACTAAATAGCGACCCCACAACAGACATAAAGAATAAACTTAATGTATTTCTAAAAAAAGGTAAAGATATGGGGATCCTAAGTGATAAAGAATATAACTACATCAACAACCCATCTCCTAAGATTCCGGTTATATACTTCTTGCCAAAGATTCACAAAAACTTAAATAACCCCCCTGGCCGTCCAATTGTATCCGGTATAGGATCACCCCTCTCAAACCTTTCCAAATACATCGACATTATGTTACAACCGTATGTAAAACAAACCAAATCGTATTTAAAAGATACAATAGACCTTTTAAAAAAATTGGAAAATGTCATCTGGGACACAGACTACACTATGATCACTTGTGATGTACAGTCTCTGTATACTATTATAAAACATGACAGAGGCTGTAAAGCAATTAGATCTATTCTAGAAAGGGATGACTCTATGCCCCAAGAACATACAGAATTTTTAATAGAAGGCATAGACTTGATTTTAAAGCACAATTACTTCTGGTTTAAAGATGGTTTTTATTTGCAAAACACGGGAACAGCTATGGGTACCAGGTTTGCACCCAGTTATGCCAACCTCTATATGGCGGAGTGGGAAGACCAGTCCATTTGGAGGGGGCATGACTGGGTGGAGTGCCTGGTATCCTATTCCCGATACATAGATGATTTATTTTTTATCTGGAAGGGATCTGAGAGCTCAGCCAAAGATTTTATTTCTTTTTTAAATAGGAATGATGATGGTATTATTTTAACCGCAGATTTTAGTAAGTCGATGGTTACTTTTTTAGATTTAAATATTTACATTAAGAACAATAAAATACACACAAAAACTCATTTTAAAGATGTAAATGTGAACAACTATATAAGCACAGACAGTTGCCACAACAAGATATGGCTGGATAGCATCCCCAAAAGCCAAATTATGAGACTCAAAAGAAATTGCTCAGAGACATTAACTTTTCTGGAACAAGCAAACACACTAAAAGAAAGTTTTACACAAAAGGGATATGATGCAAAAAATATAGATCTAACAATCAAGAAAACAGCTACAATGGATAGAAACCAGCTAATACATAAATTAAAACCCCTGCCAAACCAGGGAAATCCAGTTTTTACCCTACCAATTGTTTTAGATTATAATAACAAAAACAAACAACTGAAAAAAATTTTAACCAAGCACTGGCACTTATTAAAAGAAGATGAAATTTTGGGAAAAATAATCCCAAATAAACCAAAAATAGTATTTAGAGGCGCTCCAAATTTAAAGATGCATTTAACTAAGAATTTTACAAAGAATAGTCCTAATAAAACTAATAATTTTATGGATAATAAAGGTTTTTATAAATGCAATTGTTGCATAGCGTGCAAGAAAACTAAAAAAACAAAAAGAATGGTGACAGAATTTAAATCTAATAATACAGGCAAGAAATACAATATAAAGGACGTTATTACATGCAACAGCAAAAAAGTCATTTATTTACTGGAGTGCCCGTGCGGCCTCCAATATGTGGGCAGAACTATTAGACCCTTAAAAATAAGAATAGCAGAGCATTGTAGAAACGTCGAAAAAGGTTTAAAAACCCACTCTGTACCCACACACTTCTGCTTGCACAACAATGACCCCAAGCACCTTTCATTTACTGGTATAGCTGTAATAAAAAAACATTGGAGGGGAGGGGATATTGTCAAAAAGATCGGCCAGATAGAAATGAAGTGGGTGTACCAGCTCGACACCCTACACCCTAATGGGCGTAATGCAGATTTTGACCTTTACAATTTTTTATAATTATATTTTTTTCCATATATTTTTTATATATTTTGTATTAGCTCCTAATGGTTTTTTATCTTCTCACAGATCTGCATATTTTTAATATTATATTGTATTTACATTTTTATTCTTATAACAATTTTTCAATTTATTTTATTTTCTTCATTTCGTTCGAGCTTTTTTACATTTATCAGCACCCCTCTATATATCCACTTGCTCTGCATGATTTTTGGTTCTATATACATTACCCTACCTGTAATAATATAACACAGGATGACCTTGACCTCCAAGTTATGCTATGTACAATATTTATTGTAAGATAATATATTTTTACTCATTTATGTAATATATATATTTTGTCTTATGCATAATATTTATAATGTTACGTTTCCATTATATTCATTATAAGCAATTTTAGCTCTATATACTTATGCTACATCATATATTGATTTATATATATATATCAAATTTCCTCTAAGATTGAGAACACCTCTCTTTTATATTGCTTTAAGTTAATGTAATATTCATTGAAATGTTAGTAAAACCTTATAATATACTTAATGCCCATAACCAATATGGCGGTTAAACATTCAGATTACTGTGCCCACATTTATTTTTCTATTGCAGTTATTTGCCTATATAGACGCTCTGGAACGCAACGCACGCTGTTTTCGGACGTTGCGTGCGTTCCACCTGAGCGTTACGATCATTCTGGCCAATATTCCGGAATGACGCATCTATCACGTCATTTCCGGTTCGACGCGAGTGCCGCGTCATCATTCTGGCGACACCTGCGTTCCACAGACACCACCCGGAAATGGAAACGAGCGTTCCAGGACAGCGAATCCGGAACTAGAAACCACTACACCACCAACTAACTTTCCTAATTGACAGCCATATATAAACGGATCCATGAGGGAGATGATCCACACTTCTGAAGAAGCCCTGTGAGGCGAAACGCGTAAAGTGGACTTTTATTTATACTTGTAATTATACCTGTTTGTTTTATATATTAAAGTACTTCTTTTAGCCTACTTTATATATATATTTTTATTATTACCTTCTACTCCCTGGATCCTGCATATCCCTGGTGGGGATTATACCACCTAGGCTGTCTATACTAGAGCAGGTTAGATGCTCTAGAAATTGTAAGTATAATACCTTTTATACTTGTTACTACTATATCAGTACGTACTTCACCATATGCTGCCATATTTTTACTTTTTGGATTTTATGATCTACGCACCACTGCACCTTGGAATATCCCTGAAGCAATACCACCATATATCCCGAGACGGGGATTATACCGTCCAGGCGCATCACAGCTGAGCTCTGTTATAGCTCATCCCCATGTGAGTGGACTGTGTATAGCTTTATTCAACCTTTCTTGTTTATTTACTGTATTGCACTATTATGTTTTGCTTTTTATTTTGAGGTTACCACCCATTGTCAAAATTTCCATCGACTATATGTATGTATAATTTTTTTATATACTAATACCTCTAGGCGCGGTATACACTCCTCTTTTCCGATTTCTATTTCACATTGCCACTCATATCTGGTGTCACAACAGCGTGCATTTAAAACCCCAAAACTTTTTTCACTGTTATAGATTGAATAGCAGTTAGTTGTCTTCAAGCGGGTGTGTCAGGCCTACAGCGTGTACTCTGCAGACCTCTGCAAGTGCATATTGCCACTCATAGCTGGTGTCACAACAGCGTGCATTTAAAACCAAAAAACTTTTTTCACTGTTATAGATTGAATAGCAGTTAGTTGTCTTGAAGCGGGTGTGTCAGGCCTACAGCGTGTACTCTGCAGACCTCTGCCAGTGCACATTGCCACTCATATATGGTGTCACAATAGCGTGCATTTAAAACCCAATTTTTTTTTCACTGTTATAGATTGAATAGCAGTTAGTTGTCTTCAAGCGGTTGTGTCAGGCCTACAGCGTGTACTCTGCAGACCTCTGCCAGTGCACATTGCCACTCATATCTGGTGTCACAATAGCGTGCATTTAAAACCAAAAAACTTTTTTCACTGTTATAGATTGAATAGCAGTTAGTTGTCTTCAAGCGGGTGTGTCAGGCCTAAAGCGTGTACTCTGCAGACCTCTGCCATTGCACATTGCCACTCATATCTGGTGTCACAATAGCGTGCATTTAAAACCAAAAAACTTTTTTCACTGTTATAGATTGAATAGCAGTTAGTTGTCTTCAAGCGGGTGTGTCAGGCCTACAGCGTGTACTCTGCAGACCTCTGCCAGTGCACATTGGAACTTATATCTGGTGTCACAATAGCGTGCATTTAAAACCCCAAAACTTTTTTCACTGTTATAGATTGAATAGCTGTTAGTTGTCTTCAAGCGGGTGTGTCAGGCCTACAGCGTGTACTCTGCAGACCTCTGCCAGTGCACATTGCCACTCATATCTGGTGTCAAAATAGCATGCATTTAAAACCAAAAAATTTTTTCACTGTTATTGATTGAATAGCAGTTAGTTGTCTTCAAGCGGGTGTGTCAGGCCTACAGCGTGTACTCTGCAGACATCTGCAAGTGCACATTGCCACTCATATCTGGTGTCACAACAGCGTGCATTTAAAACCAAAAAACGTTTTCACTGTTATAGATTGAATAGCAGTTAGTTGTTTTCAAGCGGGTGTGTCAGGCCTACAGCGTGTACTCTGCAGACCTCTGCCATTGCACATTGCCACTCATATCTGGTGTCACAATAGCATGCATTTAAAACCAAAAAAACTTTTTTCACTGTTATAGATTGAATAGCAGTTAGTTGTCTTCAAGCGGGTGTGTCAGGCCTACAGCGTGTACTCTGCAGACCTATGCAAGTGCACATTGCCACTCATATCTGGTGTCACAACAGCGTGCTTTTACAAAAAAAAAACATTTTTCACTGTTATAGATTGAATAGCAGTTAGTTGTCTTCAAGCGGGTGTGTCAGGCCTACAGCGTGTACTCTGCAGACCTCTGCAAGTGCACATTGCCACTCATATCTGGTGTCACAACAGCGTGCATTTAAAACCCCAAAACTTTTTTCACTGTTATAGATTGAATAGCAGTTAGTTGTCTTCAAGCGGGTGTGTCAGGCCTACAGCGTGTACTCTGCAGACCTCTGCAAGTGCATATTGCCACTCATATCTGGTGTCACAACAGCGTGCATTTAAAACCAAAAAACTTTTTTCACTGTTATAGATTGAATAGCAGTTAGTTGTCTTGAAGCGGTTGTGTCAGGCCTACAGCGTGTACTCTGCAGACCTCTGCCAGTGCACATTGCCACTCATATATGGTGTCACGATAGCGTGCATTTAAAACCCAATTTTTTTTTCACTGTTATAGATTGAATAGCAGTTAGTTGTCTTCAAGCGGTTGTGTCAGGCCTACAGCGTGTACTCTGCAGACCTCTGCCAGTGCACATTGCCACTCATATCTGGTGTCACAATAGCGTGCATTTAAAACCAAAAAACTTTTTTCACTGTTATAGATTGAATAGCAGTTAGTTGTCTTCAAGCGGGTGTGTCAGGCCTAAAGCGTGTACTCTGCAGACCTCTGCCATTGCACATTGCCACTCATATCTGGTGTCACAATAGCGTGCATTTAAAACCAAAAAACTTTTTTCACTGTTATAGATTGAATAGCAGTTAGTTGTCTTCAAGCGGGTGTGTCAGGCCTACAGCGTGTACTCTGCAGACCTCTGCCAGTGCACATTGGAACTTATATCTGGTGTCACAATAGCGTGCATTTAAAACCCCAAAACTTTTTTCACTGTTATAGATTGAATAGCTGTTAGTTGTCTTCAAGCGGGTGTGTCAGGCCTACAGCGTGTACTCTGCAGACCTCTGCCAGTGCACATTGCCACTCATATCTGGTGTCACAATAGCGTGCATTTAAAACCAAAAAACTTTTTTCACTGTTATAGATTGAATAGCAGTTAGTTGTCTTCAAGCGGGTGTGTCAGGCCTACAGCGTGTACTCTGCAGACCTCTGCCAGTGCACATTGCCACTCATATCTGGTGTCACAATAGCATGCATTTAAAACCAAAAAAAGTTTATAGATTGAATAGCAGTTAGTTGTCTTCAAGCGGGTGTGTCAGGCCTACAGCGTGTACTCTGCAGACCTCTGCAAGTGCACATTGCCACTCATATCTGGTGTCACAACAGCGTGCATTTACAAAGAAAAATAATTTTCACTGTTATAGATTGAATAGCAGTTAGTTGTCTTCAAGCGGGTGTGTCAGGCCTACAGCGTGTACTCTGCAGACCTCTGCCATTGCACACTGCCACTCATATCTGGTGTCAAAATAGCATGCATTTAAAACCAAAAAACGTTTTTCACTGTTATTGATTGAATAGCAGTTAGTTGTCTTCAAGCTGGTGTGTCAGGCCTACAGCGTGTACTTTGCAGACCTTTGCAAGTGCACATTGCAACTCATATCTGGTGTCACAATAGCATGCATTTAAAACCAAAAAACCTTTTTTCACTGTTATAGATTGAATAGCAGTTAGTTGTCTTCAAGCGGGTGTGTCAGACCTACAGCGTGTACTCTGCAGACCTCTGCAAGTGCACATTGCCACTCATATCTGGTGTCACAACAGCGTGCTTTTACAAAGAAAAATAATTTTCACTGTTATAGATTGAATAGCAGTTAGTTGTCTTCAAGCGGGTGTGTCAGGCCTACAGCGTGTACTCTGCAGACCTCTGCCATTGCACATTGCCACTCATATCTGGTGTCAAAATAGCATGCATTTAAAACCAAAAAACGTTTTTCACTGTTATTGATTGAATAGCAGTTAGTTGTCTTCAAGCGGGTGTGTCAGGCCTACAGCGTGTACTCTGCAGACCTCTGCAAGTGCACATTGCCACTCATATCTGGTGTCACAACAGCGTGCATTTAAAACCAAAACACTTTTTTCACTGTTATAGATTGAATAGCAGTTAGTTGTCTTCAAGCGGGTGTGTCAGGCCTACAGCGTGTACTCTGCAGACCTCTGCCATTGCACATTGCCACTCATATCTGGTGTCACAATAGCATGCATTTAAAACCAAAAAACTTTTTTCACTGTTATAGATTGAATAGCAGTTAGTTGTCTTCAAGCGGGTGTGTCAGGCCTACAGTGTGTACTCTGCAGACCTCTGCAAGTGCACATTGCCACTCATATCTGGTGTCACAACAGCGTGCTTTTACAAAGAAAAAACATTTTTCACTGTTATAGATTGAATAGCAGTTAGTTGTCTTCAAGCGGGTGTGTCAGGCCTACAGCGTGTACTCTGCAGACCTCTGCCATTGCACATTGCCACTCATATCTGGTGTCAAAATAGCATGCATTTAAAACCAAAAAATGTTTTTCACTGTTATTGATTGAATAGCAGTTAGTTGTCTTCAAGCGGGTGTGTCAGGCCTACAGCGTGTACTCTGCAGACCTCTGCAAGTGCACATTGCCACTCATATCTGGTGTCACAACAGCGTGCATTTAAAACCAAAAAACTTTTTTCACTGTTATAGATTGAATAGCAGTTAGTTGTCTTCAAGCGGGTGTGTCAGGCCTACAGCGTGTACTCTGCAGACCTCTGCCATTGCACATTGCCACTCATATCTGGTGTCACAATAGCATGCATTTAAAACCAAAAAAACTTTTTTCACTGTTATAGATTGAATAGCAGTTAGTTGTCTTCAAGCGGGTGTGTCAGGCCTACAGCGTGTACTCTGCAGACCTCTGCAAGTGCACATTGCCACTCATATCTGGTGTCACAACAGCGTGCTTTTACAAAAAAAAACTTTTTTCACTGTTATAGATTGAATAGCAGTTAGTTGTCTTCAAGCGGGTGTGTCAGGCCTACAGCGTGTACTCTGCAGACCTCTGCAAGTGCACATTGCCACTCATATCTGGTGTCACAACAGCGTGCTTTTACAAAGAAAAAACATTTTTCACTGTTATAGATTGAATAGCAGTTAGTTGTCTTCAAGCGGGTGTGTCAGGCCTACAGCGTGTACTCTGCAGACCTCTGCCATTGCACATTGCCACTCATATCTGGTGTCAAAATAGCATGCATTTAAAACCAAAAAACGTTTTTCACTGTTATAGATTGAATAGCAGTTAGTTGTCTTCAAGCGGGTGTGTCAGGCCTACAGCGTGTACTCTGCAGACCTCTGCAAGTGCACATTGCCACTCATATCTGGTGTCACAACAGCGTGCATTTAAAACCCAAAAACTTTTTTCACTGTTATAGATTGAATAGCAGTTAGTTGTCTTCAAGCGGGTGTGTCAGGCCTACAGCGTGTACTCTGCAGACCTCTGCAAGTGCACATTGCCACTCATATCTGGTGTCACAACAGCGTGCTTTTACAAAGAAAAAACATTTTTCACTGTTATAGATTGAATAGCAGTTAGTTGTCTTCAAGCGGGTGTGTCAGGCCTACAGCGTGTACTCTGCAGACCTCTGCCATTGCACATTGCCACTCATATCTGGTGTCAAAATAGCATGCATTTAAAACCAAAAAACGTTTTTCACTGTTATAGATTGAATAGCAGTTAGTTGTCTTCAAGCGGGTGTGTCAGGCCTACAGCGTGTACTCTGCAGACCTCTGCAAGTGCACATTGCCACTCATATCTGGTGTCACAACAGCGTGCATTTAAAACCCAAAAACTTTTTTCACTGTTATAGATTGAATAGCAGTTAGTTGTCTTTAAGCGGGTGTGTCAGGCCTACAGCGTGTACTCTGCAGACCTCTGCAAGTGCACATTGCCACTCATATCTGGTGTCACAACAGCGTGCATTTAAAACCAAAAAACGTTTTTCACTGTTATAGATTGAATAGCAGTTAGTTGTCTTCAAGCGGGTGTGTCAGGCCTACAGCGTGTACTCTGCAGACCTCTGCCAGTACACATTGCCACTCATATATGGTGTCACAATAGCGTGCATTTAAAACTCAAAATCTTTTTTCACTGTTATAGATTGAATAGCAGTTAGTTGTCTTCAAGCGGGTGTGTCAGGCCTACAGCGTGTACTCTGCAGACCTCTGCCAGTGCACATTGCCACTCATATCTGGTGTCACAATAGCGTGCATTTAAAACCAAAAAACCTTTTTCACTGTTATAGATTGAATAGCAGTTAGTTGTCTTCAAGCGGGTGTGTCAGGCCTACAGCGTGTACTCTGCAGACCTCTGCCATTGCACATTGCCACTCATATCTGGTGTCACAATAGCATGCATTTAAAACCAAAAAAAGTTTTTCACTGTTATAGATTGAATAGCAGTTAGTTGTCTTCAAGCGGGTGTGTCAGGCCTACAGCGTGTACTCTGCAGACCTCTGCAAGTGCACATTGCCACTCATATCTGGTGTCACAACAGCGTGCATTTAAAACCAAAAAACTTTTTTCACTGTTATAGATTGAATAGCAGTTAGTTGTCTTCAAGCGGGTGTGTCAGGCCTACAGCGTGTACTCTGCAGACCTCTGCCAGTGCACATTGCCACTCATATCTGGTGTCACAACAGCGTGCTTTTACAAAGAAATTTTTTTTTTCACTGTTATAGACTGAATAGCAGTTAGTTGTCTTCAAGCGGGTGTGTCAGGCCTACAGCGTGTACTCTGCAGACCTCTGCTATTGCACATTGCCACTCACATCTGGTGTCAAAATATCATGCATTTAAAACCAAAAAAGTTTTTCACTGATATAGATTGAATAGCAGTTAGTTGTCTTCAAGCGGGTGTGTCAGGCCTACAGCGTGTACTCTGCAGACCTCTGCCATTGCACATTGCCACTCATATCTGGTGTCACAATAGCATGCATTTAAAACCAAAAAAAGTTTTTCACTGTTATAGATTGAATAGCAGTTAGTTGTCTTCAAGCGGGTGTGTCAGGCCTACAGCGTGTACTCTGCAGACCTCTGCAAGTGCACATTGCCACTCATATCTGGTGTCACAACAGCGTGCTTTTACAAAGAAAAACATTTTTCACTGTTATTGATTGAATAGCAGTTAGTTGTCTTCAAGCTGGTGTGTCAGGCCTACAGCGTGTACTTTGCAGACCTTTGCAAGTGCACATTGCCACTCATATCTGGTGTCACAATAGCATGCATTTAAAACCAAAAAACCTTTTTTCACTGTTATAGATTGAATAGCAGTTAGTTGTCTTCAAGCGGGTGTGTCAGGCCTACAGCGTGTACTCTGCAGACCTCTGCAAGTGCACATTGCCACTCATATCTGGTGTCACAACAGCGTGGTTTTACAAAGAAAAATAATTTTCACTGTTATAGATTGAATAGCAGTTAGTTGTCTTCAAGCGGGTGTGTCAGGCCTACAGCGTGTACTCTGCAGACCTCTGCCATTGCACATTGCCACTCATATCTGGTGTCAAAATAGCATGCATTTAAAACCAAAAAACGTTTTTCACTGTTATTGATTGAATAGCAGTTAGTTGTCTTCAAGCGGGTGTGTCAGGCCTACAGCGTGTACTCTGCAGACCTCTGCAAGTGCACATTGCCACTCATATCTGGTGTCACAACAGCGTGCATTTAAAACCAAAACACTTTTTTCACTGTTATAGATTGAATAGCAGTTAGTTGTCTTCAAGCGGGTGTGTCAGGCCTACAGCGTGTACTCTGCAGACCTCTGCCATTGCACATTGCCACTCATATCTGGTGTCACAATAGCATGCATTTAAAACCAAAAAAACTTTTTTCACTGTTATAGATTGAATAGCAGTTAGTTGTCTTCAAGCGGGTGTGTCAGGCCTACAGCGTGTACTCTGCAGACCTCTGCAAGTGCACATTGCCCTCATATCTGGTGTCACAACAGCGTGCTTTTACAAAGAAAAAACATTTTTCACTGTTATAGATTGAATAGCAGTTAGTTGTCTTCAAGCGGGTGTGTCAGGCCTACAGCGTGTACTCTGCAGACCTCTGCCATTGCACATTGCCACTCATACCTGGTGTCAAAATAGCATGCATTTAAAACCAAAAAATGTTTTTCACTGTTATTGATTGAATAGCAGTTAGTTGTCTTCAAGCGGGTGTGTCAGGCCTACAGCGTGTACTCTGCAGACCTCTGCAAGTGCACATTGCCACTCATATCTGGTGTCACAACAGCGTGCATTTAAAACCAAAAAACTTTTTTCACTGTTATAGATTGAATAGCAGTTAGTTGTCTTCAAGCGGGTGTGTCAGGCCTACAGCGTGTACTCTGCAGACCTCTGCCATTGCACATTGCCACTCATATCTGGTGTCACAATAGCATGCATTTAAAACCAAAAAAACTTTTTTCACTGTTATAGATTGAATAGCAGTTAGTTGTCTTCAAGCGGGTGTGTCAGGCCTACAGCGTGTACTCTGCAGACCTCTGCAAGTGCACATTGCCACTCATATCTGGTGTCACAACAGCGTGCTTTTACAAAGAAAAAACATTTTTCACTGTTATAGATTGAATAGCAGTTAGTTGTCTTCAAGCGGGTGTGTCAGGCCTACAGCGTGTACTCTGCAGACCTCTGCAAGTGCACATTGCCACTCATATCTGGTGTCACAACAGCGTGCATTTAAAACCAAAAAACTTTTTTCACTGTTATAGATTGAATAGCAGTTAGTTGTCTTTAAGCGGGTGTGTAAGGCCTACAGCGTGTACTCTGCAGACCTCTGCAAGTGCACATTGCCACTCATATCTGGTGTCACAACAGCGTGCATTTAAAACAAAAAAACATTTTTCACTGTTATAGATTGAATAGCAGTTAGTTGTCTTCAAGCGGGTGTGTCAGGCCTACAGCGTGTACTCTGCAGACCTCTGCCAGTACACATTGCCACTCATATATGGTGTCACAATAGCGTGCATTTAAAACTCAAAATCTTTTTTCACTGTTATAGATTGAATAGCAGTTAGTTGTCTTCAAGCGGGTGTGTCAGGCCTACAGCGTGTACTCTGCAGACCTCTGCCAGTGCACATTGCCACTCATATCTGGTGTCACAATAGCATGCATTTAAAACCAAAAAACCTTTTTTCACTGTTATAGATTGAATAGCAGTTAGTTGTCTTCAAGCGGGTGTGTCAGACCTACAGCGTGTACTCTGCAGACCTCTGCAAGTGCACATTGCCACTCATATCTGGTGTCACAACAGCGTGCTTTTACAAAGAAAAATAATTTTCACTGTTATAGATTGAATAGCAGTTAGTTGTCTTCAAGCGGGTGTGTCAGGCCTACAGCGTGTACTCTGCAGACCTCTGCCATTGCACATTGCCACTCATATCTGGTGTCAAAATAGCATGCATTTAAAACCAAAAAACGTTTTTCACTGTTATTGATTGAATAGCAGTTAGTTGTCTTCAAGCGGGTGTGTCAGGCCTACAGCGTGTACTCTGCAGACCTCTGCAAGTGCACATTGCCACTCATATCTGGTGTCACAACAGCGTGCATTTAAAACCAAAACACTTTTTTCACTGTTATAGATTGAATAGCAGTTAGTTGTCTTCAAGCGGGTGTGTCAGGCCTACAGCGTGTACTCTGCAGACCTCTGCCATTGCACATTGCCACTCATATCTGGTGTCACAATAGCATGCATTTAAAACCAAAAAACTTTTTTCACTGTTATAGATTGAATAGCAGTTAGTTGTCTTCAAGCGGGTGTGTCAGGCCTACAGTGTGTACTCTGCAGACCTCTGCAAGTGCACATTGCCACTCATATCTGGTGTCACAACAGCGTGCTTTTACAAAGAAAAAACATTTTTCACTGTTATAGATTGAATAGCAGTTAGTTGTCTTCAAGCGGGTGTGTCAGGCCTACAGCGTGTACTCTGCAGACCTCTGCCATTGCACATTGCCACTCATATCTGGTGTCAAAATAGCATGCATTTAAAACCAAAAAATGTTTTTCACTGTTATTGATTGAATAGCAGTTAGTTGTCTTCAAGCGGGTGTGTCAGGCCTACAGCGTGTACTCTGCAGACCTCTGCAAGTGCACATTGCCACTCATATCTGGTGTCACAACAGCGTGCATTTAAAACCAAAAAACTTTTTTCACTGTTATAGATTGAATAGCAGTTAGTTGTCTTCAAGCGGGTGTGTCAGGCCTACAGCGTGTACTCTGCAGACCTCTGCCATTGCACATTGCCACTCATATCTGGTGTCACAATAGCATGCATTTAAAACCAAAAAAACTTTTTTCACTGTTATAGATTGAATAGCAGTTAGTTGTCTTCAAGCGGGTGTGTCAGGCCTACAGCGTGTACTCTGCAGACCTCTGCAAGTGCACATTGCCACTCATATCTGGTGTCACAACAGCGTGCTTTTACAAAAAAAAACTTTTTTCACTGTTATAGATTGAATAGCAGTTAGTTGTCTTCAAGCGGGTGTGTCAGGCCTACAGCGTGTACTCTGCAGACCTCTGCAAGTGCACATTGCCACTCATATCTGGTGTCACAACAGCGTGCTTTTACAAAGAAAAAACATTTTTCACTGTTATAGATTGAATAGCAGTTAGTTGTCTTCAAGCGGGTGTGTCAGGCCTACAGCGTGTACTCTGCAGACCTCTGCCATTGCACATTGCCACTCATATCTGGTGTCAAAATAGCATGCATTTAAAACCAAAAAACGTTTTTCACTGTTATAGATTGAATAGCAGTTAGTTGTCTTCAAGCGGGTGTGTCAGGCCTACAGCGTGTACTCTGCAGACCTCTGCAAGTGCACATTGCCACTCATATCTGGTGTCACAACAGCGTGCATTTAAAACCCAAAAACTTTTTTCACTGTTATAGATTGAATAGCAGTTAGTTGTCTTCAAGCGGGTGTGTCAGGCCTACAGCGTGTACTCTGCAGACCTCTGCAAGTGCACATTGCCACTCATATCTGGTGTCACAACAGCGTGCTTTTACAAAGAAAAAACATTTTTCACTGTTATAGATTGAATAGCAGTTAGTTGTCTTCAAGCGGGTGTGTCAGGCCTACAGCGTGTACTCTGCAGACCTCTGCCATTGCACATTGCCACTCATATCTGGTGTCAAAATAGCATGCATTTAAAACCAAAAAACGTTTTTCACTGTTATAGATTGAATAGCAGTTAGTTGTCTTCAAGCGGGTGTGTCAGGCCTACAGCGTGTACTCTGCAGACCTCTGCAAGTGCACATTGCCACTCATATCTGGTGTCACAACAGCGTGCATTTAAAACCCAAAAACTTTTTTCACTGTTATAGATTGAATAGCAGTTAGTTGTCTTTAAGCGGGTGTGTCAGGCCTACAGCGTGTACTCTGCAGACCTCTGCAAGTGCACATTGCCACTCATATCTGGTGTCACAACAGCGTGCATTTAAAACCAAAAAACGTTTTTCACTGTTATAGATTGAATAGCAGTTAGTTGTCTTCAAGCGGGTGTGTCAGGCCTACAGCGTGTACTCTGCAGACCTCTGCCAGTACACATTGCCACTCATATATGGTGTCACAATAGCGTGCATTTAAAACTCAAAATCTTTTTTCACTGTTATAGATTGAATAGCAGTTAGTTGTCTTCAAGCGGGTGTGTCAGGCCTACAGCGTGTACTCTGCAGACCTCTGCCAGTGCACATTGCCACTCATATCTGGTGTCACAATAGCGTGCATTTAAAACCAAAAAACCTTTTTCACTGTTATAGATTGAATAGCAGTTAGTTGTCTTCAAGCGGGTGTGTCAGGCCTACAGCGTGTACTCTGCAGACCTCTGCCATTGCACATTGCCACTCATATCTGGTGTCACAATAGCATGCATTTAAAACCAAAAAAAGTTTTTCACTGTTATAGATTGAATAGCAGTTAGTTGTCTTCAAGCGGGTGTGTCAGGCCTACAGCGTGTACTCTGCAGACCTCTGCAAGTGCACATTGCCACTCATATCTGGTGTCACAACAGCGTGCATTTAAAACCAAAAAACTTTTTTCACTGTTATAGATTGAATAGCAGTTAGTTGTCTTCAAGCGGGTGTGTCAGGCCTACAGCGTGTACTCTGCAGACCTCTGCCAGTGCACATTGCCACTCATATCTGGTGTCACAACAGCGTGCTTTTACAAAGAAATTTTTTTTTTCACTGTTATAGACTGAATAGCAGTTAGTTGTCTTCAAGCGGGTGTGTCAGGCCTACAGCGTGTACTCTGCAGACCTCTGCTATTGCACATTGCCACTCACATCTGGTGTCAAAATATCATGCATTTAAAACCAAAAAAGTTTTTCACTGATATAGATTGAATAGCAGTTAGTTGTCTTCAAGCGGGTGTGTCAGGCCTACAGCGTGTACTCTGCAGACCTCTGCCATTGCACATTGCCACTCATATCTGGTGTCACAATAGCATGCATTTAAAACCAAAAAAAGTTTTTCACTGTTATAGATTGAATAGCAGTTAGTTGTCTTCAAGCGGGTGTGTCAGGCCTACAGCGTGTACTCTGCAGACCTCTGCAAGTGCACATTGCCACTCATATCTGGTGTCACAACAGCGTGCTTTTACAAAGAAAAACATTTTTCACTGTTATTGATTGAATAGCAGTTAGTTGTCTTCAAGCTGGTGTGTCAGGCCTACAGCGTGTACTTTGCAGACCTTTGCAAGTGCACATTGCCACTCATATCTGGTGTCACAATAGCATGCATTTAAAACCAAAAAACCTTTTTTCACTGTTATAGATTGAATAGCAGTTAGTTGTCTTCAAGCGGGTGTGTCAGGCCTACAGCGTGTACTCTGCAGACCTCTGCAAGTGCACATTGCCACTCATATCTGGTGTCACAACAGCGTGGTTTTACAAAGAAAAATAATTTTCACTGTTATAGATTGAATAGCAGTTAGTTGTCTTCAAGCGGGTGTGTCAGGCCTACAGCGTGTACTCTGCAGACCTCTGCCATTGCACATTGCCACTCATATCTGGTGTCAAAATAGCATGCATTTAAAACCAAAAAACGTTTTTCACTGTTATTGATTGAATAGCAGTTAGTTGTCTTCAAGCGGGTGTGTCAGGCCTACAGCGTGTACTCTGCAGACCTCTGCAAGTGCACATTGCCACTCATATCTGGTGTCACAACAGCGTGCATTTAAAACCAAAACACTTTTTTCACTGTTATAGATTGAATAGCAGTTAGTTGTCTTCAAGCGGGTGTGTCAGGCCTACAGCGTGTACTCTGCAGACCTCTGCCATTGCACATTGCCACTCATATCTGGTGTCACAATAGCATGCATTTAAAACCAAAAAAACTTTTTTCACTGTTATAGATTGAATAGCAGTTAGTTGTCTTCAAGCGGGTGTGTCAGGCCTACAGCGTGTACTCTGCAGACCTCTGCAAGTGCACATTGCCACTCATATCTGGTGTCACAACAGCGTGCTTTTACAAAGAAAAAACATTTTTCACTGTTATAGATTGAATAGCAGTTAGTTGTCTTCAAGCGGGTGTGTCAGGCCTACAGCGTGTACTCTGCAGACCTCTGCCATTGCACATTGCCACTCATACCTGGTGTCAAAATAGCATGCATTTAAAACCAAAAAATGTTTTTCACTGTTATTGATTGAATAGCAGTTAGTTGTCTTCAAGCGGGTGTGTCAGGCCTACAGCGTGTACTCTGCAGACCTCTGCAAGTGCACATTGCCACTCATATCTGGTGTCACAACAGCGTGCATTTAAAACCAAAAAACTTTTTTCACTGTTATAGATTGAATAGCAGTTAGTTGTCTTCAAGCGGGTGTGTCAGGCCTACAGCGTGTACTCTGCAGACCTCTGCCATTGCACATTGCCACTCATATCTGGTGTCACAATAGCATGCATTTAAAACCAAAAAAACTTTTTTCACTGTTATAGATTGAATAGCAGTTAGTTGTCTTCAAGCGGGTGTGTCAGGCCTACAGCGTGTACTCTGCAGACCTCTGCAAGTGCACATTGCCACTCATATCTGGTGTCACAACAGCGTGCTTTTACAAAGAAAAAACATTTTTCACTGTTATAGATTGAATAGCAGTTAGTTGTCTTCAAGCGGGTGTGTCAGGCCTACAGCGTGTACTCTGCAGACCTCTGCAAGTGCACATTGCCACTCATATCTGGTGTCACAACAGCGTGCATTTAAAACCAAAAAACTTTTTTCACTGTTATAGATTGAATAGCAGTTAGTTGTCTTTAAGCGGGTGTGTAAGGCCTACAGCGTGTACTCTGCAGACCTCTGCAAGTGCACATTGCCACTCATATCTGGTGTCACAACAGCGTGCATTTAAAACAAAAAAACATTTTTCACTGTTATAGATTGAATAGCAGTTAGTTGTCTTCAAGCGGGTGTGTCAGGCCTACAGCGTGTACTCTGCAGACCTCTGCCAGTACACATTGCCACTCATATATGGTGTCACAATAGCGTGCATTTAAAACTCAAAATCTTTTTTCACTGTTATAGATTGAATAGCAGTTAGTTGTCTTCAAGCGGGTGTGTCAGGCCTACAGCGTGTACTCTGCAGACCTCTGCCAGTGCACATTGCCACTCATATCTGGTGTCACAATAGCGTGCATTTAAAACCAAAAAACCTTTTTCACTGTTATAGATTGAATAGCAGTTAGTTGTCTTCAAGCGGGTGTGTCAGGCCTACAGCGTGTACTCTGCAGACCTCTGCCATTGCACATTGCCACTCATATCTGGTGTCACAATAGCGTGCATTTAAAACCAAAAAACCTTTTTCACTGTTATAGATTGAATAGCAGTTAGTTGTCTTCAAGCGGGTGTGTCAGGCCTACAGCGTGTACTCTGCAGACCTCTGCAAGTGCACATTGCCCTCATATCTGGTGTCACAACAGCGTGCTTTTACAAAGAAAAAACATTTTTCACTGTTATAGATTGAATAGCAGTTAGTTGTCTTCAAGCGGGTGTGTCAGGCCTACAGCGTGTACTCTGCAGACCTCTGCCATTGCACATTGCCACTCATACCTGGTGTCAAAATAGCATGCATTTAAAACCAAAAAATGTTTTTCACTGTTATTGATTGAATAGCAGTTAGTTGTCTTCAAGCGGGTGTGTCAGGCCTACAGCGTGTACTCTGCAGACCTCTGCAAGTGCACATTGCCACTCATATCTGGTGTCACAACAGCGTGCATTTAAAACCAAAAAACTTTTTTCACTGTTATAGATTGAATAGCAGTTAGTTGTCTTCAAGCGGGTGTGTCAGGCCTACAGCGTGTACTCTGCAGACCTCTGCCATTGCACATTGCCACTCATATCTGGTGTCACAATAGCATGCATTTAAAACCAAAAAAACTTTTTTCACTGTTATAGATTGAATAGCAGTTAGTTGTCTTCAAGCGGGTGTGTCAGGCCTACAGCGTGTACTCTGCAGACCTCTGCAAGTGCACATTGCCACTCATATCTGGTGTCACAACAGCGTGCTTTTACAAAGAAAAAACATTTTTCACTGTTATAGATTGAATAGCAGTTAGTTGTCTTCAAGCGGGTGTGTCAGGCCTACAGCGTGTACTCTGCAGACCTCTGCAAGTGCACATTGCCACTCATATCTGGTGTCACAACAGCGTGCATTTAAAACCAAAAAACTTTTTTCACTGTTATAGATTGAATAGCAGTTAGTTGTCTTTAAGCGGGTGTGTAAGGCCTACAGCGTGTACTCTGCAGACCTCTGCAAGTGCACATTGCCACTCATATCTGGTGTCACAACAGCGTGCATTTAAAACAAAAAAACATTTTTCACTGTTATAGATTGAATAGCAGTTAGTTGTCTTCAAGCGGGTGTGTCAGGCCTACAGCGTGTACTCTGCAGACCTCTGCCAGTACACATTGCCACTCATATATGGTGTCACAATAGCGTGCATTTAAAACTCAAAATCTTTTTTCACTGTTATAGATTGAATAGCAGTTAGTTGTCTTCAAGCGGGTGTGTCAGGCCTACAGCGTGTACTCTGCAGACCTCTGCCAGTGCACATTGCCACTCATATCTGGTGTCACAATAGCGTGCATTTAAAACCAAAAAACCTTTTTCACTGTTATAGATTGAATAGCAGTTAGTTGTCTTCAAGCGGGTGTGTCAGGCCTACAGCGTGTACTCTGCAGACCTCTGCCATTGCACATTGCCACTCATATCTGGTGTCACAATAGCATGCATTTAAAACCAAAAAAAGTTTTTCACTGTTATAGATTGAATAGCAGTTAGTTGTCTTCAAGCGGGTGTGTCAGGCCTACAGCGTGTACTCTGCAGACCTCTGCAAGTGCACATTGCCACTCATATCTGGTGTCACAACAGCGTGCATTTAAAACCAAAAAACTTTTTTCACTGTTATAGATTGAATAGCAGTTAGTTGTCTTCAAGCGGGTGTGTCAGGCCTACAGCGTGTACTCTGCAGACCTCTGCCATTGCACATTGCCACTCATATCTGGTGTCAAAATATCATGCATTTAAAACCAAAAAAGTTTTT
Source organism: Pelobates fuscus (assembly GCF_036172605.1). Lineage (NCBI taxonomy): Eukaryota > Metazoa > Chordata > Amphibia > Anura > Pelobatidae > Pelobates > Pelobates fuscus. The sequence goes on along the minus strand of NC_086324.1, from coordinate 104,491,648 downwards.
CACTGATATAGATTGAATAGCAGTTAGTTGTCTTCAAGCGGGTGTGTCAGGCCTACAGCGTGTACTCTGCAGACCTCTGCCATTGCACATTGCCACTCATATCTGGTGTCACAATAGCATGCATTTAAAACCAAAAAAAGTTTTTCACTGTTATAGATTGAATAGCAGTTAGTTGTCTTCAAGCGGGTGTGTCAGGCCTACAGCGTGTACTCTGCAGACCTCTGCAAGTGCACATTGCCACTCATATCTGGTGTCACAACAGCGTGCATTTAAAACCAAAAAACTTTTTTCACTGTTATAGATTGAATAGCAGTTAGTTGTCTTCAAGCGGGTGTGTCAGGCCTACAGCGTGTACTCTGCAGACCTCTGCCATTGCACATTGCCACTCATATCTGGTGTCAAAATAGCATGCATTTAAAACCAAAAAAGTTTTTCACTGTCATAGATTGAATAGCAGTTAGTTGTCTTCAAGCGGGTGTGTCAGGCCTACAGCGTGTACTCTGCAGACCTCTGCCATTGCACATTGCCACTCATATCTGGTGTCACAATAGCGTGCATTTAAAACCAAAAACTTTTTTCACTGTTATAGATTGAATAGCAGTTAGTTGTCTTCAAGCGGGTGTGTCAGGCCTACAGCGTGTACTCTGCAGACCTCTGCCATTGCACATTGCCACTCATATCTGGTGTCACAATAGCGTGCATTTAAAACCAAAAACTTTTTTCACTGTTATAGATTGAATAGCAGTTAGTTGTCTTCAAGCGGGTGTGTCAGGCCTACAGCGTGTACTCTGCAGACCTCTGCAAGTGCACATTGCCACTCATATCCGGTGTCACAATAGCGTGCATTTAAAACCAAAAAACTTTTTTCACTGTTATAGATTGAATAGCAGTTAGTTGTCTTCAAGCGGGTGTGTCAGGCCTACAGCGTGTACTCTGCAGACCTCTGCCATTGCACATTGCCACTCATATCTGGTGTCACAATAGCATGCATTTAAAACCAAAAAAACTTTTTTCACTGTTATAGATTGAATAGCAGTTAGTTGTCTTCAAGCGGGTGTGTCAGGCCTACAGCGTGTACTCTGCAGACCTCTGCCAGTGCACATTGGCACTTATATCTGGTGTCACAATAGCGTGCATTTAATACCCCAAAACTTTTTTCACTGTTATAGATTGAATAGCTGTTAGTTGTCTTCAAGCGGGTGTGTCAGGCCTACAGCATGTACTCTGCAGACCTCTACCATTGCACTTTGCCACTCATATCTGGTGTCACAATAGCGTGCATTTAAAACCCAAAAACTTTTTTCACTGTTATAGATTGAATAGCAGTTAGTTTTCTTCAAGCGGGTGTGTCAGGCCTACAGCGTGTACTCTGCAGACCTCTGCCAGTGCACATTGCCACTCATATCTGGTGTCACAATAGCATGCATTTAAAACCCAAAAACTTTTTTCACTGTTATAGATTGAATAGCAGTTAGTTGTCTTCAAGCGGGTGTGTCAGGCCTACAGCGTGTACTCTGCAGACCTCTGCCATTGCACATTGCCACTCATATCTGGTGTCACAACAGCGTGCTTTTACAAAGAAAAATCATTTTCACTGTTATAGATTGAATAGCAGTTAGTTGTCTTCAAGCGGGTGTGTCAGGCCTACAGCGTGTACTCTGCAGACCTCTGCAAGTGCACATTGCCACTCCTATCTGGTGTCACAACAGCGTGCTTTTACAAAGAAAAATCATTTTCACTGTTATAGATTGAATAGCAGTTATTTGTCTTCAAGCGGGTGTGTCAGGCCTACAGCGTGTACTCTGCAGACCTCTGCAAGTGCACATTGCCACTCATATCTGGTGTCACAACAGCGTGCATTTAAAACCAAAAAACTTTTTTCACTGTTATAGATTGAATAGCAGTTAGTTGTCTTCAAGCGGGTGTGTCAGGCCTACAGCGTGTACTCTGCAGACCTCTGCCAGTGCACATTGCCACTCATATCTGGTGTCACAATAGCGTGCATTTAAAACCAAAAAACCTTTTTCACTGTTATAGATTGAATAGCAGTTAGTTGTCTTCAAGCGGGTAAGTCAGGCCTACAGCGTGTACTCTGCAGACCTCTGCCATTGCACATTGCCACTCATATCTGGTGTCACAATAGCATGCATTTAAAACCAAAAAAAGTTTTTCACTGTTATAGATTGAATAGCAGTTAGTTGTCTTCAAGCGGGTGTGTCAGGCCTACAGCGTGTACTCTGCAGACCTCTGCAAGTGCACATTGCCACTCATATCTGGTGTCACAACAGCGTGCATTTAAAACCAAAAAACTTTTTTCACTGTTATAGATTGAATAGCAGTTAGTTGTCTTCAAGCGGGTGTGCCAGGCCTACAGCGTGTACTCTGCAGACCTCTGCCAGTGCACATTGCCACTCATATCTGGTGTCACAACAGCGTGCTTTTACAAAGAAATTTTTTTTTCACTGTTATAGATTGAATAGCAGTTAGTTGTCTTCAAGCGGGTGTGTCAGGCCTACAGCGTGTACTCTGCAGACCTCTGCAAGTGCACATTGCCACTCATATCCGGTGTCACAATAGCGTGCATTTAAAACCAAAAAACTTTTTTCACTGTTATAGATTGAATAGCAGTTAGTTGTCTTCAAGCGGGTGTGTCAGGCCTACAGCGTGTACTCTGCAGACCTCTGCCATTGCACATTGCCACTCATATCTGGTGTCACAATAGCATGCATTTAAAACCAAAAAAACTTTTTTCACTGTTATAGATTGAATAGCAGTTAGTTGTCTTCAAGCGGGTGTGTCAGGCCTACAGCGTGTACTCTGCAGACCTCTGCCAGTGCACATTGGCACTTATATCTGGTGTCACAATAGCGTGCATTTAATACCCCAAAACTTTTTTCACTGTTATAGATTGAATAGCTGTTAGTTGTCTTCAAGCGGGTGTGTCAGGCCTACAGCATGTACTCTGCAGACCTCTGCCATTGCACATTGCCACTCATATCTGGTGTCACAATAGCGTGCATTTAAAACCCAAAAACTTTTTTCACTGTTATAGATTGAATAGCAGTTAGTTTTCTTCAAGCGGGTGTGTCAGGCCTACAGCGTGTACTCTGCAGACCTCTGCCAGTGCACATTGCCACTCATATCTGGTGTCACAATAGCATGCATTTAAAACCCAAAAACTTTTTTCACTGTTATAGATTGAATAGCAGTTAGTTGTCTTCAAGCGGGTGTGTCAGGCCTACAGCGTGTACTCTGCAGACCTCTGCCATTGCACATTGCCACTCATATCTGGTGTCACAACAGCGTGCTTTTACAAAGAAAAATCATTTTCACTGTTATAGATTGAATAGCAGTTAGTTGTCTTCAAGCGGGTGTGTCAGGCCTACAGCGTGTACTCTGCAGACCTCTGCAAGTGCACATTGCCACTCATATCTGGTGTCACAACAGCGTGCTTTTACAAAGAAAAATCATTTTCACTGTTATAGATTGAATAGCAGTTATTTGTCTTCAAGCGGGTGTGTCAGGCCTACAGCGTGTACTCTGCAGACCTCTGCAAGTGCACATTGCCACTCATATCTGGTGTCACAACAGCGTGCATTTAAAACCAAAAAACTTTTTTCACTGTTATAGATTGAATAGCAGTTAGTTGTCTTCAAGCGGGTGTGTCAGGCCTACAGCGTGTACTCTGCAGACCTCTGCCAGTGCACATTGCCACTCATATCTGGTGTCACAATAGCGTGCATTTAAAACCAAAAACCTTTTTCACTGTTATAGATTGAATAGCAGTTAGTTGTCTTCAAGCGGGTAAGTCAGGCCTACAGCGTGTACTCTGCAGACCTCTGCCATTGCACATTGCCACTCATATCTGGTGTCACAATAGCATGCATTTAAAACCCAAAAAAGTTTTTCACTGTTATAGATTGAATAGCAGTTAGTTGTCTTCAAGCGGGTGTGTCAGGCCTACAGCGTGTACTCTGCAGACCTCTGCAAGTGCACATTGCCACTCATATCTGGTGTCACAACAGCGTGCATTTAAAACCAAAAAACTTTTTTCACTGTTATAGATTGAATAGCAGTTAGTTGTCTTCAAGCGGGTGTGTCAGGCCTACAGCGTGTACTCTGCAGACCTCTGCCAGTGCACATTGCCACTCATATCTGGTGTCACAACAGCGTGCTTTTACAAAGAAATTTTTTTTTCACTGTTATAGATTGAATAGCAGTTAGTTGTCTTCAAGCGGGTGTGTCAGGCCTACAGCGTGTACTCTGCAGACCTCTGCCATTGCACATTGCCACTCATATCTGGTGTCAAAATATCATGCATTTAAAACCAAAAAAGTTTTTCACTGATATAGATTGAATAGCAGTTAGTTGTCTTCAAGCGGGTGTGTCAGGCCTACAGCGTGTACTCTGCAGACCTCTGCCATTGCACATTGCCACTCATATCTGGTGTCACAATAGCATGCATTTAAAACCAAAAAAAGCTTTTCACTGTTATAGATTGAATAGCAGTTAGTTGTCTTCAAGCGGGTGTGTCAGGCCTACAGCGTGTACTCTGCAGACCTCTGCAAGTGCACATTGCCACTCATATCTGGTGTCACAACAGCGTGCATTTAAAACCAAAAAACTTTTTTCACTGTTATAGATTGAATAGCAGTTAGTTGTCTTCAAGCGGGTGTGTCAGGCCTACAGCGTGTACTCTGCAGACCTCTGCAAGTGCACATTGCCACTCATATCCGGTGTCACAATAGCGTGCATTTAAAACCAAAAAACTTTTTTCACTGTTATAGATTGAATAGCAGTTAGTTGTCTTCAAGCGGGTGTGTCAGGCCTACAGCGTGTACTCTGCAGACCTCTGCCAGTGCACATTGCCACTCATATCTGGTGTCACAACAGCGTGCATTTAAAACCAAAAAACTTTTTTCACTGTTATAGATTGAATAGCAGTTAGTTGTCTTCAAGCGGGTGTGTCAGGCCTACAGCGTGTACTCTGCAGACCTCTGCAAGTGCACATTGCCACTCATATCCGGTGTCACAATAGCGTGCATTTAAAACCAAAAAACTTTTTTCACTGTTATAGATTGAATAGCAGTTAGTTGTCTTCAAGCGGGTGTGTCAGGCCTACAGCGTGTACTCTGCAGACCTCTGCCATTGCACATTGCCACTCATATCTGGTGTCACAATAGCATGCATTTAAAACCAAAAAAACTTTTTTCACTGTTATAGATTGAATAGCAGTTAGTTGTCTTCAAGCGGGTGTGTCAGGCCTACAGCGTGTACTCTGCAGACCTCTGCCAGTGCACATTGGCACTTATATCTGGTGTCACAATAGCGTGCATTTAATACCCCAAAACTTTTTTCACTGTTATAGATTGAATAGCTGTTAGTTGTCTTCAAGCGGGTGTGTCAGGCCTACAGCATGTACTCTGCAGACCTCTGCCATTGCACATTGCCACTCATATCTGGTGTCACAATAGCGTGCATTTAAAACCCAAAAACTTTTTTCACTGTTATAGATTGAATAGCAGTTAGTTTTCTTCAAGCGGGTGTGTCAGGCCTACAGCGTGTACTCTGCAGACCTCTGCCAGTGCACATTGCCACTCATATCTGGTGTCACAATAGCATGCATTTAAAACCCAAAAACTTTTTTCACTGTTATAGATTGAATAGCAGTTAGTTGTCTTCAAGCGGGTGTGTCAGGCCTACAGCGTGTACTCTGCAGACCTCTGCCATTGCACATTGCCACTCATATCTGGTGTCACAACAGCGTGCTTTTACAAAGAAAAATCATTTTCACTGTTATAGATTGAATAGCAGTTAGTTGTCTTCAAGCGGGTGTGTCAGGCCTACAGCGTGTACTCTGCAGACCTCTGCAAGTGCACATTGCCACTCATATCTGGTGTCACAACAGCGTGCTTTTACAAAGAAAAATCATTTTCACTGTTATAGATTGAATAGCAGTTATTTGTCTTCAAGCGGGTGTGTCAGGCCTACAGCGTGTACTCTGCAGACCTCTGCAAGTGCACATTGCCACTCATATCTGGTGTCACAACAGCGTGCATTTAAAACCAAAAAACTTTTTTCACTGTTATAGATTGAATAGCAGTTAGTTGTCTTCAAGCGGGTGTGTCAGGCCTACAGCGTGTACTCTGCAGACCTCTGCCAGTGCACATTGCCACTCATATCTGGTGTCACAATAGCGTGCATTTAAAACCAAAAAACCTTTTTCACTGTTATAGATTGAATAGCAGTTAGTTGTCTTCAAGCGGGTAAGTCAGGCCTACAGCGTGTACTCTGCAGACCTCTGCCATTGCACATTGCTACTCATATCTGGTGTCACAATAGCATGCATTTAAAACCAAAAAAAGTTTTTCACTGTTATAGATTGAATAGCAGTTAGTTGTCTTCAAGCGGGTGTGTCAGGCCTACAGCGTGTACTCTGCAGACCTCTGCAAGTGCACATTGCCACTCATATCTGGTGTCACAACAGCGAGCATTTAAAACCAAAAAACTTTTTTCACTGTTATAGATTGAATAGCAGTTAGTTGTCTTCAAGCGGGTGTGTCAGGCCTACAGCGTGTACTCTGCAGACCTCTGCCAGTGCACATTGCCACTCATATCTGGTGTCACAACAGCGTGCTTTTACAAAGAAATTTTTTTTTCACTGTTATAGATTGAATAGCAGTTAGTTGTCTTCAAGCGGGTGTGTCAGGCCTACAGCGTGTACTCTGCAGACCTCTGCCATTGCACATTGCCACTCATATCTGGTGTCAAAATATCATGCATTTAAAACCAAAAAAGTTTTTCACTGATATAGATTGAATAGCAGTTAGTTGTCTTCAAGCGGGTGTGTCAGGCCTACAGCGTGTACTCTGCAGACCTCTGCCATTGCACATTGCCACTCATATCTGGTGTCACAATAGCATGCATTTAAAACCAAAAAAAGTTTTTCACTGTTATAGATTGAATAGCAGTTAGTTGTCTTCAAGCGGGTGTGTCAGGCCTACAGCGTGTACTCTGCAGACCTCTGCAAGTGCACATTGCCACTCATATCTGGTGTCACAACAGCGTGCATTTAAAACCAAAAAACTTTTTTCACTGTTATAGATTGAATAGCAGTTAGTTGTCTTCAAGCGGGTGTGTCAGGCCTACAGCGTGTACTCTGCAGACCTCTGCAAGTGCACATTGCCACTCATATCCGGTGTCACAATAGCGTGCATTTAAAACCCAAAAACTTTTTTCACTGTTATAGATTGAATAGCAGTTAGTTGTCTTCAAGCGGGTGTGTCAGGCCTACAGCGTGTACTATGCAGACCTCTGCCATTGCACATTGCCACTCATATCTGGTGTCACAATAGCATGCATTTAAAACCAAAAAAACTTTTTTCACTGTTATAGATTGAATAGCAGTTAGTTGTCTTCAAGCGGGTGTGTCAGGCCTACAGCGTGTACTCTGCAGACCTCTGCCAGTGCACATTGGCACTTATATCTGGTGTCACAATAGCGTGCATTTAATACCCCAAAACTTTTTTCACTTTTATAGATTGAATAGCTGTTAGTTGTCTTCAAGCGGGTGTGTCAGGCCTACAGCGTGTACTCTGCAGACCTCTGCCATTGCACATTGCCACTCATATCTGGTGTCACAATAGCGTGCATTTAAAACCCAAAAACTTTTTTCACTGTTATAGATTGAATAGCAGTTAGTTTTCTTCAAGCGGGTGTGTCAGGCCTACAGCGTGTACTCTGCAGACCTCTGCCAGTGCACATTGCCACTCATATCTGGTGTCACAATAGCGTGCATTTAAAACCCAAAAATGTTTTTCACTGTTATAGATTGAATAGCAGTTAGTTGTCTTCAAGCGGGTGTGTCAGGCCTACAGCGTGTACTCTGCAGACCTCTGCCATTGCACATTGCCACTCATATCTGGTGTCACAATAGCATGCATTTAAAACCAAAAAAAGTTTTTCACTGTTATAGATTGAATAGCAGTTAGTTGTCTTCAAGCGGGTGTGTCAGGCCTACAGCGTGTACTCTGCAGACCTCTGCAAGTGCACATTGCCACTCATATCTGGTGTCACAACAGCGTGCTTTTACAAAGAAAAATCATTTTCACTGTTATAGATTGAATAGCAGTTAGTTGTCTTCAAGCGGGTGTGTCAGGCCTACAGCGTGTACTCTGCAGACCTCTGCAAGTGCACATTGCCACTCATATCTGGTGTCACAACAGCGTGCTTTTACAAAGAAAAATCATTTTCACTGTTATAGATTGAATAGCAGTTATTTGTCTTCAAGCGGGTGTGTCAGGCCTACAGCGTGTACTCTGCAGACCTCTGCAAGTGCACATTGCCACTCATATCTGGTGTCACAACAGCGTGCATTTAAAACCAAAAAACTTTTTTCACTGTTATAGATTGAATAGCAGTTAGTTGTCTTCAAGCGGGTGTGTCAGGCCTACAGCGTGTACTCTGCAGACCTCTGCCAGTGCACATTGCCACTCATATCTGGTGTCACAATAGCGTGCATTTAAAACCAAAAAACCTTTTTCACTGTTATAGATTGAATAGCAGTTAGTTGTCTTCAAGCGGGTAAGTCAGGCCTACAGCGTGTACTCTGCAGACCTCTGCCATTGCACATTGCCACTCATATCTGGTGTCACAATAGCATGCATTTAAAACCAAAAAAAGTTTTTCACTGTTATAGATTGAATAGCAGTTAGTTGTCTTCAAGCGGGTGTGTCAGGCCTACAGCGTGTACTCTGCAGACCTCTGCAAGTGCACATTGCCACTCATATCTGGTGTCACAACAGCGTGCATTTAAAACCAAAAAACTTTTTTCACTGTTATAGATTGAATAGCAGTTAGTTGTCTTCAAGCGGGTGTGCCAGGCCTACAGCGTGTACTCTGCAGACCTCTGCCAGTGCACATTGCCACTCATATCTGGTGTCACAACAGCGTGCTTTTACAAAGAAATTTTTTTTTCACTGTTATAGATTGAATAGCAGTTAGTTGTCTTCAAGCGGGTGTGTCAGGCCTACAGCGTGTACTCTGCAGACCTCTGCAAGTGCACATTGCCACTCATATCCGGTGTCACAATAGCGTGCATTTAAAACCAAAAAACTTTTTTCACTGTTATAGATTGAATAGCAGTTAGTTGTCTTCAAGCGGGTGTGTCAGGCCTACAGCGTGTACTCTGCAGACCTCTGCCATTGCACATTGCCACTCATATCTGGTGTCACAATAGCATGCATTTAAAACCAAAAAAACTTTTTTCACTGTTATAGATTGAATAGCAGTTAGTTGTCTTCAAGCGGGTGTGTCAGGCCTACAGCGTGTACTCTGCAGACCTCTGCCAGTGCACATTGGCACTTATATCTGGTGTCACAATAGCGTGCATTTAATACCCCAAAACTTTTTTCACTGTTATAGATTGAATAGCTGTTAGTTGTCTTCAAGCGGGTGTGTCAGGCCTACAGCATGTACTCTGCAGACCTCTGCCATTGCACATTGCCACTCATATCTGGTGTCACAATAGCGTGCATTTAAAACCCAAAAACTTTTTTCACTGTTATAGATTGAATAGCTGTTAGTTGTCTTCAAGCGGGTGTGTCAGGCCTACAGCGTGTACTCTGCAGACCTCTGCCAGTGCACATTGCCACTCATATCTGGTGTCACAATAGCATGCATTTAAAACCCAAAAACTTTTTTCACTGTTATAGATTGAATAGCAGTTAGTTGTCTTCAAGCGGGTGTGTCAGGCCTACAGCGTGTACTCTGCAGACCTCTGCCATTGCACATTGCCACTCATATCTGGTGTCACAACAGCGTGCTTTTACAAAGAAAAATCATTTTCACTGTTATAGATTGAATAGCAGTTAGTTGTCTTCAAGCGGGTGTGTCAGGCCTACAGCGTGTACTCTGCAGACCTCTGCAAGTGCACATTGCCACTCATATCTGGTGTCACAACAGCGTGCTTTTACAAAGAAAAATCATTTTCACTGTTATAGATTGAATAGCAGTTATTTGTCTTCAAGCGGGTGTGTCAGGCCTACAGCGTGTACTCTGCAGACCTCTGCAAGTGCACATTGCCACTCATATCTGGTGTCACAACAGCGTGCATTTAAAACCAAAAAACTTTTTTCACTGTTATAGATTGAATAGCAGTTAGTTGTCTTCAAGCGGGTGTGTCAGGCCTACAGCGTGTACTCTGCAGACCTCTGCCAGTGCACATTGCCACTCATATCTGGTGTCACAATAGCGTGCATTTAAAACCAAAAACCTTTTTCACTGTTATAGATTGAATAGCAGTTAGTTGTCTTCAAGCGGGTAAGTCAGGCCTACAGCGTGTACTCTGCAGACCTCTGCCATTGCACATTGCCACTCATATCTGGTGTCACAATAGCATGCATTTAAAACCAAAAAAAGTTTTTCACTGTTATAGATTGAATAGCAGTTAGTTGTCTTCAAGCGGGTGTGTCAGGCCTACAGCGTGTACTCTGCAGACCTCTGCAAGTGCACATTGCCACTCATATCTGGTGTCACAACAGCGTGCATTTAAAACCAAAAAACTTTTTTCACTGTTATAGATTGAATAGCAGTTAGTTGTCTTCAAGCGGGTGTGTCAGGCCTACAGCGTGTACTCTGCAGACCTCTGCCAGTGCACATTGCCACTCATATCTGGTGTCACAACAGCGTGCTTTTACAAAGAAATTTTTTTTTCACTGTTATAGATTGAATAGCAGTTAGTTGTCTTCAAGCGGGTGTGTCAGGCCTACAGCGTGTACTCTGCAGACCTCTGCCAATGCACATTGCCACTCATATCTGGTGTGAAAATATCATGCATTTAAAACCAAAAAAGTTTTTCACTGATATAGATTGAATAGCAGTTAGTTGTCTTCAAGCGGGTGTGTCAGGCCTACAGCGTGTACTCTGCAGACCTCTGCCATTGCACATTGCCACTCATATCTGGTGTCACAATAGCATGCATTTAAAACCAAAAAAAGTTTTTCACTGTTATAGATTGAATAGCAGTTAGTTGTCTTCAAGCGGGTGTGTCAGGCCTACAGCGTGTACTCTGCAGACCTCTGCAAGTGCACATTGCCACTCATATCTGGTGTCACAACAGCGTGCATTTAAAACCAAAAAACTTTTTTTACTGTTATAGATTGAATAGCAGTTAGTTGTCTTCAAGCGGGTGTGTCAGGCCTACAGCGTGTACTCTGCAGACCTCTGCAAGTGCACATTGCCACTCATATCCGGTGTCACAATAGCGTGCATTTAAAACCAAAAAACTTTTTTCACTGTTATAGATTGAATAGCAGTTAGTTGTCTTCAAGCGGGTGTGTCAGGCCTACAGCGTGTACTCTGCAGACCTCTGCCAGTGCACATTGCCACTCATATCTGGTGTCACAACAGCGTGCATTTAAAACCAAAAAACTTTTTTCACTGTTATAGATTGAATAGCAGTTAGTTGTCTTCAAGCGGGTGTGTCAGGCCTACAGCGTGTACTCTGCAGACCTCTGCAAGTGCACATTGCCACTCATATCCGGTGTCACAATAGCGTGCATTTAAAACCAAAAAACTTTTTTCACTGTTATAGATTGAATAGCAGTTAGTTGTCTTCAAGCGGGTGTGTCAGGCCTACAGCGTGTACTCTGCAGACCTCTGCCATTGCACATTGCCACTCATATCTGGTGTCACAATAGCATGCATTTAAAACCAAAAAAACTTTTTTCACTGTTATAGATTGAATAGCAGTTAGTTGTCTTCAAGCGGGTGTGTCAGGCCTACAGCGTGTACTCTGCAGACCTCTGCCAGTGCACATTGGCACTTATATCTGGTGTCACAATAGCGTGCATTTAATACCCCAAAACTTTTTTCACTGTTATAGATTGAATAGCTGTTAGTTGTCTTCAAGCGGGTGTGTCAGGCCTACAGCATGTACTCTGCAGACCTCTGCCATTGCACATTGCCACTCATATCTGGTGTCACAATAGCGTGCATTTAAAACCCAAAAACTTTTTTCACTGTTATAGATTGAATAGCAGTTAGTTTTCTTCAAGCGGGTGTGTCAGGCCTACAGCGTGTACTCTGCAGACCTCTGCCAGTGCACATTGCCACTCATATCTGGTGTCACAATAGCATGCATTTAAAACCCAAAAACTTTTTTCACTGTTATAGATTGAATAGCAGTTAGTTGTCTTCAAGCGGGTGTGTCAGGCCTACAGCGTGTACTCTGCAGACCTCTGCCATTGCACATTGCCACTCAAATCTGGTGTCACAACAGCGTGCTTTTACAAAGAAAAATCATTTTCACTGTTATAGATTGAATAGCAGTTAGTTGTCTTCAAGCGGGTGTGTCAGGCCTACAGCGTGTACTCTGCAGACCTCTGCAAGTGCACATTGCCACTCATATCTGGTGTCACAACAGCGTGCTTTTACAAAGAAAAATAATTTTCACTGTTATAGATTGAATAGCAGTTATTTGTCTTCAAGCGGGTGTGTCAGGCCTACAGCGTGTACTCTGCAGACCTCTGCAAGTGCACATTGCCACTCATATCTGGTGTCACAACAGCGTGCATTTAAAACCAAAAAACTTTTTTCACTGTTATAGATTGAATAGCAGTTAGTTGTCTTCAAGCGGGTGTGTCAGGCCTACAGCGTGTACTCTGCAGACCTCTGCCAGTGCACATTGCCACTCATATCTGGTGTCACAATAGCGTGCATTTAAAACCAAAAAACCTTTTTCACTGTTATAGATTGAATAGCAGTTAGTTGTCTTCAAGCGGGTAAGTCAGGCCTACAGCGTGTACTCTGCAGACCTCTGCCATTGCACATTGCCACTCATATCTGGTGTCACAATAGCATGCATTTAAAACCAAAAAAAGTTTTTCACTGTTATAGATTGAATAGCAGTTAGTTGTCTTCAAGCAGGTGTGTCAGGCCTACAGCGTGTACTCTGCAGACCTCTGCAAGTGCACATTGCCACTCATATCTGGTGTCACAACAGCGAGCATTTAAAACCAAAAAACTTTTTTCACTGTTATAGATTGAATAGCAGTTAGTTGTCTTCAAGCGGGTGTGTCAGGCCTACAGCGTGTACTCTGCAGACCTCTGCCAGTGCACATTGCCACTCATATCTGGTGTCACAACAGCGTGCTTTTACAAAGAAATTTTTTTTTCACTGTTATAGATTGAATAGCAGTTAGTTGTCTTCAAGCGGGTGTGTCAGGCCTACAGCGTGTACTCTGCAGACCTCTGCCATTGCACATTGCCACTCATATCTGGTGTCAAAATATCATGCATTTAAAACCAAAAAAGTTTTTCACTGATATAGATTGAATAGCAGTTAGTTGTCTTCAAGCGGGTGTGTCAGGCCTACAGCGTGTACTCTGCAGACCTCTGCCATTGCACATTGCCACTCATATCTGGTGTCACAATAGCATGCATTTAAAACCAAAAAAAGTTTTTCACTGTTATAGATTGAATAGCAGTTAGTTGTCTTCAAGCGGGTGTGTCAGGCCTACAGCGTGTACTCTGCAGACCTCTGCAAGTGCACATTGCCACTCATATCTGGTGTCACAACAGCGTGCATTTAAAACCAAAAAACTTTTTTCACTGTTATAGATTGAATAGCAGTTAGTTGTCTTCAAGCGGGTGTGTCAGGCCTACAGCGTGTACTCTGCAGACCTCTGCAAGTGCACATTGCCACTCATATCCGGTGTCACAATAGCGTGCATTTAAAACCCAAAAACTTTTTTCACTGTTATAGATTGAATAGCAGTTAGTTGTCTTCAAGCGGGTGTGTCAGGCCTACAGCGTGTACTATGCAGACCTCTGCCATTGCACATTGCCACTCATATCTGGTGTCACAATAGCATGCATTTAAAACCAAAAAAACTTTTTTCACTGTTATAGATTGAATAGCAGTTAGTTGTCTTCAAGCGGGTGTGTCAGGCCTACAGCGTGTACTCTGCAGACCTCTGCCAGTGCACATTGGCACTTATATCTGGTGTCACAATAGCGTGCATTTAATACCCCAAAACTTTTTTCACTTTTATAGATTGAATAGCTGTTAGTTGTCTTCAAGCGGGTGTGTCAGGCCTACAGCGTGTACTCTGCAGACCTCTGCCATTGCACATTGCCACTCATATCTGGTGTCACAATAGCGTGCATTTAAAACCCAAAATTTTTTTCACTGTTATAGATTGAATAGCAGTTAGTTTTCTTCAAGCGGGTGTGTCAGGCCTACAGCGTGTACTCTGCAGACCTCTGCCAGTGCACATTGCCACTCATATCTGGTGTCACAATAGCGTGCATTTAAAACCCAAAAATGTTTTTCACTGTTATAGATTGAATAGCAGTTAGTTGTCTTCAAGCGGGTGTGTCAGGCCTACAGCGTGTACTCTGCAGACCTCTGCCATTGCACATTGCCACTCATATCTGGTGTCACAATAGCATGCATTTAAAACCAAAAAAAGTTTTTCACTGTTATAGATTGAATAGCAGTTAGTTGTCTTCAAGCGGGTGTGTCAGGCCTACAGCGTGTACTCTGCAGACCTCTGCAAGTGCACATTGCCACTCATATCTGGTGTCACAACAGCGTGCTTTTACAAAGAAAAATCATTTTCACTGTTATAGATTGAATAGCAGTTAGTTGTCTTCAAGCGGGTGTGTCAGGCCTACAGCGTGTACTCTGCAGACCTCTGCAAGTGCACATTGCCACTCATATCTGGTGTCACAACAGCGTGCATTTAAAACCAAAAAACTTTTTTCACTGTTATAGATTGAATAGCAGTTAGTTGTCTTCAAGCGGGTGTGTCAGGCCTACAGCGTGTACTCTGCAGACCTCTGCAAGTGCACATTGCCACTCATATCTGGTGTCACAACAGCGTGCATTTAAAACCAAAAAACTTTTTTCACTGTTATAGATTGAATAGCAGTTAGTTGTCTTCAAGCGGGTGTGTCAGGCCTACAGCGTGTACTCTGCAGACCTCTGCCAGTGCACATTGCCACTCATATATGGTGTCACAATAGCGTGCATTTAAAACCCAAATTTTTTTCACTGTTATAGATTGAATAGCAGTTAGTTGTCTTCAAGCGGTTGTGTCAGGCCTACAGCGTGTACTCTGCAGACCTCTGCCAGTGCACATTGCCACTCATATCTGGTGTCACAATAGCGTGCATTTAAAACCAAAAAACTTTTTTCACTGTTATAGATTGAATAGCAGTTAGTTGTCTTCAAGCGGGTGTGTCAGGCCTAAAGCGTGTACTCTGCAAACCTCTGCCATTGCACATTGCCACTCATATCTGGTGTCACAATAGCGTGCATTTAAAACCAAAAAACTTTTTTCACTGTTATAGATTGAATAGCAGTTAGTTGTCTTCAAGCGGGTGTTTCAGGCCTACAGCGTGTACTCTGCAGACCTCTGCAAGTGCACATTGCCACTCATATCTGGTGTCACAACAGCGTGCTTTTACAAAGAAAAATCATTTTCACAGTTATAGATTGAATAGCAGTTAGTTGTCTTCAAGCGGGTGTGTCAGGCCTACAGCGTGTACTCTGCAGACCTCTGCCAGTGCACATTGCCACTCATATCTGGTGTCACAACAGCGTGCTTTTACAAAGAAATTTTTTTTTCACTGTTATAGATTGAATAGCAGTTAGTTGTCTTCAAGCGGGTGTGTCAGGCCTACAGCGTGTACTCTGCAGACCTCTGCCATTGCACATTGCCACTCATATCTGGTGTCAAAATATCATGCATTTAAAACCAAAAAAGTTTTTCACTGATATAGATTGAATAGCAGTTAGTTGTCTTCAAGCGGGTGTGTCAGGCCTACAGCGTGTACTCTGCAGACCTCTGCCATTGCACATTGCCACTCATATCTGGTGTCACAATAGCATGCATTTAAAACCAAAAAAAGTTTTTCACTGTTATAGATTGAATAGCAGTTAGTTGTCTTCAAGCGGGTGTGTCAGGCCTACAGCGTGTACTCTGCAGACCTCTGCAAGTGCACATTGCCACTCATATCTGGTGTCACAACAGCGTGCATTTAAAACCAAAAAACTTTTTTCACTGTTATAGATTGAATAGCAGTTAGTTGTCTTCAAGCGGGTGTGTCAGGCCTACAGCGTGTACTCTGCAGACCTCTGCAAGTGCACATTGCCACTCATATCTGGTGTCACAACAGCGTGCATTTAAAACCAAAAAACTTTTTTCACTGTTATAGATTGAATAGCAGTTAGTTGTCTTCAAGCGGGTGTGTCAGGCCTACAGCGTGTACTCTGCAGACCTCTGCCAGTGCACATTGCCACTCATATATGGTGTCACAATAGCGTGCATTTAAAACCCAAATTTTTTTCACTGTTATAGATTGAATAGCAGTTAGTTGTCTTCAAGCGGTTGTGTCAGGCCTACAGCGTGTACTCTGCAGACCTCTGCCAGTGCACATTGCCACTCATATCTGGTGTCACAATAGCGTGCATTTAAAACCAAAAAACTTTTTTCACTGTTATAGATTGAATAGCAGTTAGTTGTCTTCAAGCGGGTGTGTCAGGCCTAAAGCGTGTACTCTGCAAACCTCTGCCATTGCACATTGCCACTCATATCTGGTGTCACAATAGCGAGCATTTAAAACCAAAAAACTTTTTTCACTGTTATAGATTGAATAGCAGTTAGTTGTCTTCAAGCGGGTGTGTCAGGCCTACAGCGTGTACTCTGCAGACCTCTGCCATTGCACATTGCCACTCATATCTGGTGTCAAAATATCATGCATTTAAAACCAAAAAAGTTTTTCACTGATATAGATTGAATAGCAGTTAGTTGTCTTCAAGCGGGTGTGTCAGGCCTACAGCGTGTACTCTGCAGACCTCTGCCATTGCACATTGCCACTCATATCTGGTGTCACAATAGCATGCATTTAAAACCAAAAAAAGTTTTTCACTGTTATAGATTGAATAGCAGTTAGTTGTCTTCAAGCGGGTGTGTCAGGCCTACAGCGTGTACTCTGCAGACCTCTGCAAGTGCACATTGCCACTCATATCTGGTGTCACAACAGCGTGCATTTAAAACCAAAAAACTTTTTTCACTGTTATAGATTGAATAGCAGTTAGTTGTCTTCAAGCGGGTGTGTCAGGCCTACAGCGTGTACTCTGCAGACCTCTGCAAGTGCACATTGCCACTCATATCCGGTGTCACAATAGCGTGCATTTAAAACCCAAAAACTTTTTTCACTGTTATAGATTGAATAGCAGTTAGTTGTCTTCAAGCGGGTGTGTCAGGCCTACAGCGTGTACTATGCAGACCTCTGCCATTGCACATTGCCACTCATATCTGGTGTCACAATAGCATGCATTTAAAACCAAAAAAACTTTTTTCACTGTTATAGATTGAATAGCAGTTAGTTGTCTTCAAGCGGGTGTGTCAGGCCTACAGCGTGTACTCTGCAGACCTCTGCAAGTGCACATTGCCACTCATATCCGGTGTCACAATAGCGTGCATTTAAAACCCAAAAACTTTTTTCACTGTTATAGATTGAATAGCAGTTAGTTGTCTTCAAGCGGGTGTGTCAGGCCTACAGCGTGTACTCTGCAGACCTCTGCCAGTGCACATTGGCACTTATATCTGGTGTCACAATAGCGTGCATTTAATACCCCAAAACTTTTTTCACTTTTATAGATTGAATAGCTGTTAGTTGTCTTCAAGCGGGTGTGTCAGGCCTACAGCGTGTACTCTGCAGACCTCTGCCATTGCACATTGCCACTCATATCTGGTGTCACAATAGCGTGCATTTAAAACCCAAAATTTTTTTCACTGTTATAGATTGAATAGCAGTTAGTTTTCTTCAAGCGGGTGTGTCAGGCCTACAGCGTGTACTCTGCAGACCTCTGCCAGTGCACATTGCCACTCATATCTGGTGTCACAATAGCGTGCATTTAAAACCCAAAAATGTTTTTCACTGTTATAGATTGAATAGCAGTTAGTTGTCTTCAAGCGGGTGTGTCAGGCCTACAGCGTGTACTCTGCAGACCTCTGCCATTGCACATTGCCACTCATATCTGGTGTCACAATAGCATGCATTTAAAACCAAAAAAAGTTTTTCACTGTTATAGATTGAATAGCAGTTAGTTGTCTTCAAGCGGGTGTGTCAGGCCTACAGCGTGTACTCTGCAGACCTCTGCAAGTGCACATTGCCACTCATATCTGGTGTCACAACAGCGTGCTTTTACAAAGAAAAATCATTTTCACTGTTATAGATTGAATAGCAGTTAGTTGTCTTCAAGCGGGTGTGTCAGGCCTACAGCGTGTACTCTGCAGACCTCTGCAAGTGCACATTGCCACTCATATCTGGTGTCACAACAGCGTGCATTTAAAACCAAAAAACTTTTTTCACTGTTATAGATTGAATAGCAGTTAGTTGTCTTCAAGCGGGTGTGTCAGGCCTACAGCGTGTACTCTGCAGACCTCTGCAAGTGCACATTGCCACTCATATCTGGTGTCACAACAGCGTGCATTTAAAACCAAAAAACTTTTTTCACTGTTATAGATTGAATAGCAGTTAGTTGTCTTCAAGCGGGTGTGTCAGGCCTACAGCGTGTACTCTGCAGACCTCTGCCAGTGCACATTGCCACTCATATATGGTGTCACAATAGCGTGCATTTAAAACCCAAATTTTTTTCACTGTTATAGATTGAATAGCAGTTAGTTGTCTTCAAGCGGTTGTGTCAGGCCTACAGCGTGTACTCTGCAGACCTCTGCCAGTGCACATTGCCACTCATATCTGGTGTCACAATAGCGTGCATTTAAAACCAAAAAACTTTTTTCACTGTTATAGATTGAATAGCAGTTAGTTGTCTTCAAGCGGGTGTGTCAGGCCTAAAGCGTGTACTCTGCAAACCTCTGCCATTGCACATTGCCACTCATATCTGGTGTCACAATAGCGTGCATTTAAAACCAAAAAACTTTTTTCACTGTTATAGATTGAATAGCAGTTAGTTGTCTTCAAGCGGGTGTTTCAGGCCTACAGCGTGTACTCTGCAGACCTCTGCAAGTGCACATTGCCACTCATATCTGGTGTCACAACAGCGTGCTTTTACAAAGAAAAATCATTTTCACAGTTATAGATTGAATAGCAGTTAGTTGTCTTCAAGCGGGTGTGTCAGGCCTACAGCGTGTACTCTGCAGACCTCTGCAAGTGCACATTGCCACTCATATCCGGTGTCACAATAGCGTGCATTTAAAACCAAAAAACTTTTTTCACTGTTATAGATTGAATAGCAGTTAGTTGTCTTCAAGCGGTTGTGTCAGGCCTACAGCGTGTACTCTGCAGACCTCTGCCATTGCACATTGCCACTCATATCTGGTGTCACAATAGCGTGCATTTAAAACCAAAAAACTTTTTTCACTGTTATAGATTGAATAGCAGTTAGTTGTCTTCAAGCGGGTGTGTCAGGCCTACAGCGTGTACTCTGCAGACCTCTGCCAGTGCACATTGGAACTTATATCTGGTGTCACAATAGCGTGCATTTAAAACCCCAAAACTTTTTTCACTGTTATAGATTGAATAGCTGTTAGTTGTCTTCAAGCGGGTGTGTCAGGCCTACAGCGTGTACTCTGCAGACCTCTGCCAGTGCACATTGCCACTCATATCTGGTGTCACAATAACGTGCATTTAAAACCAAAAAACTTTTTTCACTGTTATAGATTGAATAGCAGTTAGTTGTCTTCAAGCGGGTGTGTCAGGCCTACAGCGTGTACTCTGCAGACCTCTGCCATTGCACATTGCCACTCATATCTGGTGTCAAAATAGCATGCATTTAAAACCAAAAAACGTTTTTCACTGTTATTGATTGAATAGCAGTTACTTGTCTTCAAGCGGGTGTGTCAGGCCTACAGCGTGTACTCTGCAGACCTCTGCCAGTGCACATTGGCACTTATATCTGGTGTCACAATAGCGTGCATTTAAAACCCCCAAACTTTTTTCACTGTTATAGATTGAATAGCTGTTAGTTGTCTTCAAGCGGTTGTGTCAGGCCTACAGCGTGTACTCTGCAGACCTCTGCAAGTGCACATTGCCACTCATATCTGGTGTCACAACAGCGTGCATTTAAAACCCAAAAACTTTTTTCACTGTTATAGATTGAATAGCAGTTAGTTGTCTTCAAGCGGGTGTGTCAGGCCTACAGCGTGTACTCTGCAGACCTCTGCCAGTGCACATTGCCACTCATATATGGTGTCACAATAGCGTGCATTTAAAACCCACATTTTTTTTCACTGTTATAGATTGAATAGCAGTTAGTTGTCTTCAAGCGGTTGTGTCAGGCCTACAGCGTGTACTCTGCAGACCTCTGCCATTGCACATTGCCACTCATATCTGGTGTCACAATAGCGTGCATTTAAAACCAAAAAACTTTTTTCACTGTTATAGATTGAATAGCAGTTAGTTGTCTTCAAGCGGGTGTGTCAGGCCTACAGCGTGTACTCTGCAGACCTCTGCCAGTGCACATTGGAACTTATATCTGGTGTCACAATAGCGTGCATTTAAAACCCCAAAACTTTTTTCACTGTTATAGATTGAATAGCTGTTAGTTGTCTTCAAGCGGGTGTGTCAGGCCTACAGCGTGTACTCTGCAGACCTCTGCCAGTGCACATTGCCACTCATATCTGGTGTCACAATAGCGTGCATTTAAAACCAAAAAACTTTTTTCACTGTTATAGATTGAATAGCAGTTAGTTGTCTTCAAGCGGGTGTGTCAGGCCTACAGCGTGTACTCTGCAGACCTCTGCCAGTGCACATTGCCACTCATATCTGGTGTCACAATAACGTGCATTTAAAACCAAAAAACTTTTTTCACTGTTATAGATTGAATAGCAGTTAGTTGTCTTCAAGCGGGTGTGTCAGGCCTACAGCGTGTACTCTGCAGACCTCTGCCATTGCACATTGCCACTCATATCTGGTGTCAAAATAGCATGCATTTAAAACCAAAAAACGTTTTTCACTGTTATTGATTGAATAGCAGTTACTTGTCTTCAAGCGGGTGTGTCAGGCCTACAGCGTGTACTCTGCAGACCTCTGCCAGTGCACATTGGCACTTATATCTGGTGTCACAATAGCGTGCATTTAAAACCCCCAAACTTTTTTCACTGTTATATATTGAATAGCTGTTAGTTGTCTTCAAGCGGTTGTGTCAGGCCTACAGCGTGTACTCTGCAGACCTCTGCCATTGCACATTGCCACTCATATCTGGTGTCACAATAGCGTGCATTTAAAACCAAAAAACTTTTTTCACTGTTATAGATTGAATAGCAGTTAGTTGTCTTCAAGCGGGTGTGTCAGGCCTACAGCGTGTACTCTGCAGACCTCTGCCAGTGCACATTGCCACTCATATCTGGTGTCACAATAGCGTGCATTTAAAACCCAAAAAACTTTTTTCACTGTTATAGATTGAATAGCAGTTAGTTGTCTTCAAGCGGGTGTGTCAGGCCTACAGCGTGTACTCTGCAGACCTCTGCCATTGCACATTGCCACTCATATCTGGTGTCACAATAGCATGCATTTAAAACCAAAAAAAGTTTTTCACTGTTATAGATTGAATAGCAGTTAGTTGTCTTCAAGCGGGTGTGTCAGGCCTACAGCGTGTACTCTGCAGACCTCTGCAAGTGCACATTGCCACTCATATCTGGTGTCACAACAGCGTGCATTTAAAACCAAAAAACTTTTTTCACTGTTATAGATTGAATAGCAGTTAGTTGTCTTCAAGCGGGTGTGTCAGGCCTACAGCGTGTACTCTGCAGACCTCTGCCATTGCACATTGCCACTCATATCTGGTGTCAAAATAGCATGCATTTAAAACCAAAAAAGTTTTTCACTGTCATAGATTGAATAGCAGTTAGTTGTCTTCAAGCGGGTGTGTCAGGCCTACAGCGTGTACTCTGCAGACCTCTGCCAGTACACATTGCCACTCATATATGGTTTCACAATAGCGTGCATTTAAAACTCAAAATCTTTTTTCACTGTTATAGATTGAATAGCAGTTAGTTGTCTTCAAGCGGGTGTGTCAGGCCTACAGCGTGTACTCTGCAGACCTCTGCCAGTGCATATTGCCACTCATATCTGGTGTCACAATAGCGTGCATTTAAAACCAAAAAACCTTTTTCACTGTTATAGATTGAATAGCAGTTAGTTGTCTTCAAGCGGGTGTGTCAGGCCTACAGCGTGTACTCTGCAGACCTCTGCCATTGCACATTGCCACTCATATCTGGTGTCACAATAGCATGCATTTAAAACCAAAAAAAGTTTTTCACTGTTATAGATTGAATAGCAGTTAGTTGTCTTCAAGCGGGTGTGTCAGGCCTACAGCGTGTACTCTGCAGACCTCTGCAAGTGCACATTGCCACTCATATCTGGTGTCACAACAGCGTGCATTTAAAACCAAAAAACTTTTTTCACTGTTATAGATTGAATAGCAGTTAGTTGTCTTCAAGCGGGTGTGTCAGGCCTACAGCGTGTACTCTGCAGACCTCTGCCAGTGCACATTGCCACTCATATCTGGTGTCACAACAGCGTGCTTTTACAAAGAAATTTTTTTTTTCACTGTTATAGATTGAATAGCAGTTAGTTGTCTTCAAGCGGGTGTGTCAGGCCTACAGCGTGTACTCTGCAGACCTCTGCCATTGCACATTGCCACTCATATCTGGTGTCAAAATATCATGCATTTAAAACCAAAAAAGTTTTTCACTGATATAGATTGAATAGCAGTTAGTTGTCTTCAAGCGGGTGTGTCAGGCCTACAGAGTGTACTCTGCAGACCTCTGCCATTGCACATTGCCACTCATATCTGGTGTCACAATAGCATGCATTTAAAACCAAAAAAAGTTTTTCACTGTTATAGATTGAATAGCAGTTAGTTGTCTTCAAGCGGGTGTGTCAGGCCTACAGCGTGTACTCTGCAGACCTCTGCAAGTGCACATTGCCACTCATATCCGGTGTCACAATAGCGTGCATTTAAAACCAAAAAACTTTTTTCACTGTTATAGATTGAATAGCAGTTAGTTGTCTTCAAGCGGGTGTGTCAGGCCTACAGCGTGTACTCTGCAGACCTCTGCCATTGCACATTGCCACTCATATCTGGTGTCACAATAGCATGCATTTAAAACCAAAAAAACTTTTTTCACTGTTATAGATTGAATAGCAGTTAGTTGTCTTCAAGCGGGTGTGTCAGGCCTACAGCGTGTACTCTGCAGACCTCTGCCAGTGCACATTGGCACTTATATCTGGTGTCACAATAGCGTGCATTTAATACCCCAAAACTTTTTTCACTGTTATAGATTGAATAGCAGTTAGTTTTCTTCAAGCGTGTGTGTTAGGCCTACAGCGTGTACTCTGCAGACCTCTGCCAGTGCACATTGCCACTCATATCTGGTGTCACAATAGCGTGCATTTAAAACCAAAAAACTTTTTTCACTGTTATAGATTGAATAGCAGTTAGTTGTCTTCAAGCGGGTGTGTCAGGCCTACAGTGTGTACTCTGCAGACCTCTGCAAGTGCACATTGCCACTCATATCTGGTGTCACAACAGCGTGCTTTTACAAAGAAAAATCATTTTCACTGTTATAGATTGAATAGCAGTTAGTTGTCTTCAAGCGGGTGTGTCAGGCCTACAGCGTGTACTCTGCAGACCTCTGCAAGTGCACATTGCCACTCATATCTGGTGTCACAACAGCGTGCATTTAAAACCAAAAAACTTTTTTCACTGTTATAGATTGAATAGCAGTTAGTTGTCTTCAAGCGGGTGTGTCAGGCCTACAGCGTGTACTCTGCAGACCTCTGCAAGTGCACATTGCCACTCATATCTGGTGTCACAACAGCGTGCATTTAAAACCAAAAAACTTTTTTCACTGTTATAGATTGAATAGCAGTTAGTTGTCTTCAAGCGGGTGTGTCAGGCCTACAGCGTGTACTCTGCAGACCTCTGCCAGTGCACATTGCCACTCATATATGGTGTCACAATAGTGTGCATTTAAAACCCAAATTTTTTTTCACTGTTATAGATTGAATAGCAGTTAGTTGTCTTCAAGCGGTTGTGTCAGGCCTACAGCGTGTACTCTGCAGACCTCTGCCAGTGCACATTGCCACTCATATCTGGTGTCACAATAGCGTGCATTTAAAACCAAAAAACTTTTTTCACTGTTATAGATTGAATAGCAGTTAGTTGTCTTCAAGCGGGTGTGTCAGGCCTAAAGCGTGTACTCTGCAGACCTCTGCCATTGCACATTGCCACTCATATCTGGTGTCACAATAGCGTGCATTTAAAACCAAAAAACTTTTTTCACTGTTATAGATTGAATAGCAGTTAGTTGTCTTCAAGCGGGTGTGTCAGGCCTACAGCGTGTACTCTGCAGACCTCTGCAAGTGCACATTGCCACTCATATCTGGTGTCACAACAGCGTGCTTTTACAAAGAAAAATCATTTTCACTATTATAGATTGAATAGCAGTTAGTTGTCTTCAAGCGGGTGTGTCAGGCCTACAGCGTGTACTCTGCAGACCTCTGCAAGTGCACATTGCCACTCATATCTGGTGTCACAACAGCGTGCATTTAAAACCAAAAAACTTTTTTCACAGTTATAGATTGAATAGCAGTTAGTTGTCTTCAAGCGGGTGTGTCAGGCCTACAGCGTGTACTCTGCAGACCTCTGCAAGTGCACATTGCCACTCATATCCGGTGTCACAATAGCGTGCATTTAAAACCAAAAAACTTTTTTCACTGTTATAGATTGAATAGCAGTTAGTTGTCTTCAAGCGGGTGTGTCAGGCCTACAGCGTGTACTCTGCAGACCTCTGCCATTGCACATTGCCACTCATATCTGGTGTCACAATAGCATGCATTTAAAACCAAAAAAACTTTTTTCACTGTTATAGATTGAATAGCAGTTAGTTGTCTTCAAGCGGGTGTGTCAGGCCTACAGCGTGTACTCTGCAGACCTCTGCCAGTGCACATTGGCACTTATATCTGGTGTCACAATAGCGTGCATTTAAAACCAAAAAACTTTTTTCACTGTTATAGATTGAATAGCTGTTAGTTGTCTTCAAGCGGTTGTGTCAGGCCTACAGCGTGTACTCTGCAGACCTCTGCCATTGCACATTGCCACTCATATCTGGTGTCACAATAGCGTGCATTTAAAACCCCCAAAACTTTTTTCACTGTTATAGATTGAATAGCAGTTAGTTGTCTTCAAGCGGGTGTGTCAGGCCTACAGCGTGTACTCTGCAGACCTCTGCCATTGCACATTGCCACTCATATCTGGTGTCACAATAGCATGCATTTAAAACCAAAAAAACTTTTTTCACTGTTATAGATTGAATAGCAGTTAGTTGTCTTCAAGCGGGTGTGTCAGGCCTACAGCGTGTACTCTGCAGACCTCTGCCAGTGCACATTGGCACTTATATCTGGTGTCACAATAGCGTGCATTTAATACCCCAAAACTTTTTTCACTGTTATAGATTGAATAGCAGTTAGTTTTCTTCAAGCGTGTGTGTTAGGCCTACAGCGTGTACTCTGCAGACCTCTGCCAGTGCACATTGCCACTCATATCTGGTGTCACAATAGCGTGCATTTAAAACCAAAAAACTTTTTTCACTGTTATAGACTGAATAGCAGTTAGTTGTCTTCAAGCGGGTGTGTCAGGCCTACAGTGTGTACTCTGCAGACCTCTGCAAGTGCACATTGCCACTCATATCTGGTGTCACAACAGCGTGCTTTTACAAAGAAAAATCATTTTCACTGTTATAGATTGAATAGCAGTTATTTGTCTTCAAGCGGGTGTGTCAGGCCTACAGCGTGTACTCTGCAGACCTCTGCAAGTGCACATTGCCACTCATATCTGGTGTCACAACAGCGTGCATTTAAAACCAAAAAACTTTTTTCACTGTTATAGATTGAATAGCAGTTAGTTGTCTTCAAGCGGGTGTGTCAGGCCTACAGCGTGTACTCTGCAGACCTCTGCAAGTGCACATTGCCACTCATATCTGGTGTCACAACAGCGTGCATTTAAAACCAAAAAACTTTTTTCACTGTTATAGATTGAATAGCAGTTAGTTGTCTTCAAGCGGGTGTGTCAGGCCTACAGCGTGTACTCTGCAGACCTCTGCCAGTGCACATTGCCACTCATATATGGTGTCACAATAGTGTGCATTTAAAACCCAATTTTTTTTTCACTGTTATAGATTGAATAGCAGTTAGTTGTCTTCAAGCGGTTGTGTCAGGCCTACAGCGTGTACTCTGCAGACCTCTGCCAGTGCACATTGCCACTCATATCTGGTGTCACAATAGCGTGCATTTAAAACCAAAAAACTTTTTTCACTGTTATAGATTGAATAGCAGTTAGTTGTCTTCAAGCGGGTGTGTCAGGCCTAAAGCGTGTACTCTGCAGACCTCTGCCATTGCACATTGCCACTCATATCTGGTGTCACAATAGCGTGCATTTAAAACCAAAAAACTTTTTTCACTGTTATAGATTGAATAGCAGTTAGTTGTCTTCAAGCGGGTGTGTCAGGCCTACAG
Organism: Pelobates fuscus; assembly: GCF_036172605.1. Lineage (NCBI taxonomy): Eukaryota > Metazoa > Chordata > Amphibia > Anura > Pelobatidae > Pelobates > Pelobates fuscus. Next base: position 104,465,092 of record NC_086324.1, on the reverse strand, counting down.
CGTGTACTCTGCAGACCTCTGCAAGTGCACATTGCCACTCATATCTGGTGTCACAACAGCGTGCTTTTACAAAGAAAAATCATTTTCACTATTATAGATTGAATAGCAGTTAGTTGTCTTCAAGCGGGTGTGTCAGGCCTACAGCGTGTACTCTGCAGACCTCTGCAAGTGCACATTGCCACTAATATCTGGTGTCACAACAGCGTGCATTTAAAACCAAAAAACTTTTTTCACAGTTATAGATTGAATAGCAGTTAGTTGTCTTCAAGCGGGTGTGTCAGGCCTACAGCGTGTACTCTGCAGACCTCTGCAAGTGCACATTGCCACTCATATCCGGTGTCACAATAGCGTGCATTTAAAACCAAAAAACTTTTTTCACTGTTATAGATTGAATAGCAGTTAGTTGTCTTCAAGCGGGTGTGTCAGGCCTACAGCGTGTACTCTGCAGACCTCTGCCATTGCACATTGCCACTCATATCTGGTGTCACAATAGCATGCATTTAAAACCAAAAAAACTTTTTTCACTGTTATAGATTGAATAGCAGTTAGTTGTCTTCAAGCGGGTGTGTCAGGCCTACAGCGTGTACTCTGCAGACCTCTGCCAGTGCACATTGGCACTTATATCTGGTGTCACAATAGCGTGCATTTAAAACCAAAAAACTTTTTTCACTGTTATAGATTGAATAGCTGTTAGTTGTCTTCAAGCGGTTGTGTCAGGCCTACAGCGTGTACTCTGCAGACCTCTGCCATTGCACATTGCCACTCATATCTGGTGTCACAATAGCGTGCATTTAAAACCCCAAAAACTTTTTTCACTGTTATAGATTGAATAGCAGTTAGTTGTCTTCAAGCGGGTGTGTCAGGCCTACAGCGTGTACTCTGCAGACCTCTGCCATTGCACATTGCCACTCATATCTGGTGTCACAACAGCGTGCATTTAAAACCAAAAAACTTTTTTCACTGTTATAGATTGAATAGCAGTTAGTTGTCTTCAAGCGGGTGTGTCAGGCCTACAGCGTGTACTCTGCAGACCTCTGCAAGTGCACATTGCCACTCATATCTGGTGTCACAACAGCGTGCATTTAAAACCCAAAAACTTTTTTCACTGTTATAGATTGAATAGCAGTTAGTTGTCTTCAAGCGGGTGTGTCAGGCCTACAGCGTGTACTCTGCAGACCTCTGCAAGTGCACATTGCCACTCATATCTGGTGTCACAACAGCGTGCATTTAAAACCCAAAAACTTTTTTCACTGTTATAGATTGAATAGCAGTTAGTTGTCTTCAAGCGGGTGTGTCAGGCCTACAGCGTGTACTCTGCAGACCTCTGCCAGTGCACATTGCCACTCATATATCGTGTCACAATAGCGTGCATTTAAAACCCACATTTTTTTTCACTGTTATAGATTGAATAGCAGTTAGTTGTCTTCAAGCGGTTGTGTCAGGCCTACAGCGTGTACTCTGCAGACCTCTGCCATTGTACATTGCCACTCATATCTGGTGTCACAATAGCGTGCATTTAAAACCAAAAAACTTTTTTCACTGTTATAGATTGAATAGCAGTTAGTTGTCTTCAAGCGGGTGTGTCAGGCCTACAGCGTGTACTCTGCAGACCTCTGCCAGTGCCCATTGGAACTTATATCTGGTGTCACAATAGCGTGCATTTAAAACCCCAAAACTTTTTTCACTGTTATAGATTGAATAGCTGTTAGTTGTCTTCAAGCGGGTGTGTCAGGCCTACAGCGTGTACTCTGCAGACCTCTGCCAGTGCACATTGCCACTCATATCTGGTGTCACAATAGCGTGCATTTAAAACCAAAAAACTTTTTTCACTGTTATAGATTGAATAGCAGTTAGTTGTCTTCAAGCGGGTGTGTCAGGCCTACAGCGTGTACTCTGCAGACCTCTGCCAGTGCACATTGCCACTCATATCTGGTGTCACAATAACGTGCATTTAAAACCAAAAAACTTTTTTCACTGTTATAGATTGAATAGCAGTTAGTTGTCTTCAAGCGGGTGTGTCAGGCCTACAGCGTGTACTCTGCAGACCTCTGCAAGTGCACATTGCCACTCATATCTGGTGTCACAACAGCGTGCATTTAAAACCAAAAAACTTTTTTCACTGTTATAGATTGAATAGCAGTTAGTTGTCTTCAAGCGGGTGTGTCAGGCCTACAGCGTGTACTCTGCAGACCTCTGCCAGTGCACATTGCCACTCATATATGGTGTCACAATAGTGTGCATTTAAAACCCAAATTTTTTTTCACTGTTATAGATTGAATAGCAGTTAGTTGTCTTCAAGCGGTTGTGTCAGGCCTACAGCGTGTACTCTGCAGACCTCTGCCAGTGCACATTGCCACTCATATCTGGTGTCACAATAGCGTGCATTTAAAACCAAAAAACTTTTTTCACTGTTATAGATTGAATAGCAGTTAGTTGTCTTCAAGCGGGTGTGTCAGGCCTAAAGCGTGTACTCTGCAGACCTCTGCCATTGCACATTGCCACTCATATCTGGTGTCACAATAGCGTGCATTTAAAACCAAAAAACTTTTTTCACTGTTATAGATTGAATAGCAGTTAGTTGTCTTCAAGCGGGTGTGTCAGGCCTACAGCGTGTACTCTGCAGACCTCTGCAAGTGCACATTGCCACTCATATCTGGTGTCACAACAGCGTGCTTTTACAAAGAAAAATCATTTTCACTATTATAGATTGAATAGCAGTTAGTTGTCTTCAAGCGGGTGTGTCAGGCCTACAGCGTGTACTCTGCAGACCTCTGCAAGTGCACATTGCCACTCATATCCGGTGTCACAATAGCGTGCATTTAAAACCAAAAAACTTTTTTCACTGTTATAGATTGAATAGCAGTTAGTTGTCTTCAAGCGGGTGTGTCAGGCCTACAGCGTGTACTCTGCAGACCTCTGCCATTGCACATTGCCACTCATATCTGGTGTCACAATAGCATGCATTTAAAACCAAAAAAACTTTTTTCACTGTTATAGATTGAATAGCAGTTAGTTGTCTTCAAGCGGGTGTGTCAGGCCTACAGCGTGTACTCTGCAGACCTCTGCCAGTGCACATTGGCACTTATATCTGGTGTCACAATAGCGTGCATTTAATACCCCAAAACTTTTTTCACTGTTATAGATTGAATAGCAGTTAGTTTTCTTCAAGCGTGTGTGTTAGGCCTACAGCGTGTACTCTGCAGACCTCTGCCAGTGCACATTGCCACTCATATCTGGTGTCACAATAGCGTGCATTTAAAACCAAAAAACTTTTTTCACTGTTATAGATTGAATAGCAGTTAGTTGTCTTCAAGCGGGTGTGTCAGGCCTACAGTGTGTACTCTGCAGACCTCTGCAAGTGCACATTGCCACTCATATCTGGTGTCACAACAGCGTGCTTTTACAAAGAAAAATCATTTTCACTGTTATAGATTGAATAGCAGTTAGTTGTCTTCAAGCGGGTGTGTCAGGCCTACAGCGTGTACTCTGCAGACCTCTGCAAGTGCACATTGCCACTCATATCTGGTGTCACAACAGCGTGCATTTAAAACCAAAAAACTTTTTTCACTGTTATAGATTGAATAGCAGTTAGTTGTCTTCAAGCGGGTGTGTCAGGCCTACAGCGTGTACTCTGCAGACCTCTGCAAGTGCACATTGCCACTCATATCTGGTGTCACAACAGCGTGCATTTAAAACCAAAAAACTTTTTTCACTGTTATAGATTGAATAGCAGTTAGTTGTCTTCAAGCGGGTGTGTCAGGCCTACAGCGTGTACTCTGCAGACCTCTGCCAGTGCACATTGCCACTCATATATGGTGTCACAATAGTGTGCATTTAAAACCCAAATTTTTTTTCACTGTTATAGATTGAATAGCAGTTAGTTGTCTTCAAGCGGTTGTGTCAGGCCTACAGCGTGTACTCTGCAGACCTCTGCCAGTGCACATTGCCACTCATATCTGGTGTCACAATAGCGTGCATTTAAAACCAAAAAACTTTTTTCACTGTTATAGATTGAATAGCAGTTAGTTGTCTTCAAGCGGGTGTGTCAGGCCTAAAGCGTGTACTCTGCAGACCTCTGCCAGTGCACATTGCCACTCATATCTGGTGTCACAATAGCGTGCATTTAAAACCAAAAAACTTTTTTCACTGTTATAGATTGAATAGCAGTTAGTTGTCTTCAAGCGGGTGTGTCAGGCCTACAGCGTGTACTCTGCAGACCTCTGCAAGTGCACATTGCCACTCATATCTGGTGTCACAACAGCGTGCTTTTACAAAGAAAAATCATTTTCACTATTATAGATTGAATAGCAGTTAGTTGTCTTCAAGCGGGTGTGTCAGGCCTACAGCGTGTACTCTGCAGACCTCTGCAAGTGCACATTGCCACTCATATCTGGTGTCACAACAGCGTGCATTTAAAACCAAAAAACTTTTTTCACAGTTATAGATTGAATAGCAGTTAGTTGTCTTCAAGCGGGTGTGTCAGGCCTACAGCGTGTACTCTGCAGACCTCTGCAAGTGCACATTGCCACTCATATCCGGTGTCACAATAGCGTGCATTTAAAACCAAAAAACTTTTTTCACTGTTATAGATTGAATAGCAGTTAGTTGTCTTCAAGCGGGTGTGTCAGGCCTACAGCGTGTACTCTGCAGACCTCTGCCATTGCACATTGCCACTCATATCTGGTGTCACAATAGCATGCATTTAAAACCAAAAAAACTTTTTTCACTGTTATAGATTGAATAGCAGTTAGTTGTCTTCAAGCGGGTGTGTCAGGCCTACAGCGTGTACTCTGCAGACCTCTGCCAGTGCACATTGGCACTTATATCTGGTGTCACAATAGCGTGCATTTAAAACCAAAAAACTTTTTTCACTGTTATAGATTGAATAGCTGTTAGTTGTCTTCAAGCGGTTGTGTCAGGCCTACAGCGTGTACTCTGCAGACCTCTGCCATTGCACATTGCCACTCATATCTGGTGTCACAATAGCGTGCATTTAAAACCCCCAAAACTTTTTTCACTGTTATAGATTGAATAGCAGTTAGTTGTCTTCAAGCGGGTGTGTCAGGCCTACAGCGTGTACTCTGCAGACCTCTGCCATTGCACATTGCCACTCATATCTGGTGTCACAATAGCATGCATTTAAAACCAAAAAAACTTTTTTCACTGTTATAGATTGAATAGCAGTTAGTTGTCTTCAAGCGGGTGTGTCAGGCCTACAGCGTGTACTCTGCAGACCTCTGCCAGTGCACATTGGCACTTATATCTGGTGTCACAATAGCGTGCATTTAATACCCCAAAACTTTTTTCACTGTTATAGATTGAATAGCAGTTAGTTTTCTTCAAGCGTGTGTGTTAGGCCTACAGCGTGTACTCTGCAGACCTCTGCCAGTGCACATTGCCACTCATATCTGGTGTCACAATAGCGTGCATTTAAAACCAAAAAACTTTTTTCACTGTTATAGACTGAATAGCAGTTAGTTGTCTTCAAGCGGGTGTGTCAGGCCTACAGTGTGTACTCTGCAGACCTCTGCAAGTGCACATTGCCACTCATATCTGGTGTCACAACAGCGTGCTTTTACAAAGAAAAATCATTTTCACTGTTATAGATTGAATAGCAGTTATTTGTCTTCAAGCGGGTGTGTCAGGCCTACAGCGTGTACTCTGCAGACCTCTGCAAGTGCACATTGCCACTCATATCTGGTGTCACAACAGCGTGCATTTAAAACCAAAAAACTTTTTTCACTGTTATAGATTGAATAGCAGTTAGTTGTCTTCAAGCGGGTGTGTCAGGCCTACAGCGTGTACTCTGCAGACCTCTGCAAGTGCACATTGCCACTCATATCTGGTGTCACAACAGCGTGCATTTAAAACCAAAAAACTTTTTTCACTGTTATAGATTGAATAGCAGTTAGTTGTCTTCAAGCGGGTGTGTCAGGCCTACAGCGTGTACTCTGCAGACCTCTGCCAGTGCACATTGCCACTCATATATGGTGTCACAATAGTGTGCATTTAAAACCCAAATTTTTTTTCACTGTTATAGATTGAATAGCAGTTAGTTGTCTTCAAGCGGTTGTGTCAGGCCTACAGCGTGTACTCTGCAGACCTCTGCCAGTGCACATTGCCACTCATATCTGGTGTCACAATAGCGTGCATTTAAAACCAAAAAACTTTTTTCACTGTTATAGATTGAATAGCAGTTAGTTGTCTTCAAGCGGGTGTGTCAGGCCTAAAGCGTGTACTCTGCAGACCTCTGCCATTGCACATTGCCACTCATATCTGGTGTCACAATAGCGTGCATTTAAAACCAAAAAACTTTTTTCACTGTTATAGATTGAATAGCAGTTAGTTGTCTTCAAGCGGGTGTGTCAGGCCTACAGCGTGTACTCTGCAGACCTCTGCAAGTGCACATTGCCACTCATATCTGGTGTCACAACAGCGTGCTTTTACAAAGAAAAATCATTTTCACTATTATAGATTGAATAGCAGTTAGTTGTCTTCAAGCGGGTGTGTCAGGCCTACAGCGTGTACTCTGCAGACCTCTGCAAGTGCACATTGCCACTAATATCTGGTGTCACAACAGCGTGCATTTAAAACCAAAAAACTTTTTTCACAGTTATAGATTGAATAGCAGTTAGTTGTCTTCAAGCGGGTGTGTCAGGCCTACAGCGTGTACTCTGCAGACCTCTGCAAGTGCACATTGCCACTCATATCCGGTGTCACAATAGCGTGCATTTAAAACCAAAAAACTTTTTTCACTGTTATAGATTGAATAGCAGTTAGTTGTCTTCAAGCGGGTGTGTCAGGCCTACAGCGTGTACTCTGCAGACCTCTGCCATTGCACATTGCCACTCATATCTGGTGTCACAATAGCATGCATTTAAAACCAAAAAAACTTTTTTCACTGTTATAGATTGAATAGCAGTTAGTTGTCTTCAAGCGGGTGTGTCAGGCCTACAGCGTGTACTCTGCAGACCTCTGCCAGTGCACATTGGCACTTATATCTGGTGTCACAATAGCGTGCATTTAAAACCAAAAAACTTTTTTCACTGTTATAGATTGAATAGCTGTTAGTTGTCTTCAAGCGGTTGTGTCAGGCCTACAGCGTGTACTCTGCAGACCTCTGCCATTGCACATTGCCACTCATATCTGGTGTCACAATAGCGTGCATTTAAAACCCCAAAAACTTTTTTCACTGTTATAGATTGAATAGCAGTTAGTTGTCTTCAAGCGGGTGTGTCAGGCCTACAGCGTGTACTCTGCAGACCTCTGCCATTGCACATTGCCACTCATATCTGGTGTCACAACAGCGTGCATTTAAAACCAAAAAACTTTTTTCACTGTTATAGATTGAATAGCAGTTAGTTGTCTTCAAGCGGGTGTGTCAGGCCTACAGCGTGTACTCTGCAGACCTCTGCCATTGCACATTGCCACTCATATCTGGTGTCAAAATAGCATGCATTTAAAACCAAAAAAGTTTTTCACTGTCATAGATTGAATAGCAGTTAGTTGTCTTCAAGCGGGTGTGTCAGGCCTACAGCGTGTACTCTGCAGACCTCTGCAAGTGCACATTGCCACTCATATCTGGTGTCACAACAGCGTGCATTTAAAACCCAAAAACTTTTTTCACTGTTATAGATTGAATAGCAGTTAGTTGTCTTCAAGCGGGTGTGTCAGGCCTACAGCGTGTACTCTGCAGACCTCTGCAAGTGCACATTGCCACTCATATCTGGTGTCACAACAGCGTGCATTTAAAACCCAAAAACTTTTTTCACTGTTATAGATTGAATAGCAGTTAGTTGTCTTCAAGCGGGTGTGTCAGGCCTACAGCGTGTACTCTGCAGACCTCTGCCAGTGCACATTGCCACTCATATATCGTGTCACAATAGCGTGCATTTAAAACCCACATTTTTTTTCACTGTTATAGATTGAATAGCAGTTAGTTGTCTTCAAGCGGTTGTGTCAGGCCTACAGCGTGTACTCTGCAGACCTCTGCCATTGTACATTGCCACTCATATCTGGTGTCACAATAGCGTGCATTTAAAACCAAAAAACTTTTTTCACTGTTATAGATTGAATAGCAGTTAGTTGTCTTCAAGCGGGTGTGTCAGGCCTACAGCGTGTACTCTGCAGACCTCTGCCAGTGCCCATTGGAACTTATATCTGGTGTCACAATAGCGTGCATTTAAAACCCCAAAACTTTTTTCACTGTTATAGATTGAATAGCTGTTAGTTGTCTTCAAGCGGGTGTGTCAGGCCTACAGCGTGTACTCTGCAGACCTCTGCCAGTGCACATTGCCACTCATATCTGGTGTCACAATAGCGTGCATTTAAAACCAAAAAACTTTTTTCACTGTTATAGATTGAATAGCAGTTAGTTGTCTTCAAGCGGGTGTGTCAGGCCTACAGCGTGTACTCTGCAGACCTCTGCCAGTGCACATTGCCACTCATATCTGGTGTCACAATAACGTGCATTTAAAACCAAAAAACTTTTTTCACTGTTATAGATTGAATAGCAGTTAGTTGTCTTCAAGCGGGTGTGTCAGGCCTACAGCGTGTACTCTGCAGACCTCTGCAAGTGCACATTGCCACTCATATCTGGTGTCACAACAGCGTGCATTTAAAACCAAAAAACTTTTTTCACTGTTATAGATTGAATAGCAGTTAGTTGTCTTCAAGCGGGTGTGTCAGGCCTACAGCGTGTACTCTGCAGACCTCTGCCAGTGCACATTGCCACTCATATATGGTGTCACAATAGTGTGCATTTAAAACCCAATTTTTTTTTCACTGTTATAGATTGAATAGCAGTTAGTTGTCTTCAAGCGGTTGTGTCAGGCCTACAGCGTGTACTCTGCAGACCTCTGCCAGTGCACATTGCCACTCATATCTGGTGTCACAATAGCGTGCATTTAAAACCAAAAAACTTTTTTCACTGTTATAGATTGAATAGCAGTTAGTTGTCTTCAAGCGGGTGTGTCAGGCCTAAAGCGTGTACTCTGCAGACCTCTGCCATTGCACATTGCCACTCATATCTGGTGTCACAATAGCGTGCATTTAAAACCAAAAAACTTTTTTCACTGTTATAGATTGAATAGCAGTTAGTTGTCTTCAAGCGGGTGTGTCAGGCCTACAGCGTGTACTCTGCAGACCTCTGCAAGTGCACATTGCCACTCATATCTGGTGTCACAACAGCGTGCTTTTACAAAGAAAAATCATTTTCACTATTATAGATTGAATAGCAGTTAGTTGTCTTCAAGCGGGTGTGTCAGGCCTACAGCGTGTACTCTGCAGACCTCTGCAAGTGCACATTGCCACTCATATCTGGTGTCACAACAGCGTGCATTTAAAACCAAAAAACTTTTTTCACAGTTATAGATTGAATAGCAGTTAGTTGTCTTCAAGCGGGTGTGTCAGGCCTACAGCGTGTACTCTGCAGACCTCTGCAAGTGCACATTGCCACTCATATCCGGTGTCACAATAGCGTGCATTTAAAACCAAAAAACTTTTTTCACTGTTATAGATTGAATAGCAGTTAGTTGTCTTCAAGCGGGTGTGTCAGGCCTACAGCGTGTACTCTGCAGACCTCTGCCATTGCACATTGCCACTCATATCTGGTGTCACAATAGCATGCATTTAAAACCAAAAAAACTTTTTTCACTGTTATAGATTGAATAGCAGTTAGTTGTCTTCAAGCGGGTGTGTCAGGCCTACAGCGTGTACTCTGCAGACCTCTGCCAGTGCACATTGGCACTTATATCTGGTGTCACAATAGCGTGCATTTAAAACCAAAAAACTTTTTTCACTGTTATAGATTGAATAGCTGTTAGTTGTCTTCAAGCGGTTGTGTCAGGCCTACAGCGTGTACTCTGCAGACCTCTGCCATTGCACATTGCCACTCATATCTGGTGTCACAATAGCGTGCATTTAAAACCCCAAAAACTTTTTTCACTGTTATAGATTGAATAGCAGTTAGTTGTCTTCAAGCGGGTGTGTCAGGCCTACAGCGTGTACTCTGCAGACCTCTGCCATTGCACATTGCCACTCATATCTTGTGTCACAACAGCGTGCATTTAAAACCAAAAAACTTTTTTCACTGTTATAGATTGAATAGCAGTTAGTTGTCTTCAAGCGGGTGTGTCAGGCCTACAGCGTGTACTCTGCAGACCTCTGCAAGTGCACATTGCCACTCATATCTGGTGTCACAACAGCGTGCATTTAAAACCCAAAAACTTTTTTCACTGTTATAGATTGAATAGCAGTTAGTTGTCTTCAAGCGGGTGTGTCAGGCCTACAGCGTGTACTCTGCAGACCTCTGCAAGTGCACATTGCCACTCATATCTGGTGTCACAACAGCGTGCATTTAAAACCCAAAAACTTTTTTCACTGTTATAGATTGAATAGCAGTTAGTTGTCTTCAAGCGGGTGTGTCAGGCCTACAGCGTGTACTCTGCAGACCTCTGCCAGTGCACATTGCCACTCATATATCGTGTCACAATAGCGTGCATTTAAAACCCACATTTTTTTTCACTGTTATAGATTGAATAGCAGTTAGTTGTCTTCAAGCGGTTGTGTCAGGCCTACAGCGTGTACTCTGCAGACCTCTGCCATTGTACATTGCCACTCATATCTGGTGTCACAATAGCGTGCATTTAAAACCAAAAAACTTTTTTCACTGTTATAGATTGAATAGCAGTTAGTTGTCTTCAAGCGGGTGTGTCAGGCCTACAGCGTGTACTCTGCAGACCTCTGCCAGTGCCCATTGGAACTTATATCTGGTGTCACAATAGCGTGCATTTAAAACCCCAAAACTTTTTTCACTGTTATAGATTGAATAGCTGTTAGTTGTCTTCAAGCGGGTGTGTCAGGCCTACAGCGTGTACTCTGCAGACCTCTGCCAGTGCACATTGCCACTCATATCTGGTGTCACAATAGCGTGCATTTAAAACCAAAAAACTTTTTTCACTGTTATAGATTGAATAGCAGTTAGTTGTCTTCAAGCGGGTGTGTCAGGCCTACAGCGTGTACTCTGCAGACCTCTGCCATTGCACATTGCCACTCATATCTGGTGTCAAAATAGCATGCATTTAAAACCAAAAAACGTTTTTCACTGTTATTGATTGAATAGCAGTTACTTGTCTTCAAGCGGGTGTGTCAGGCCTACAGCGTGTACTCTGCAGACCTCTGCCAGTGCACATTGGCACTTATATCTGGTGTCACAATAGCGTGCATTTAAAACCCCCAAACTTTTTTCACTGTTATAGATTGAATAGCTGTTAGTTGTCTTCAAGCGGTTGTGTCAGGCCTACAGCGTGTACTCTGCAGACCTCTGCCATTGCACATTGCCACTCATATCTGGTGTCACAATAGCGTGCATTTAAAACCAAAAAACTTTTTTCACTGTTATAGATTGAATAGCAGTTAGTTGTCTTCAAGCGGGTGTGTCAGGCCTACAGCGTGTACTCTGCAGACCTCTGCCAGTGCACATTGCCACTCATATCTGGTGTCACAACAGCGTGCATTTAAAACCAAAAAACTTTTTTCACTGTTATAGATTGAATAGCAGTTAGTTGTCTTCAAGCGGGTGTGTCAGGCCTACAGCGTGTACTCTGCAGACCTCTGCCATTGCACATTGCCACTCATATCTGGTGTCAAAATAGCATGCATTTAAAACCAAAAAAGTTTTTCACTGTCATAGATTGAATAGCAGTTAGTTGTCTTCAAGCGGGTGTGTCAGGCCTACAGCGTGTACTCTGCAGACCTCTGCAAGTGCACATTGCCACTCATATCTGGTGTCACAACAGCGTGCATTTAAAACCCAAAAACTTTTTTCACTGTTATAGATTGAATAGCAGTTAGTTGTCTTCAAGCGGGTGTGTCAGGCCTACAGCGTGTACTCTGCAGACCTCTGCAAGTGCACATTGCCACTCATATCTGGTGTCACAACAGCGTGCATTTAAAACCCAAAAACTTTTTTCACTGTTATAGATTGAATAGCAGTTAGTTGTCTTCAAGCGGGTGTGTCAGGCCTACAGCGTGTACTCTGCAGACCTCTGCCAGTGCACATTGCCACTCATATATGGTGTCACAATAGCGTGCATTTAAAACCCACTTTTTTTTCACTGTTATAGATTGAATAGCAGTTAGTTGTCTTCAAGCGGTTGTGTCAGGCCTACAGCGTGTACTCTGCAGACCTCTGCCAGTGCACATTGCCACTCATATCTGGTGTCACAATAGCGTGCATTTAAAACCAAAAAACTTTTTTCACTGTTATAGATTGAATAGCAGTTAGTTGTCTTCAAGCGGGTGTGTCAGGCCTAAAGCGTGTACTCTGCAGACCTCTGCCATTGCACATTGCCACTCATATCTGGTGTCACAATAGCGTGCATTTAAAACCAAAAAACTTTTTTCACTGTTATAGATTGAATAGCTGTTAGTTGTCTTCAAGCGGTTGTGTCAGGCCTACAGCGTGTACTCTGCAGACCTCTGCCATTGCACATTGCCACTCATATCTGGTGTCACAATAGCGTGCATTTAAAACCAAAAAACTTTTTTCACTGTTATAGATTGAATAGCAGTTAGTTGTCTTCAAGCGGGTGTGTCAGGCCTACAGCGTGTACTCTGCAGACCTCTGCCAGTGCACATTGCCACTCATATCTGGTGTCACAATAGCGTGCATTTAAAACCCAAAAAACTTTTTTCACTGTTATAGATTGAATAGCAGTTAGTTGTCTTCAAGCGGGTGTGTCAGGCCTACAGCGTGTACTCTGCAGACCTCTGCCATTGCACATTGCCACTCATATCTGGTGTCACAATAGCATGCATTTAAAACCAAAAAAAGTTTTTCACTGTTATAGATTGAATAGCAGTTAGTTGTCTTCAAGCGGGTGTGTCAGGCCTACAGCGTGTACTCTGCAGACCTCTGCCATTGCACGTTGCCACTCATATCTGGTGTCAAAATAGCATGCATTTAAAACCAAAAAAGTTTTTCACTGTCATAGATTGAATAGCAGTTAGTTGTCTTCAAGCGGGTGTGTCAGGCCTACAGCGTGTACTCTGCAGACCTCTGCAAGTGCACATTGCCACTCATATCTGGTGTCACAACAGCGTGCATTTAAAACCCCAAAACTTTTTTCACTGTTATAGATTGAATAGCAGTTAGTTGTCTTCAAGCGGGTGTGTCAGGCCTACAGCGTGTACTCTGCAGACCTCTGCAAGTGCACATTGCCACTCATATCTGGTGACACAACAGCGTGCATTTAAAACCCAAAAACTTTTTTCACTGTTATAGATTGAATAGCAGTTAGTTGTCTTCAAGCGGGTGTGTCAGGCCTACAGCGTGTACTCTGCAGACCTCTGCCAGTGCACATTGCCACTCATATATGGTGTCACAATAGCGTGCATTTAAAACCCACATTTTTTTTCACTGTTATAGATTGAATAGCAGTTAGTTGTCTTCAAGCGGTTGTGTCAGGCCTACAGCGTGTACTCTGCAGACCTCTGCCATTGTACATTGCCACTCATATCTGGTGTCACAATAGCGTGCATTTAAAACCAAAAAACTTTTTTCACTGTTATAGATTGAATAGCAGTAAGTTGTCTTCAAGCGGGTGTGTCAGGCCTACAGCGTGTACTCTGCAGACCTCTGCCAGTGCCCATTGGAACTTATATCTGGTGTCACAATTGCGTGCATTTAAAACCCCAAAACTTTTTTCACTGTTATAGATTGAATAGCTGTTAGTTGTCTTCAAGCGGTTGTGTCAGGCCTACAGCGTGTACTCTGCAGACCTCTGCCAGTGCACATTGCCACTCATATCTGGTGTCACAATAGCGTGCATTTAAAACCAAAAAACTTTTTTCACTGTTATAGATTGAATAGCAGTTAGTTGTCTTCAAGCGGGTGTGTCAGGCCTACAGCGTGTACTCTGCAGACCTCTGCCAGTGCACATTGCCACTCATATCTGGTGTCACAATAACGTGCATTTAAAACCAAAAAACTTTTTTCACTGTTATAGATTGAATAGCAGTTAGTTGTCTTCAAGCGGGTGTGTCAGGCCTACAGCGTGTACTCTGCAGACCTCTGCGATTGCACATTGCCACTCATATCTGGTGTCAAAATAGCATGCATTTAAAACCAAAAAACGTTTTTCACTGTTATTGATTGAATAGCAGTTACTTGTCTTCAAGCGGGTGTGTCAGGCCTACAGCGTGTACTCTGCAGACCTCTGCAAGTGCACATTGCCACTCATATCTGGTGTCACAACAGCGTGCATTTAAAACCAAAAAACTTTTTTCACTGTTATAGATTGAATAGCAGTTAGTTGTCTTCAAGCGGGTGTGTCAGGCCTACAGCGTGTATTCTGCAGACCTCTGCCATTGCACATTGCCACTCATATCTGGTGTCAAAATAGCATGCATTTAAAACCAAAAAAGTTTTTCACTGTCATAGATTGAATAGCAGTTAGTTGTCTTCAAGCGGGTGTGTCAGGCCTACAGCGTGTACTCTGCAGACCTCTGCAAGTGCACATTGCCACTCATATCTGGTGTCACAACAGCGTGCATTTAAAACCCAAAAACTTTTTTCACTGTTATAGATTGAATAGCAGTTAGTTGTCTTCAAGCGGGTGTGTCAGGCCTACAGCGTGTACTCTGCAGACCTCTGCAAGTGCACATTGCCACTCATATCTGGTGTCACAACAGCGTGCATTTAAAACCCAAAAACTTTTTTCACTGTTATAGATTGAATAGCAGTTAGTTGTCTTCAAGCGGGTGTGTCAGGCCTACAGCGTGTACTCTGCAGACCTCTGCCAGTGCACATTGCCACTCATATATGGTGTCACAATAGCGTGCATTTAAAACCCACATTTTTTTTCACTGTTATAGATTGAATAGCAGTTAGTTGTCTTCAAGCGGTTGTGTCAGGCCTACAGCGTGTACTCTGCAGACCTCTGCCAGTGCACATTGCCACTCATATCTGGTGTCACAATAGCGTGCATTTAAAACCAAAAAACTTTTTTCACTGTTATAGATTGAATAGCAGTTAGTTGTCTTCAAGCGGGTGTGTCAGGCCTAAAGCGTGTACTCTGCAGACCTCTGCCATTGCACATTGCCACTCATATCTGGTGTCACAATAGCGTGCATTTAAAACCAAAAAACTTTTTTCACTGTTATAGATTGAATAGCAGTTAGTTGTCTTCAAGCGGGTGTGTCAGGCCTACAGCGTGTACTCTGCAGACCTCTGCCAGTGCACATTGGAACTTATATCTGGTGTCACAATAGCGTGCATTTAAAACCCCAAAACTTTTTTCACTGTTATAGATTGAATAGCTGTTAGTTGTCTTCAAGCGGGTGTGTCAGGCCTACAGCGTGTACTCTGCAGACCTCTGCCAGTGCACATTGCCACTCATATCTGGTGTCACAAGAGCGTGCATTTAAAACCAAAAAACTTTTTTCACTGTTATAGATTGAATAGCAGTTAGTTGTCTTCAAGCGGGTGTGTCAGGCCTACAGCGTGTACTCTGCAGACCTCTGCCATTGCACATTGCCACTCATATCTGGTGTCAAATGAGCATGCATTTAAAACCAAAAAACGTTTTTCACTGTTATTGATTGAATAGCAGTTACTTGTTTTCAAGCTGGTGTGTCAGGCCTACAGCGTGTACTTTGCAGACCTCTGCAAGTGCACATTGCCACTCATATCTGGTGTCACAATAGCATGCATTTAAAACCAAAAAAACTTTTTTCACTGTTATAGATTGAATAGCAGTTAGTTGTCTTCAAGCGGGTGTGTCAGGCCTACAGCGTGTACTCTGCAGACCTCTGCAAGTGCACATTGCCACTCATATCTGGTGTCACAACAGCGTGCTTTTACAAAGAAAAATCATTTTCACTGTTATAGATTGAATAGCAGTTAGTTGTCTTCAAGCGGGTGTGTCAGGCCTACAGCGTGTACTCTGCAGACCTCTGCCATTGCACATTGCCACTCATATCTGGTGTCAAAATAGCATGCATTTAAAACAAAAAACGTTTTTCACTGTTATTGATTGAATAGCAGTTAGTTGTCTTCAAGCGGGTGTGTCAGGCCTACAGCGTGTACTCTGCAGACCTCTGCAAGTGCACATTGCCACTCATATCTGGTGTCACAACAGCGTGCATTTAAAACCCAAAAACATTTTTCACTGTTATAGATTGAATAGCAGTTAGATGTCTTCAAGCGGGTGTGTCAGGCCTACAGCGTGTACTCTGCAGACCTCTGCAAGTGCACATTGCCACTCATATCTGGTGTCACAACAGCGTGCTTTTACAAAGAAAAATAATTTTCACTGTTATAGATTGAATAGCAGTTAGTTGTCTTCAAGCGGGTGTGTCAGACCTACAGCGTGTACTCTGCAGACCTCTGCCATTGCACATTGCCACTCATATCTGGTGTTAAAATAGCATGCATTTAAAACCAAAAAACGTTTTTCACTGTTATTGATTGAATAGCAGTTAGTTGTCTTCAAGCGGGTGTGTCAGGCCTACAGCGTGTACTCTGCAGACCTCTGCAAGTGCACATTGCCACTCATATCTGGTGTCACAACAGCGTGCATTTAAAACCAAAAAACTTTTTTCACTGTTATAGATTGAATAGCAGTTAGTTGTCTTCAAGCGGGTGTGTCAGGCCTACAGCGTGTACTCTGCAGACCTCTGCAAGTGCACATTGCCACTCATATCCGGTGTCACAATAGCGTGCATTTAAAACCAAAAAACTTTTTTCACTGTTATTGATTGAATAGCAGTTACTTGTCTTCAAGCTGGTGTGTCAGGCCTACAGCGTGTAATTTGCAGACCTCTGCAAGTGCACATTGCCACTCATATCTGGTGTCACAACAGCGTGCATTTAAAACCAAAAAACTTTTTTCACTGTTATAGATTGAATAGCAGTTAGTTGTCTTCAAGCGGGTGTGTCAGGCCTACAGCGTGTATTCTGCAGACCTCTGCCATTGCACATTGCCACTCATATCTGGTGTCAAAATAGCATGCATTTAAAACCAAAAAAGTTTTTCACTGTCATAGATTGAATAGCAGTTAGTTGTCTTCAAGCGGGTGTGTCAGGCCTACAGCGTGTACTCTGCAGACCTCTGCAAGTGCACATTGCCACTCATATCTGGTGTCACAACAGCGTGCATTTAAAACCCAAAAACTTTTTTCACTGTTATAGATTGAATAGCAGTTAGTTGTCTTCAAGCGGGTGTGTCAGGCCTACAGCGTGTACTCTGCAGACCTCTGCAAGTGCACATTGCCACTCATATCTGGTGTCACAACAGCGTGCATTTAAAACCCAAAAACTTTTTTCACTGTTATAGATTGAATAGCAGTTAGTTGTCTTCAAGCGGGTGTGTCAGGCCTACAGCGTGTACTCTGCAGACCTCTGCCAGTGCACATTGCCACTCATATATGGTGTCACAATAGCGTGCATTTAAAACCCACATTTTTTTTCACTGTTATAGATTGAATAGCAGTTAGTTGTCTTCAAGCGGTTGTGTCAGGCCTACAGCGTGTACTCTGCAGACCTCTGCCAGTGCACATTGGAACTTATATCTGGTGTCACAATAGCGTGCATTTAAAACCCCAAAACTTTTTTCACTGTTATAGATTGAATAGCTGTTAGTTGTCTTCAAGCGGGTGTGTCAGGCCTACAGCGTGTACTCTGCAGACCTCTGCCAGTGCACATTGCCACTCATATCTGGTGTCACAAGAGCGTGCATTTAAAACCAAAAAACTTTTTTCACTGTTATAGATTGAATAGCAGTTAGTTGTCTTCAAGCGGGTGTGTCAGGCCTACAGCGTGTACTCTGCAGACCTCTGCCAGTGCACATTGCCACTCATATCTGGTGTCACAATAACGTGCATTTAAAACCAAAAAACTTTTTTCACTGTTATAGATTGAATAGCAGTTAGTTGTCTTCAAGCGGGTGTGTCAGGCCTACAGCGTGTACTCTGCAGACCTCTGCCATTGCACATTGCCACTCATATCTGGTGTCAAAATAGCATGCATTTAAAACCAAAAAACGTTTTTCACTGTTATTGATTGAATAGCAGTTACTTGTTTTCAAGCTGGTGTGTCAGGCCTACAGCGTGTACTTTGCAGACCTCTGCAAGTGCACATTGCCACTCATATCTGGTGTCACAATAGCATGCATTTAAAACCAAAAAAAACTTTTTTCACTGTTATAGATTGAATAGCAGTTAGTTGTCTTCAAGCGGGTGTGTCAGGCCTACAGCGTGTACTCTGCAGACCTCTGCAAGTGCACATTGCCACTCATATCTGGTGTCACAACAGCGTGCTTTTACAAAGAAAAATCATTTTCACTGCTATAGATTGAATAGCAGTTAGTTGTCTTCAAGCGGGTGTGTCAGGCCTACAGCGTGTACTCTGCAGACCTCTGCCATTGCACATTGCCACTCATATCTGGTGTCAAAATAGCATGCATTTAAAACAAAAAACGTTTTTCACTGTTATTGATTGAATAGCAGTTAGTTGTCTTCAAGCGGGTGTGTCAGGCCTACAGCGTGTACTCTGCAGACCTCTGCAAGTGCACATTGCCACTCATATCTGGTGTCACAACAGCGTGCATTTAAAACCAAAAAACATTTTTCACTGTTATAGATTGAATAGCAGTTAGTTGTCTTCAAGCGGGTGTGTCAGGCCTACAGCGTGTACTCTGCAGACCTCTGCAAGTGCACATTGCCACTCATATCTGGTGTCACAACAGCGTGCTTTTACAAAGAAAAATAATTTTCACTGTTATAGATTGAATAGCAGTTAGTTGTCTTCAAGCGGGTGTGTCAGGCCTACAGCGTGTACTCTGCAGACCTCTGCCAGTACACATTGCCACTCATATCTGGTGTCACAATAACGTGCATTTAAAACCAAAAAACTTTTTTCACTGTTATAGATTGAATAGCAGTTAGTTGTCTTCAAGCGGGTGTGTCAGGCCTACAGCGTGTACTCTGCAGACCTCTGCCATTGCACATTGCCACTCATATCTGGTGTCAAAATAGCATGCATTTAAAACCAAAAAACGTTTTTCACTGTTATTGATTGAATAGCAGTTACTTGTTTTCAAGCTGGTGTGTCAGGCCTACAGCGTGTACTTTGCAGACCTCTGCAAGTGCACATTGCCACTCATATCTGGTGTCACAATAGCATGCATTTAAAACCAAAAAAACTTTTTTCACTGTTATAGATTGAATAGCAGTTAGTTGTCTTCAAGCGGGTGTGTCAGGCCTACAGCGTGTACTCTGCAGACCTCTGCAAGTGCACATTGCCACTCATATCTGGTGTCACAACAGCGTGCTTTTACAAAGAAAAATCATTTTCACTGTTATAGATTGAATAGCAGTTAGTTGTCTTCAAGCGGGTGTGTCAGGCCTACAGCGTGTACTCTGCAGACCTCTGCCATTGCACATTGCCACTCATATCTGGTGTCAAAATAGCATGCATTTAAAACAAAAAACGTTTTTCACTGTTATTGATTGAATAGCAGTTAGTTGTCTTCAAGCGGGTGTGTCAGGCCTACAGCGTGTACTCTGCAGACCTCTGCAAGTGCACATTGCCACTCATATCTGGTGTCACAACAGCGTGCATTTAAAACCAAAAAACATTTTTCACTGTTATAGATTGAATAGCAGTTAGTTGTCTTCAAGCGGGTGTGTCAGGCCTACAGCGTGTACTCTGCAGACCTCTGCAAGTGCACATTGCCACTCATATCTGGTGTCATAACAGCGTGCTTTTACAAAGAAAAATAATTTTCACTGTTATAGATTGAATAGCAGTTAGTTGTCTTCAAGCGGGTGTGTCAGACCTACAGCGTGTACTCTGCAGACCTCTGCCATTGCACATTGCCACTCATATCTGGTGTCAAAATAGCATGCATTTAAAACCAAAAAACGTTTTTCACTGTTATTGATTGAATAGCAGTTAGTTGTCTTCAAGCGGGTGTGTCAGGCCTACAGCGTGTACTCTGCAGACCTCTGCAAGTGCACATTGCCACTCATATCTGGTGTCACAACAGCGTGCATTTAAAACCAAAAAACTTTTTTCACTGTTATAGATTGAATAGCAGTTAGTTGTCTTCAAGCGGGTGTGTCAGGCCTACAGCGTGTACTCTGCAGACCTCTGCAAGTGCACATTGCCACTCATATCCGGTGTCACAATAGCGTGCATTTAAAACCAAAAAACTTTTTTCACTGTTATTGATTGAATAGCAGTTACTTGTCTTCAAGCTGGTGTGTCAGGCCTACAGCATGTACTTTGCAGACCTCTGCAAGTGCACATTGCCACTCATATCTGGTGTCACAATAGCATGCATTTAAAACCAAAAAAACTTTTTTCACTGTTATAGATTGAATAGCAGTTAGTTGTCTTCAAGCGGGTGTGTCAGGCCTACCGCGTGTACTCTGCAGACCTCTGCAAGTGCACATTGCCACTCATATCTGGTGTCACAACAGCGTGCTTTTACAAAGAAAAATTATTTTCACTGTTATAGATTGAATAGCAGTTAGTTGTCTTCAAGCGGGTGTGTCAGGCCTACAGCGTGTACTCTGCAGACCTCTGCCATTGCACATTGCCACTCATATCTGGTGTCAAAATAGCATGCATTTAAAACAAAAAACGTTTTTCACTGTTATTGATTGAATAGCAATTAGTTGTCTTCAAGCGGGTGTGTCAGGCCTACAGCGTGTACTCTGCAGACCTCTGCAAGTGCACATTGCAACTCATATCTGGTGTCACAACAGCGTGCTTTTACAAAGAAAAATAATTTTCACTGTTATAGATTGAATAGCAGTTAGTTGTCTTCAAGCGGGTGTGTCAGGCCTACAGCGTGTATCTGCAGACCTCTGCCATTGCACATTGCCACTCATATCTGGTGTCAAAATAGCATGCATTTAAAACCAAAAAAGTTTTTCACTGTCATAGATTGAATAGCAGTTAGTTGTCTTCAAGCGGGTGTGTCAGGCCTACAGCGTGTACTCTGCAGACCTCTGCAAGTGCACATTGCCACTCATATCTGGTGTCACAACAGCGTGCATTTAAAACCCAAAAACTTTTTTCACTGTTATAGATTGAATAGCAGTTAGTTGTCTTCAAGCGGGTGTGTCAGGCCTACAGCGTGTACTCTGCAGACCTCTGCAAGTGCACATTGCCACTCATATCTGGTGACACAACAGCGTGCATTTAAAACCCAAAAACTTTTTTCACTGTTATAGATTGAATAGCAGTTAGTTGTCTTCAAGCGGGTGTGTCAGGCCTACAGCGTGTACTCTGCAGACCTCTGCCAGTGCACATTGCCACTCATATATGGTGTCACAATAGCGTGCATTTAAAACCCACATTTTTTTTCACTGTTATAGATTGAATAGCAGTTAGTTGTCTTCAAGCGGTTGTGTCAGGCCTACAGCGTGTACTCTGCAGACCTCTGCCATTGTACATTGCCACTCATATCTGGTGTCACAATAGCGTGCATTTAAAACCAAAAAACTTTTTTCACTGTTATAGATTGAATAGCAGTTAGTTGTCTTCAAGCGGGTGTGTCAGGCCTACAGCGTGTACTCTGCAGACCTCTGCCAGTGCCCATTGGAACTTATATCTGGTGTCACAATAGCGTGCATTTAAAACCCCAAAACTTTTTTCACTGTTATAGATTGAATAGCTGTTAGTTGTCTTCAAGCGGGTGTGTCAGGCCTACAGCGTGTACTCTGCAGACCTCTGCCAGTGCACATTGCCACTCATATCTGGTGTCACAATAGCGTGCATTTAAAACCCAAAAACTTTTTTCACTGTTATAGATTGAATAGCAGTTAGTTGTCTTCAAGCGGGTGTGTCAGGCCTACAGCGTGTACTCTGCAGACCTCTGCCAGTGCACATTGCCACTCATATCTGGTGTCACAATAACGTGCATTTAAAACCAAAAAACTTTTTTCACTGTTATAGATTGAATAGCAGTTAGTTGTCTTCAAGCGGGTGTGTCAGGCCTACAGCGTGTACTCTGCAGACCTCTGCCATTGCACATTGCCACTCATATCTGGTGTCAAAATAGCATGCATTTAAAACCAAAAAACGTTTTTCACTGTTATTGATTGAATAGCAGTTACTTGTCTTCAAGCGGGTGTGTCAGGCCTACAGCGTGTACTCTGCAGACCTCTGCCAGTGCACATTGGCACTTATATCTGGTGTCACAATAGCGTGCATTTAAAACCCCCAAACTTTTTTCACTGTTATAGATTGAATAGCTGTTAGTTGTCTTCAAGCGGTTGTGTCAGGCCTACAGCGTGTACTCTGCAGACCTCTGCCAGTGCACATTGCCACTCATATCTGGTGTCACAACAGCGTGCATTTAAAACCAAAAAACTTTTTTCACTGTTATAGATTGAATAGCAGTTAGTTGTCTTCAAGCGGGTGTGTCAGGCCTACAGCGTGTATTCTGCAGACCTCTGCCATTGCACATTGCCACTCATATCTGGTGTCAAAATAGCATGCATTTAAAACCAAAAAAGTTTTTCACTGTCATAGATTGAATAGCAGTTAGTTGTCTTCAAGCGGGTGTGTCAGGCCTACAGCGTGTACTCTGCAGACCTCTGCAAGTGCACATTGCCACTCATATCTGGTGTCACAACAGCGTGCATTTAAAACCCAAAAACTTTTTTCACTGTTATAGATTGAATAGCAGTTAGTTGTCTTCAAGCGGGTGTGTCAGGCCTACAGCGTGTACTCTGCAGACCTCTGCAAGTGCACATTGCCACTCATATCTGGTGTCACAACAGCGTGCATTTAAAACCCCAAAACTTTTTTCACTGTTATAGATTGAATAGCAGTTAGTTGTCTTCAAGCGGGTGTGTCAGGCCTACAGCGTGTACTCTGCAGACCTCTGCCAGTGCACATTGCCACTCATATATGGTGTCACAATAGCGTGCATTTAAAACCCACATTTTTTTTCACTGTTATAGATTGAATAGCAGTTAGTTGTCTTCAAGCGGTTGTGTCAGGCCTACAGCGTGTACTCTGCAGACCTCTGCCAGTGCACATTGCCACTCATATCTGGTGTCACAATAGCGTGCATTTAAAACCAAAAAACTTTTTTCACTGTTATAGATTGAATAGCAGTTAGTTGTCTTCAAGCGGGTGTGTCAGGCCTAAAGCGTGTACTCTGCAGACCTCTGCCATTGCACATTGCCCCTCATATCTGGTGTCACAATAGCGTGCATTTAAAACCAAAAAACTTTTTTCACTGTTATAGATTGAATAGCAGTTAGTTGTCTTCAAGCGGGTGTGTCAGGCCTACAGCGTGTACTCTGCAGACCTCTGCCAGTGCACATTGGAACTTATATCTGGTGTCACAATAGCGTGCATTTAAAACCCCAAAACTTTTTTCACTGTTATAGATTGAATAGCTGTTAGTTGTCTTCAAGCGGGTGTGTCAGGCCTACAGCGTGTACTCTGCAGACCTCTGCCAGTGCACATTGCCACTCATATCTGGTGTCACAAGAGCGTGCATTTAAAACCAAAAAACTTTTTTCACTGTTATAGATTGAATAGCAGTTAGTTGTCTTCAAGCGGGTGTGTCAGGCCTACAGCGTGTACTCTGCAGACCTCTGCCAGTGCACATTGCCACTCATATCTGGTGTCACAATAACGTGCATTTAAAACCAAAAAACTTTTTTCACTGTTATAGATTGAATAGCAGTTAGTTGTCTTCAAGCGGGTGTGTCAGGCCTACAGCGTGTACTCTGCAGACCTCTGCCATTGCACATTGCCACTCATATCTGGTGTCAAAATAGCATGCATTTAAAACCAAAAAACGTTTTTCACTGTTATTGATTGAATAGCAGTTACTTGTTTTCAAGCTGGTGTGTCAGGCCTACAGCGTGTACTTTGCAGACCTCTGCAAGTGCACATTGCCACTCATATCTGGTGTCACAATAGCATGCATTTAAAACCAAAAAAACTTTTTTCACTGTTATAGATTGAATAGCAGTTAGTTGTCTTCAAGCGGGTGTGTCAGGCCTACAGCGTGTACTCTGCAGACCTCTGCAAGTGCACATTGCCACTCATATCTGGTGTCACAACAGCGTGCATTTAAAACCAAAAAACTTTTTTCACTGTTATAGATTGAATAGCAGTTAGTTGTCTTCAAGCGGGTGTGTCAGGCCTACAGCGTGTACTCTGCAGACCTCTGCCATTGCACATTGCCACTCATATCTGGTGTCAAAATAGCATGCATTTAAAACAAAAAACGTTTTTCACTGTTATTGATTGAATAGCAGTTAGTTGTCTTCAAGCGGGTGTGTCAGGCCTACAGCGTGTACTCTGCAGACCTCTGCAAGTGCACATTGCCACTCATATCTGGTGTCACAACAGCGTGCATTTAAAACCAAAAAACATTTTTCACTGTTATAGATTGAATAGCAGTTAGTTGTCTTCAAGCGGGTGTGTCAGGCCTACAGCGTGTACTCTGCAGACCTCTGCAAGTGCACATTGCCACTCATATCTGGTGTCACAACAGCGTGCTTTTACAAAGAAAAATAATTTTCACTGTTATAGATTGAATAGCAGTTAGTTGTCTTCAAGCGGGTGTGTCAGGCCTACAGCGTGTACTCTGCAGACCTCTGCCATTGCACATTGCCACTCATATCTGGTGTCAAAATAGCATGCATTTAAAACCAAAAAACGTTTTTCACTGTTATTGATTGAATAGCAGTTAGTTGTCTTCAAGCGGGTGTGTCAGGCCTACAGCGTGTACTCTGCAGACCTCTGCAAGTGCACATTGCCACTCATATCTGGTGTCACAACAGCGTGCATTTAAAACCAAAAAACTTTTTTCACTGTTATAGATTGAATAGTAGTTAGTTGTCTTCAAGCGGGTGTGTCAGGCCTACAGCGTGTACTCTGCAGACCTCTGCAAGTGCACATTGCCACTCATATCCGGTGTCACAATAGCGTGCATTTAAAACCAAAAAACTTTTTTCACTGTTATTGATTGAATAGCAGTTACTTGTCTTCAAGCTGGTGTGTCAGGCCTACAGCGTGTACTTTGCAGACCTCTGCAAGTGCACATTGCCACTCATATCTGGTGTCACAATAGCATGCATTTAAAACCAAAAAAACTTTTTTCACTGTTATAGATTGAATAGCAGTTAGTTGTCTTCAAGCGGGTGTGTCAGGCCTAAAGCGTGTACTCTGCAGACCTCTGCCATTGCACATTGCCCCTCATATCTGGTGTCACAATAGCGTGCATTTAAAACCAAAAAACTTTTTTCACTGTTATAGATTGAATAGCAGTTAGTTGTCTTCAAGCGGGTGTGTCAGGCCTACAGCGTGTACTCTGCAGACCTCTGCCAGTGCACATTGGAACTTATATCTGGTGTCACAATAGCGTGCATTTAAAACCCCAAAACTTTTTTCACTGTTATAGATTGAATAGCTGTTAGTTGTCTTCAAGCGGGTGTGTCAGGCCTACAGCGTGTACTCTGCAGACCTCTGCCAGTGCACATTGCCACTCATATCTGGTGTCACAAGAGCGTGCATTTAAAACCAAAAAACTTTTTTCACTGTTATAGATTGAATAGCAGTTAGTTGTCTTCAAGCGGGTGTGTCAGGCCTACAGCGTGTACTCTGCAGACCTCTGCCAGTGCACATTGCCACTCATATCTGGTGTCACAATAACGTGCATTTAAAACCAAAAAACTTTTTTCACTGTTATAGATTGAATAGCAGTTAGTTGTCTTCAAGCGGGTGTGTCAGGCCTACAGCGTGTACTCTGCAGACCTCTGCCATTGCACATTGCCACTCATATCTGGTGTCAAAATAGCATGCATTTAAAACCAAAAAACGTTTTTCACTGTTATTGATTGAATAGCAGTTACTTGTTTTCAAGCTGGTGTGTCAGGCCTACAGCGTGTACTTTGCAGACCTCTGCAAGTGCACATTGCCACTCATATCTGGTGTCACAATAGCATGCATTTAAAACCAAAAAAACTTTTTTCACTGTTATAGATTGAATAGCAGTTAGTTGTCTTCAAGCGGGTGTGTCAGGCCTACAGCGTGTACTCTGCAGACCTCTGCAAGTGCACATTGCCACTCATATCTGGTGTCACAACAGCGTGCTTTTACAAAGAAAAATCATTTTCACTGTTATAGATTGAATAGCAGTTAGTTGTCTTCAAGCGGGTGTGTCAGGCCTACAGCGTGTACTCTGCAGACCTCTGCCATTGCACATTGCCACTCATATCTGGTGTCAAAATAGCATGCATTTAAAACAAAAAACGTTTTTCACTGTTATTGATTGAATAGCAGTTAGTTGTCTTCAAGCGGGTGTGTCAGGCCTACAGCGTGTACTCTGCAGACCTCTGCAAGTGCACATTGCCACTCATATCTGGTGTCACAACAGCGTGCATTTAAAACCAAAAAACATTTTTCACTGTTATAGATTGAATAGCAGTTAGTTGTCTTCAAGCGGGTGTGTCAGGCCTACAGCGTGTACTCTGCAGACCTCTGCAAGTGCACATTGCCACTCATATCTGGTGTCACAACAGCGTGCTTTTACAAAGAAAAATAATTTTCACTGTTATAGATTGAATAGCAGTTAGTTGTCTTCAAGCGGGTGTGTCAGGCCTACAGCGTGTACTCTGCAGACCTCTGCCATTGCACATTGCCACTCATATCTGGTGTCAAAATAGCATGCATTTAAAACCAAAAAACGTTTTTCACTGTTATTGATTGAATAGCAGTTAGTTGTCTTCAAGCGGGTGTGTCAGGCCTACAGCGTGTACTCTGCAGACCTCTGCAAGTGCACATTGCCACTCATATCTGGTGTCACAACAGCGTGCATTTAAAACTAAAAAACTTTTTTCACTGTTATAGATTGAATAGTAGTTAGTTGTCTTCAAGCGGGTGTGTCAGGCCTACAGCGTGTACTCTGCAGACCTCTGCAAGTGCACATTGCCACTCATATCCGGTGTCACAATAGCGTGCATTTAAAACCAAAAAACTTTTTTCACTGTTATTGATTGAATAGCAGTTACTTGTCTTCAAGCTGGTGTGTCAGGCCTACAGCGTGTACTTTGCAGACCTCTGCAAGTGCACATTGCCACTCATATCTGGTGTCACAATAGCATGCATTTAAAACCAAAAAAACTTTTTTCACTGTTATAGATTGAATAGCAGTTAGTTGTCTTCAAGCGGGTGTGTCAGGCCTACCGCGTGTACTCTGCAGACCTCTGCAAGTGCACATTGCCACTCATATCTGGTGTCACAACAGCGTGCTTTTACAAAGAAAAATTATTTTCACTGTTATAGATTGAATAGCAGTTAGTTGTCTTCAAGCGGGTGTGTCAGGCCTACAGCGTGTACTCTGCAGACCTCTGCCATTGCACATTGCCACTCATATCTGGTGTCAAAATAGCATGCATTTAAAACAAAAAACGTTTTTCACTGTTATTGATTGAATAGCAGTTAGTTGTCTTCAAGCGGGTGTGTCAGGCCTACAGCGTGTACTCTGCAGACCTCTGCAAGTGCACATTGCCACTCATATCTGGTGTCACAACAGCGTGCATTTAAAACCCAAAAACTTTTTTCACTGTTATAGATTGAATAGCAGTTAGTTGTCTTCAAGCGGGTGTGTCAGGCCTACAGCGTGTACTCTGCAGACCTCTGCAAGTGCACATTGCCACTCATATCTGGTGTCACAACAGCGTGCTTTTACAAAGAAAAATAATTTTCACTGTTATAGATTGAATAGCAGTTAGTTGTCTTCAAGCGGGTGTGTCAGGCCTACAGCGTGTATCTGCAGACCTCTGCCATTGCACATTGCCACTCATATCTGGTGTCAAAATAGCATGCATTTAAAACCAAAAAAAGTTTTTCACTGTTATTGATTGAATAGCAGTTAGTTGTCTTCAAGCGGGTGTGTCAGGCCTACAGCGTGTACTCTGCAGACCTCTGCAAGTGCACATTGCCACTCATATCTGGTGTCACAACAGCGTGCATTTAAAACCAAAAAACTTTTTTCACTGTTATAGATTGAATAGCAGTTAGTTGTCTTCAAGCGGGTGTGTCAGGCCTACAGCGTGTACTCTGCAGACCTCTGCAAGTGCACATTGCCACTCATATCCGGTGTCACAATAGCGTGCATTTAAAACCAAAAAACGTTTTTCACTGTTATTGATTGAATAGCAGTTAGTTGTCTTCACGCGGGTGTGTCAGGCCTACAGCGTGTACTCTGCAGACCTCTGCAAGTGCACATTGCCACTCATATCTGGTGTCACAACAGCGTGCTTTTACAAAGAAAAAACATTTTTCACTGTTATAGATTGAATAGCAGTTAGTTGTCTTCAAGCGGGTGTGTCAGGCCTACAGCGTGTACTCTGCAGACCTCTGCAAGTGCACATTGCCACTCATATCTGGTGTCACAACAGCGTGCTTTTACAAAGAAAAAACATTTTTCACTGTTATAGATTGAATAGCAGTTAGTTGTCTTCAAGCGGGTGTGTCAGGCCTACAGCGTGTACTCTGCAGACCTCTGCCATTGCACATTGCCACTCATATCTGGTGTCAAAATAGCATGCATTTAAAACCAAAAAATGTTTTTCACTGTTATTGATTGAATAGCAGTTAGTTGTCTTCAAGCGGGTGTGTCAGGCCTACAGCGTGTACTCTGCAGACCTCTGCAAGTGCACATTGCCACTCATATCTGGTGTCACAACAGCGTGCTTTTACAAAAAAAAACATTTTTCACTGTTATAGATTGAATAGCAGTTAGTTGTCTTCAAGCGGGTGTGTCAGGCCTACAGCGTGTACTCTGCAGACCTCTACAAGTGCACATTGCCACTCATATCTGGTGTCACAACAGCGTGCTTTTACAAAGAAAATTTTTTTTCACTGTTATAGATTGAATAGCAGTTAGTTGTCTTCAAGCGGGTGTGTCAGGCCTACAGCGTGTACTCTGCAGACCTCTGCAAGTGCACATTGCCACTCATATCTGGTGTCACAACAGCGTGCATTTAAAACCCAAAAACTTTTTTCGCTGTTATAGATTGAATAGCAGTTAGTTGTCTTCAAGCGGGTGTGTCAGGCCTACAGCGTGTACTCTGCAGACCTCTGCCAGTGCACATTGGAACTTATATCTGGTGTCACAATAGCGTGCATTTAAAACCCCAAAACTTTTTTCACTGTTATAGATTGAATAGCTGTTAGTTGTCTTCAAGCGGGTGTGTCAGGCCTACAGCGTGTACTCTGCAGACCTCTGCCAGTGCACATTGCCACTCATATCTGGTGTCACAAGAGCGTGCATTTAAAACCCAAAAACTTTTTTCACTGTTATAGATTGAATAGCAGTTAGTTGTCTTCAAGCGGGTGTGTCAGGCCTACAGCGTGTACTCTGCAGACCTCTGCCATTGCACATTGCCACTCATATCTGGTGTCAAAATAGCATGCATTTAAAACCAAAAAACGTTTTTCACTGTTATTGATTGAATAGCAGTTACTTGTTTTCAAGCTGGTGTGTCAGGCCTACAGCGTGTACTCTGCAGACCTCTGCCATTGCACATTGCCACTCATATCTGGTGTCAAAATAGCATGCATTTAAAACCAAAAAACGTTTTTCACTGTTATTGATTGAATAGCAGTTACTTGTTTTCAAGCTGGTGTGTCAGGCCTACAGCGTGTACTTTGCAGACCTCTGCAAGTGCACATTGCCACTCATATCTGGTGTCACAATAGCATGCATTTAAAACCAAAAAAACTTTTTTCACTGTTATAGATTGAATAGCAGTTAGTTGTCTTCAAGCGGGTGTGTCAGGCCTACAGCGTGTACTCTGCAGACCTCTGCAAGTGCACATTGCCACTCATATCTGGTGTCACAACAGCGTGCTTTTACAAAGAAAAATCATTTTCACTGTTATAGATTGAATAGCAGTTAGTTGTCTTCAAGCGGGTGTGTCAGGCCTACAGCGTGTACTCTGCAGACCTCTGCAAGTGCACATTGCCACTCATATCTGGTGTCACAACAGCGTGCATTTAAAACCAAAAAACTTTTTTCACTGTTATAGATTGAATAGCAGTTAGTTGTCTTCAAGCGGGTGTGTCAGGCCTAGAGCGTGTACTCTGCAGACCTCTGCCATTGCACATTGCCACTCATATCTGGTGTCACAATAGCATGCATTTAAAACCAAAAAAACTTTTTTCACTGTTATAGATTGAATAGCAGTTAGTTGTCTTCAAGCGGGTGTGTCAGGCCTACAGCGTGTACTCTGCAGACCTCTGCAAGTGCACATTGCCACTCATATCTGGTGTCACAATAGCATGCTTTTAAAACCAAAAAAACGTTTTTCACTGTTATAGATTGAATAGCAGTTAGTTGTCTTCAAGCGGGTGTGTCAGGCCTACAGCGTGTACTCTGCAGACCTCTGCAAGTGCACATTGCCACTCATATCTGGTGTCACAACAGCGTGCTTTTACAAAGAAAAATAATTTTCACTGTTATAGATTGAATAGCAGTTAGTTGTCTTCAAGCGGGTGTGTCAGGCCTACAGCGTGTACTCTGCAGACCTCTGCCAGTGCACATTGGAACTTATATCTGGTGTCACAATAGCGTGCATTTAAAACCCCAAAACTTTTTTCACTGTTATAGATTGAATAGCTGTTAGTTGTCTTCAAGCGGGTGTGTCAGGCCTACAGCGTGTACTCTGCAGACCTCTGCCAGTGCACATTGCCACTCATATCTGGTGTCACAAGAGCGTGCATTTAAAACCCAAAAACTTTTTTCACTGTTATAGATTGAATAGCAGTTAGTTGTCTTCAAGCGGGTGTGTCAGGCCTACAGCGTGTACTCTGCAGACCTCTGCCATTGCACATTGCCACTCATATCTGGTGTCAAAATAGCATGCATTTAAAACCAAAAAACGTTTTTCACTGTTATTGATTGAATAGCAGTTACTTGTTTTCAAGCTGGTGTGTCAGGCCTACAGCGTGTACTTTGCAGACCTCTGCAAGTGCACATTGCCACTCATATCTGGTGTCACAATAGCATGCATTTAAAACCAAAAAACGTTTTTCACTGTTATTGATTGAATAGCAGTTACTTGTCTTCAAGCTGGTGTGTCAGGCCTACAGCGTGTACTTTGCAGACCTCTGCAAGTGCACATTGCCACTCATATCTGGTGTCACAACAGCGTGCTTTTACAAAGAAAAATCATTTTCACTGTTATAGATTGAATAGCAGTTAGTTGTCTTCAAGCGGGTGTGTCAGGCCTACAGCGTGTACTCTGCAGACCTCTGCAAGTGCACATTGCCACTCATATCTGGTGTCACAACAGCGTGCATTTAAAACCAAAAAACTTTTTTCACTGTTATAGATTGAATAGCAGTTAGCTGTCTTCAAGCGGGTGTGTCAGGCCTAGAGCGTGTACTCTGCAGACCTCTGCCATTGCACATTGCCACTCATATCTGGTGTCACAATAGCATGCATTTAAAACCAAAAAAACTTTTTTCACTGTTATAGATTGAATAGCAGTTAGTTGTCTTCAAGCGGGTGTGTCAGGCCTACAGCGTGTACTCTGCAGACCTCTGCAAGTGCACATTGCCACTCATATCTGGTGTCACAATAGCATGCTTTTAAAACCAAAAAAACGTTTTTCACTGTTATAGATTGAATAGCAGTTAGTTGTCTTCAAGCGGGTGTGTCAGGCCTACAGCGTGTACTCTGCAGACCTCTGCAAGTGCACATTGCCACTCATATCTGGTGTCACAACAGCGTGCTTTTACAAAGAAAAATAATTTTCACTGTTATAGATTGAATAGCAGTTAGTTGTCTTCAAGCGGGTGTGTCAGGCCTACAGCGTGTACTCTGCAGACCTCTGCCATTGCACATTGCCACTCATATCTGGTGTCAAAATAGCATGCATTTAAAACCAAAAAATGTTTTTCACTGTTATTGATTGAATAGCAGTTAGTTGTCTTCAAGCGGGTGTGTCAGGCCTACAGCGTGTACTCTGCAGACCTCTGCAAGTGCACATTGCCACTCATATCTGGTGTCACAACAGCGTGCATTTAAAACCAAAAATCTTTTTTCACTGTTATAGATTGAATAGCAGTTAGTTGTCTTCAAGCGGGTGTGTCAGGCCTACAGCGTGTACTCTGCAGACCTCTGCCATTGCACATTGCCACTCATATCTGGTGTCACAATAGCATGCATTTAAAACCAAAAAAACTTTTTTCACTGTTATAGATTGAATAGCAGTTAGTTGTCTTCAAGCGGGTGTGTCAGGCCTACGGCGTGTACTCTGCAGACCTCTGCAAGTGCACATTGCCACTCATATCTGGTGTCACAACAGCGTGCTTTTACAAAGAAAAAACATTTTTCACTGTTATAGATTGAATAGCAGTTAGTTGTCTTCAAGCGGGTGTGTCAGGCCTACAGCGTGTACTCTGCAGACCTCTGCCATTGCACATTGCCACTCATATCTGGTGTCAAAATAGCATGCATTTAAAACCAAAAAATGTTTTTCACTGTTATTGATTGAATAGCAGTTAGTTGTCTTCAAGCGGGTGTGTCAGGCCTACAGCGTGTACTCTGCAGACCTCTGCAAGTGCACATTGCCACTCATATCTGGTGTCACAACAGCGTGCTTTTACAAAAAAAAACATTTTTCACTGTTATAGATTGAATAGCAGTTAGTTGTCTTCAAGCGGGTGTGTCAGGCCTACAGCGTGTACTCTGCAGACCTCTGCAAGTGCACATTGCCACTCATATCTGGTGTCACAACAGCGTGCATTTAAAACCCAAAAACTTTTTTCACTGTTATAGATTGAATAGCAGTTAGTTGTCTTCAAGCGGGTGTGTCAGGCCTACAGCGTGTACTCTGCAGACCTCTGCAAGTGCATATTGCCACTCATATCTGGTGTCACAACAGCGTGCATTTAAAACCAAAAAAATTTTCACTGTTATAGATTGAATAGCAGTTAGTTGTCTTCAAACGGGTGTGTCAGGCCTACAGCGTGTACTCTGCAGACCTCTGCCAGTGCACATTGGAACTTATATCTGGTGTCACAATAGCGTGCATTTAAAACCCCAAAACTTTTTTCACTGTTATAGATTGAATAGCTGTTAGTTGTCTTCAAGCGGGTGTGTCAGGCCTACAGCGTGTACTCTGCAGACCTCTGCCAGTGCACTTTGCCACTCATATCTGGTGTCACAAGAGCGTGCATTTAAAACCCAAAAACTTTTTTCACTGTTATAGATTGAATAGCAGTTAGTTGTCTTCAAGCGGGTGTGTCAGGCCTACAGCGTGTACTCTGCAGACCTCTGCCATTGCACATTGCCACTCATATCTGGTGTCAAAATAGCATGCATTTAAAACCAAAAAACGTTTTTCACTGTTATTGATTGAATAGCAGTTACTTGTTTTCAAGCTGGTGTGTCAGGCCTACAGCGTGTACTTTGCAGACCTCTGCAAGTGCACATTGCCACTCATATCTGGTGTCACAATAGCATGCATTTAAAACCAAAAAAACTTTTTTCACTGTTATAGATTGAATAGCAGTTAGTTGTCTTCAAGCGGGTGTGTCAGGCCTACAGCGTGTACTCTGCAGACCTCTGCAAGTGCACATTGCCACTCATATCTGGTGTCACAACAGCGTGCTTTTACAAAGAAAAATCATTTTCACTGTTATAGATTGAATAGCAGTTAGTTGTCTTCAAGCGGGTGTGTCAGGCCTACAGCGTGTACTCTGCAGACCTCTGCAAGTGCACATTGCCACTCATATCTGGTGTCACAACAGCGTGCATTTAAAACCAAAAAACTTTTTTCACTGTTATAGATTGAATAGCAGTTAGTTGTCTTCAAGCGGGTGTGTCAGGCCTAGAGCGTGTACTCTGCAGACCTCTGCCATTGCACATTGCCACTCATATCTGGTGTCACAATAGCATGCATTTAAAACCAAAAAAACTTTTTTCACTGTTACAGATTGAATAGCAGTTAGTTGTCTTCAAGCGGGTGTGTCAGGCCTACAGCGTGTACTCTGCAGACCTCTGCAAGTGCACATTGCCACTCATATCTGGTGTCACAATAGCATGCTTTTAAAACCAAAAAAACGTTTTTCACTGTTATAGATTGAATAGCAGTTAGTTGTCTTCAAGCGGGTGTGTCAGGCCTACAGCGTGTACTCTGCAGACCTCTGCAAGTGCACATTGCCACTCATATCTGGTGTCACAACAGCGTGCTTTTACAAAGAAAAATAATTTTCACTGTTATAGATTGAATAGCAGTTAGTTGTCTTCAAGCGGGTGTGTCAGGCCTACAGCGTGTACTCTGCAGACCTCTGCCATTGCACATTGCCACTCATATCTGGTGTCAAAATAGCATGCATTTAAAACCAAAAAACGTTTTTCACTGTTATTGATTGAATAGCAGTTAGTTGTCTTCAAGCGGGTGTGTCAGGCCTACAGCGTGTACTCTGCAGACCTCTGCAAGTGCACATTGCCACTCATATCTGGTGTCACAACAGCGTGCATTTAAAACCAAAAATCTTTTTTCACTGTTATAGATTGAATAGCAGTTAGTTGTCTTCAAGCGGGTGTGTCAGGCCTACAGCGTGTACTCTGCAGACCTCTGCCATTGCACATTGCCACTCATATCTGGTGTCACAATAGCATGCATTTAAAACCAAAAAAACTTTTTTCACTGTTATAGATTGAATAGCAGTTAGTTGTCTTCAAGCGGGTGTGTCAGGCCTACAGCGTGTACTCTGCAGACCTCTGCAAGTGCACATTGCCACTCATATCTGGTGTCACAACAGCGTGCTTTTACAAAGAAAAAACATTTTTCACTGTTATAGATTGAATAGCAGTTAGTTGTCTTCAAGCGGGTGTGTCAGGCCTACAGCGTGTACTCTGCAGACCTCTGCCATTGCACATTGCCACTCATATCTGGTGTCAAAATAGCATGCATTTAAAACCAAAAAATGTTTTTCACTGTTATTGATTGAATAGCAGTTAGTTGTCTTCAAGCGGGTGTGTCAGGCCTACAGCGTGTACTGTGCAGACCTCTGCAAGTGCACATTGCCACTCATATCTGGTGTCACAACAGCGTGCATTTAAAACCAAAAAACTTTTTTCACTGTTATAGATTGAATAGCAGTTAGTTGTCTTCAAGCGGGTGTGTCAGGCCTACAGCGTGTACTCTGCAGACCTCTGCCATTGCACATTGCCACTCATATCTGGTGTCACAATAGCATGCATTTAAAACCAAAAAAACTTTTTTCACTGTTATAGATTGAATAGCAGTTAGTTGTCTTCAAGCGGGTGTGTCAGGCCTACAGCGTGTACTCTGCAGACCTCTGCAAGTGCACATTGCCACTCATATCTGGTGTCACAACAGCGTGCATTTAAAACCAAAAAACTTTTTTCACTGTTATAGATTGAATAGCAGTTAGTTGTCTTCAAGCGGGTGTGTCAGGCCTACAGCGTGTACTCTGCAGACCTCTGCCATTGCGCATTGCCACTCATATCTGGTGTCACAATAGCATGCATTTAAAACCAAAAAAACTTTTTTCACTGTTATAGATTGAATAGCAGTTAGTTGTCTTCAAGCGGGTGTGTCAGGCCTACAGCGTGTACTCTGCAGACCTCTGCAAGTGCACATTGCCACTCATATCTGGTGTCACAACAGCGTGCATTTAAAACCAAAAAACTTTTTTCACTGTTATAGATTGAATAGCAGTTAGTTGTCTTCAAGCGGGTGTGTCAGGCCTAGAGCGTGTACTCTGCAGACCTCTGCCATTGCACATTGCCACTCATATCTGGTGTCACAATAGCATGCATTTAAAACCAAAAAAACTTTTTTCACTGTTATAGATTGAATAGCAGTTAGTTGTCTTCAAGCGGTTGTGTCAGGCCTACAGCGTGTACTCTGCAGACCTCTGCAAGTGCACATTGCCACTCATATCTGGTGTCACAACAGCGTGCTTTTACAAAAAAAAACTTTTTTCACTGTTATAGATTGAATAGCAGTTAGTTGTCTTCAAGCGGGTGTGTCAGGCCTACAGCGTGTACTCTGCAGACCTCTGCAAGTGCACATTTCCACTCATATCTGGTGTCAAAATAGCATGCATTTAAAACCAAAAAACGTTTTTCACTGTTATAGATTGAATAGCAGTTAGTTGTCTTCAAGCAGGTGTGTCAGGCCTACAGCGTGTACTCTGCAGACCTCTGCAAGTGCACATTGCCACTCATATCTGGTGTCACAACAGCGTGCATTTAAAACTAAAAAACTTTTTTCACTGTTATAGATTGAATAGCAGTTAGTTGTCTTTAAGCGGGTGTGTCAGGCCTACAGCGTGTACTCTGCAGACCTCTGCAAGTGCACATTGCCACTCATATCTGGTGTCACAACAGCGTGCATTTAAAACCAAAAAACTTTTTTCACTGTTATAGATTGAATAGCAGTTAGTTGTCTTCAAGCGGGTGTGTCAGGCCTACAGCATGTACTCTGCAGACCTCTTCAAGTGCACATTGCCACTCATATCTCGTGTCACAACAGCGTGCATTTAAAACCAAAAAACTTTTTTCACTGTTATAGATTGAATAGCAGTTAGTTGTCTTCAAGCGGGTGTGTCAGGCCTACAGCGTGTACTCTGCAGACCTCTGCCATTGCACATTGCCACTCATATCTGGTGTCAAAATATCATGCATTTAAAACCAAAAAAGTTTTTCACTGTTATAGATTGAATAGCAGTTAGTTGTCTTCAAGCGGGTGTGTCAGGCCTACAGCGTGTACTCTGCAGACCTCTGCCATTGCACATTGCCACTCATATCTGGTGTCACAACAGCGTGCATTTAAAACCCAAAAACTTTTTTCACTGTTATAGATTGAATAGCAGTTAGTTGTCTTCAAGCGGGTGTGTTAGGCCTACAGCGTGTACTCTGCAGACCTCTGCAAGTGCACAATGCCACTCATATCTGGTGTCACAACAGCGTGCATTTAAAACCCAAAACCTTTTTTCACTGTTATAGATTGAATAGCAGTTAGTTGTCTTCAAGTGGGTGTGTCAGGCCTGAAGCGTGTACTCTGCAGACCTCTGCCATTGCACATTGCCACTCATATCTGGTGTCACAATAGCGTGCATTTAAAACCCAAAAACTTTTTTCACTGTTATAGATTGAATAGCAGTTAGTTGTCTTCAAGCGGGTGTGTCAGGCCTACAGCGTGTACTCTGCAGACCTCTGCCAGTGCACATTGCCACTCATATCTGGTGTCACAATAGCGTGCATTTAAAACCAAAAAACTTTTTTCACTGTTATAGATTGAATAGCAGTTAGTTGTCTTCAAGCGGGTGTGTCAGGCCTACAGCGTGTACTCTGCAGACCTCTGCCATTGCACATTGCCACTCATATCTGGTGTCAAAATATCATGCATTTAAAACCAAAAAAGTTTTTCACTGTTATAGATTGAATAGCAGTTAGTTGTCTTCAAGCGGGTGTGTCAGGCCTACAGCGTGTACTCTGCAGACCTCTGCCATTGCACATTGCCACTCATATCTGGTGTCACAACAGCGTGCATTTAAAACCCAAAAACTTTTTTCACTGTTATAGATTGAATAGCAGTTAGTTGTCTTCAAGCGGGTGTGTTAGGCCTACAGCGTGTACTCTGCAGACCTCTGCAAGTGCACAATGCCACTCATATCTGGTGTCACAACAGCGTGCATTTAAAACCCAAAACCTTTTTTCACTGTTATAGATTGAATAGCAGTTAGTTGTCTTTAAGCGGGAGTGTCAGGCCTACAGCGTGTACTCTGCAGACCTCTGCCAGTGCACATTGCCACTCATATATGGTGTCACAATAGCGTGCATTTAAAACCAAAAAACTTTTTTCACTGTTATAGATTGAATAGCAGTTAGTTGTCTTCAAGTGGGTGTGTCAGGCCTGAAGCGTGTACTCTGCAGACCTCTGCCATTGCACATTGCCACTCATATCTGGTGTCACAATAGCGTGCATTTAAAACCCAAAAACTTTTTTCACTGTTATAGATTGAATAGCAGTTAGTTGTCTTCAAGCGGGTGTGTCAGGCCTACAGCGTGTACTCTGCAGACCTCTGCCAGTGCACATTGCCACTCATATCTGGTGTCACAATAGCGTGCATTTAAAACAAAAAAACTTTTTTCACTGTTATAGATTGAATAGCAGTTAGTTGTCTTCAAGCGGGTGTGTCAGGCCTACAGCGTGTACTCTGCAGACCTCTGCCATTGCACATTGCCACTCATATCTGGTGTCACAATAGCATGCATTTAAAACCCCAAAAAGTTTTTCACTGTTATAGATTGAATAGCAGTTAGTTGTCTTCAAGCGGGTGTGTCAGGCCTACAGCGTGTACTCTGCAGACCTCTGCAAGTGAACATTGCCACTCATATCTGGTGTCACAACAGCGTGCATTTAAAACCAAAAAACTTTTTTCACTGTTATAGATTGAATAGCAGTTAGTTGTCTTCAAGCGGGTGTGTCAGGCCTACAGCGTGTACTCTGCAGACCTCTGCCATTGCACATTGACACTCATATCTGGTGTCAAAATAGCATGCATTTAAAACCAAAAAAGTTTTTCACTGTTATAGATTGAATAGCAGTTAGTTGTCTTCAAGCGGGTGTGTCAGGCCTACAGCGTGTACTCTGCAGACCTCTGCAAGTGCACATTGCCACTCATATCTGGTGTCACAACAGCGTGCATTTAAAACCAAAAAACTTTTTTCACTGTTATAGATTGAATAGCAGTTAGTTGTCTTCAAGCGGGTGTGTCAGGCCTACAGCGTGTACTCTGCAGACCTCTGCCAGTGCACATTGCCACTCATATCTGGTGTCACAACAGCGTGCTTTTACAAAGAAAAAACTTTTTTCACTGTTATAGATTGAATAGCAGTTAGTTGTCTTCAAGCGGGTGTGTCAGGCCTACCGCGTGTACTCTGCAGACCTCTGCAAGTGCACATTGCCACTCATATCTGGTGTCACAACAGCGTGCTTTTACAAAGAAAAATTATTTTCACTGTTATAGATTGAATAGCAGTTAGTTGTCTTCAAGCGGGTGTGTCAGGCCTGCAGCGTGTAGTCTGCAGACCTCTGCAAGTGCACATTGCCACTCATATCTGGTGTCACAACAGCGTGCTTTTACAAAGAAAAAACTTTTTTCACTGTTATAGATTGAATAGCAGTTAGTTGTCTTCAAGCGGGTGTGTCAGGCCTGCAGCGTGTACTCTGCAGACCTCTGCAAGTGCACATTGCCACTCATATCTGGTGTCACAATAGCGTGCATTTAAAACCCAAAAACTTTTTTCACTGTTATAGATTGAATAGCAGTTAGTTGTCTTCAAGCGGGTGTGTCAGGCCTACAGCGTGTACTCTGCAGACCTCTGCCAGTGCACATTGGAACTTATATCTGGTGTCACAATAGCGTGCATTTAAAACCCCAAAACTTTTTTCACTGTTATAGATTGAATAGCTGTTAGTTGTCTTCAAGTGGGTGTGTCAGGCCTACAGCGTGTACTCTGCAGACCTCTGCCAGTGCACATTGCCACTCATATCTGGTGTCACAATAGCGTGCATTTAAAACCAAAAAACTTTTTTCACTGTTATAGATTGAATAGCAGTTAGTTGTCTTCAAGCGGGTGTGTCAGGCCTACAGCGTGTACTCTGCAGACCTCTGCCAGTGCACATTGCCACTCATATCTGGTGTCACAATAACGTGCATTTAAAACCCAAAAACTTTTTTCACTGTTATAGATTAAATAGCAGTTAGTTGTCTTCAAGCGGGTGTGTCAGGCCTACAGCGTGTACTCTGCAGACCTCTGCAAGTGCACATTGCCACTCATATCTGGTGTCACAACAGCGTGCTTTTACAAAGAAAAAACATTTTTCACTGTTATAGATTGAATAGCAGTTAGTTGTCTTCAAGCGGGTGTGTCAGGCCTACAGCGTGTACTCTGCAGACCTCTGCCATTGCACATTGCCACTCATATCTGGTGTCAAAATAGCATGCATTTAAAACCAAAAAACGTTTTTCACTGTTATAGATTGAATAGCAGTTAGTTGTCTTTAAGCGGGTGTGTCAGGCCTACAGCGTGTACTCTGCAGACCTCTGCAAGTGCACCTTGCCACTCATATCTGGTGTCACAACAGCGTGCATTTAAAACCAAAAAACTTTTTTCACTGTTATAGATTGAATAGCAGTTAGTTGTCTTCAAGCGGGTGTGTCAGGCCTACAGCGTGTACTCTTCAGACCTCTGCCAGTGCACATTGCCACTCATATCTGGTGTCACAATAGCGTGCATTTAAAACAAAAAAACTTTTTTCACTGTTATAGATTGAATAGCAGTTAGTTGTCTTCAAGCGGGTGTGTCAGGCCTACAGCGTGTACTCTGCAGACCTCTGCCATTGCACATTGCCACTCATATCTGGTGTCACAATAGCATGCATTTAAAACCCAAAAAAGTTTTTCACTGTTATAGATTGAATAGCAGTTAGTTGTCTTCAAGCGGGTGTGTCAGGCCTACAGCGTGTACTCTGCAGACCTCTGCAAGTGAACATTGCCACTCATATCTGGTGTCACAACAGCGTGCATTTAAAACCAAAAAACTTTTTTCACTGTTATAGATTGAATAGCAGTTAGTTGTCTTCAAGCGGGTGTGTCAGGCCTACAGCGTGTACTCTGCAGACCTCTGCCATTGCACATTGACACTCATATCTGGTGTCAAAATAGCATGCATTTAAAACCAAAAAAGTTTTTCACTGTTATAGATTGAATAGCAGTTAGTTGTCTTCAAGCGGGTGTGTCAGGCCTACAGCGTGTACTCTGCAGACCTCTGCAAGTGCACATTGCCACTCATATCTGGTGTCACAACAGCGTGCATTTAAAACCAAAAAACTTTTTTCACTGTTATAGATTGAATAGCAGTTAGTTGTCTTCAAGCGGGTGTGTCAGGCCTACAGCGTGTACTCTGCAGACCTCTGCCAGTGCACATTGCCACTCATATCTAGTGTCACAACAGCGTGCTTTTACAAAGAAAAAACTTTTTTCACTGTTATAGATTGAATAGCAGTTAGTTGTCTTCAAGCGGGTGTGTCAGGCCTGCAGCGTGTAGTCTGCAGACCTCTGCAAGTGCACATTGCCACTCATATCTGGTGTCACAACAGCGTGCTTTTACAAAGAAAAAACTTTTTTCACTGTTATAGATTGAATAGCAGTTAGTTGTCTTCAAGCGGGTGTGTCAGGCCTGCAGCGTGTACTCTGCAGACCTCTGCAAGTGCACATTGCCACTCATATCTGGTGTCACAATAGCGTGCATTTAAAACCCCAAAACTTTTTTCACTGTTATAGATTGAATAGCAGTTAGTTGTCTTCAAGCGGGTGTGTCAGGCCTGCAGCGTGTACTCTGCAGACCTCTGCAAGTGCACATTGCCACTCATATCTGGTGTCACAATAGCGTGCATTTAAAACCCCAAAACTTTTTTCACTGTTATAGATTGAATAGCTGTTAGTTGTCTTCAAGCGGGTGTGTCAGGCCTACAGCGTGTACTCTGCAGACCTCTGCCAGTGCACATTGCCACTCATATCTGGTGTCACAATAGCGTGCATTTAAAACCAAAAAACTTTTTTCACTGTTATAGATTGAATAGCAGTTAGTTGTCTTCAAGCGGGTGTGTCAGGCCTACAGCGTGTACTCTGCAGACCTCTGCCAGTGCACATTGCCACTCATATCTGGTGTCACAATAACGTGCATTTAAAACCCAAAAACTTTTTTCACTGTTATAGATTGAATAGCAGTTAGTTGTCTTCAAGCGGGTGTGTCAGGCCTACAGCGTGTACTCTGCAGACCTCTGCAAGTGCACATTGCCACTCATATCTGGTGTCACAACAGCGTGCTTTTACAAAGAAAAAACATTTTTCACTGTTATAGATTGAATAGCAGTTAGTTGTCTTCAAGCGGGTGTGTCAGGCCTACAGCGTGTACTCTGCAGACCTCTGCCATTGCACATTGCCACTCATATCTGGTGTCAAAATAGCATGCATTTAAAACCAAAAAACGTTTTTCACTGTTATAGAATGAATAGCAGTTAGTTGTCTTCAAGCGGGTGTGTCAGGCCTACAGCGTGTACTCTGCAGACCTCTGCAAGTGCACATTGCCACTCATATCTGGTGTCACAACAGCGTGCATTTAAAACCAAAAAACTTTTTTCACTGTTATAGATTGAATAGCAGTTAGTTGTCTTTAAGCGGGTGTGTCAGGCCTACAGCGTGTACTCTGCAGACCTCTGCAAGTGCACATTGCCACTCATATCTGGTGTCACAACAGCGTGCATTTAAAACCAAAAAACTTTTTTCACTGTTATAGATTGAATAGCAGTTAGTTGTCTTCAAGCGGGTGTGTCAGGCCTACAGCATGTACTCTGCAGACCTCTTCAAGTGCACATTGCCACTCATATCTGGTGTCACAACAGCGTGCATTTAAAACCAAAAAACTTTTTTCACTGTTATAGATTGAATAGCAGTTAGTTGTCTTCAAGCGGGTGTGTCAGGCCTACAGCGTGTACTCTGCAGACCTCTGCCATTGCACATTGCCACTCATATCTGGTGTCAAAATATCATGCATTTAAAACCAAAAAAGTTTTTCACTGTTATAGATTGAATAGCAGTTAGTTGTCTTCAAGCGGGTGTGTCAGGCCTACAGCGTGTACTCTGCAGACCTCTGCCATTGCACATTGCCACTCATATCTGGTGTCACAACAGCGTGCATTTAAAACCCAAAAACTTTTTTCACTGTTATAGATTGAATAGCAGTTAGTTGTCTTCAAGCGGGTGTGTTAGGCCTACAGCGTGTACTCTGCAGACCTCTGCAAGTGCACAATGCCACTCATATCTGGTGTCACAACAGCGTGCATTTAAAACCCAAAACCTTTTTTCACTGTTATAGATTGAATAGCAGTTAGTTGTCTTCAAGCGGGAGTGTCAGGCCTACAGCTTGTACTCTGCAGACCTCTGCCAGTGCACATTGCCACTCATATATGGTGTCACAATAGCGTGCATTTAAAACCAAAAAACTTTTTTCACTGTTATAGATTGAATAGCAGTTAGTTGTCTTCAAGCGGGTGTGTCAGGCCTACAGCATGTACTCTGCAGACCTCTGCCATTGCACATTGCCACTCATATCTGGTGTCACAATAGCATGCATTTAAAACCCAAAAAAGTTTTTCACTGTTATAGATTGAATAGCAGTTAGTTGTCTTCAAGCGGGTGTGTCAGGCCTACAGCGTGTACTCTGCAGACCTCTGCAAGTGAACATTGCCACTCATATCTGGTGTCACAACAGCGTGCATTTAAAACCAAAAAACTTTTTTCACTGTTATAGATTGAATAGCAGTTAGTTGTCTTCAAGCGGGTGTGTCAGGCCTACAGCGTGTACTCTGCAGACCTCTGCCATTGCACATTGCCACTCATATCTGGTGTCAAAATAGCATGCATTTAAAACCAAAAAAGTTTTTCACTGTTATAGATTGAATAGCAGTTAGTTGTCTTCAAGCGGGTGTGTCAGGCCTACAGCGTGTACTCTGCAGACCTCTGCAAGTGCACATTGCCACTCATATCTGGTGTCACAACAGCGTGCATTTAAAACCAAAAAACTTTTTTCACTGTTATAGATTGAATAGCAGTTAGTTGTCTTCAAGCGGGTGTGTCAGGCCTACAGCGTGTACTCTGCAGACCTCTGCCAGTGCACATTGCCACTCATATCTGGTGTCACAACAGCGTGCTTTTACAAAGAAAAAACTTTTTTCACTGTTATAGATTGAATAGCAGTTAGTTGTCTTCAAGCGGGTGTGTCAGGCCTGCAGCGTGTAGTCTGCAGACCTCTGCAAGTGCACATTGCCACTCATATCTGGTGTCACAACAGCGTGCTTTTACAATGAAAAAACTTTTTTCACTGTTATAGATTGAATAGCAGTTAGTTGTCTTCAAGCGGGTGTGTCAGGCCTGCAGCGTGTACTCTGCAGACCTCTGCAAGTGCACATTGCCACTCATATCTGGTGTCACAATAGCGTGCATTTAAAACCAAAAAACTTTTTTCACTGTTATAGATTGAATAGCAGTTAGTTGTCTTCAAGCGGGTGTGTCAGGCCTACAGCGTGTACTCTGCAGACCTCTGCCAGTGCACATTGGAACTTATATCTGGTGTCACAATAGCGTGCATTTAAAACCCCAAAACTTTTTTCATTGTTATAGATTGAATAGCTGTTAGTTGTCTTCAAGCGGGTGTGTCAGGCCTACAGCGTGTACTCTGCAGACCTCTGCCAGTGCACATTGCCACTCATATCTGGTGTCACAATAGCGTGCATTTAAAACCAAAAAACTTTTTACACTGTTATAGATTGAATAGCAGTTAGTTGTCTTCAAGCGGATGTGTCAGGCCTACAGCGTGTACTCTGCAGACCTCTGCCAGTGCACATTGCCACTCATATCTGGTGTCACAATAACGTGCATTTAAAACCAAAAAACTTTTTTCACTGTTATAGATTGAATAGCAGTTAGTTGTC
This sequence comes from Pelobates fuscus, assembly GCF_036172605.1. NCBI lineage: Eukaryota > Metazoa > Chordata > Amphibia > Anura > Pelobatidae > Pelobates > Pelobates fuscus. The sequence goes on along the minus strand of NC_086324.1, from coordinate 104,420,494 downwards.
TTCAAGCGGGTGTGTCAGGCCTACAGCGTGTACTCTGCAGACCTCTGCCATTGCACATTGCCACTCATATCTGGTGTCAAAATAGCATGCATTTAAAACCAAAAAAACGTTTTTCACTGTTATTGATTGAATAGCAGTTACTTGTCTTGAAGCTGGTGTGTCAGGCCTACAGCGTGTACTTTGCAGACCTCTGCAAGTGCACATTGCCACTCATATCTGGTGTCACAATAGCATGCATTTAAAACCAAAAAAACTTTTTTCACTGTTATAGATTGAATAGCAGTTAGTTGTCTTCAAGCGGGTGTGTCAGGCCTACAGCGTGTACTCTGCAGACCTCTGCAAGTGCACATTGCCACTCATATCTGGTGTCACAACAGCGTGCTTTTACAAAGAAAAATCATTTTCACTGTTATAGATTGAATAGCAGTTAGTTGTCTTCAAGCGGGTGTGTCAGGCCTACAGCGTGTACTCTGCAGACCTCTGCCATTGCACATTGCCACTCATATCTGGTGTCAAAATAGCATGCATTTAAAACCAAAAAACTTTTTCACTGTTATAGATTGAATAGCAGTTAGTTGTCTTCAAGCGGGTGTGTCAGGCCTACAGCGTGTACTCTGCAGACCTCTGCCATTGCACATTGCCACTCATATCTGGTGTCAAAATAGCATGCATTTAAAACCAAAAAACGTTTTTCACTGTTATAGATTGAATAGCAGTTAGTTGTCTTCAAGCGGGTGTGTCAGGCCTACAGCGTGTACTCTGCAGACCTCTGCAAGTGCACATTGCCACTCATATCTGGTGTCACAACAGCGTGCATTTAAAACCAAAAAACTTTTTTCACTGTTATAGATTGAATAGCAGTTAGTTGTCTTTAAGCGGGTGTGTCAGGCCTACAGCGTGTACTCTGCAGACCTCTGCAAGTGCACCTTGCCACTCATATCTGGTGTCACAACAGCGTGCATTTAAAACCCAAAAACTTTTTTCACTGTTATAGATTGAATAGCAGTTAGTTGTCTTCAAGCGGGTGTGTCAGGCCTACAGCGTGTACTCTTCAGACCTCTGCCAGTGCACATTGCCACTCATATCTGGTGTCACAATAGCGTGCATTTAAAACAAAAAAACTTTTTTCACTGTTATAGATTGAATAGCAGTTAGTTGTCTTCAAGCGGGTGTGTCAGGCCTACAGCGTGTACTCTGCAGACCTCTGCCATTGCACATTGCCACTCATATCTGGTGTCACAATAGCATGCATTTAAAACCCAAAAAAGTTTTTCACTGTTATAGATTGAATAGCAGTTAGTTGTCTTCAAGCGGGTGTGTCAGGCCTACAGCGTGTACTCTGCAGACCTCTGCAAGTGAACATTGCCACTCATATCTGGTGTCACAACAGCGTGCATTTAAAACCAAAAAACTTTTTTCACTGTTATAGATTGAATAGCAGTTAGTTGTCTTCAAGCGGGTGTGTCAGGCCTGAAGCGTGTACTCTGCAGACCTCTGCCATTGCACATTGCCACTCATATCTGGTGTCACAACAGCGTGCATTTAAAACCAAAAAACTTTTTTCACTGTTATAGATTGAATAGCAGTTAGTTGTCTTCAAGCGGGTGTGTCAGGCCTACAGCGTGTACTCTGCAGACCTCTTCCAGTGCACATTGCCACTCATATCTAGTGTCACAACAGCGTGCATTTAAAACCAAAAAACTTTTTTCACTGTTATAGATTGAATAGCAGTTAGTTGTCTTCAAGCGGGTGTGTCAGGCCTACAGCGTGTACTCTGCAGACCTCTGCAAGTGCACATTGCCACTCATATCTGGTGTCACAACAGCGTGCATTTAAAACCAAAAAACTTTTTTCACTGTTATAGATTGAATAGCAGTTAGTTGTCTTCAAGCGGGTGTGTCAGGCCTACAGCGTGTACTCTGCAGACCTCTGCCAGTGCACATTGCCACTCATATCTAGTGTCACAACAGCGTGCATTTAAAACCAAAAAACTTTTTTCACTGTTATAGATTGAATAGCAGTTAGTTGTCTTCAAGCGGGTGTGTCAGGCCTACAGCGTGTACTCTGCAGACCTCTGCAAGTGCACATTGCCACTCATATCTGGTGTCACAACAGCGTGCATTTAAAACCCAAAAACTTTTTTCACTGTTATAGATTGAATAGCAGTTAGTTGTCTTCAAGCGGGTGTGTCAGGCCTACAGCGTGTACTCTGCAGACCTCTGCCATTGCACATTGCCACTCATATCTGGTGTCAAAATGGCATGCATTTAAAACCAAAAACGTTTTTCACTGTTATAGATTGAATAGCAGTTAGTTGTCTTCAAGCGGGTGTGTCAGGCCTACAGCGTGTACTCTGCAGACCTCTGCCATTGCACATTGCCACTCATATATGGTGTCACAATAGCGTGCATTTAAAACCCACATTTTTTTTCACTGTTATAGATTGAATAGCAGTTAGTTGTCTTCAAGCGGTTGTGTCAGGCCTACAGCGTGTACTCTGCAGACCTCTGCCAGTGCACATTGCCACTCATATCTGGTGTCACAATAGCGTGCATTTAAAACCAAAAAACTTTTTTCACTGTTATAGATTGAATAGCAGTTAGTTGTCTTCAAGCGGGTGTGTCAGGCCTACAGCGTGTACTCTGCAGACCTCTGCCATTGCACATTGCCACTCATATCTGGTGTCACAATAGCATGCATTTAAAACCAAAAAAAGTTTTTCACTGTTATAGATTGAATAGCAGTTAGTTGTCTTCAAGCGGGTGTGTCAGGCCTACAGCGTGTACTTTGCAGACCTCTGCAAGTGCACATTGCCACTCATATCTGGTGTCACAACAGCGTGCATTTAAAACCAAAAAACTTTTTTCACTGTTATAGATTGAATAGCAGTTAGTTGTCTTCAAGCGGGTGTGTCAGGCCTACAGCGTGTACTCTGCAGACCTCTGCCATTGCACATTGCCACTCATATCTGGTGTCAAAATAGCATGCATTTAAAACCAAAAACGTTTTTCACTGTCATAGATTGAATAGCAGTTAGATGTCTTCAAGCGGGTGTGTCAGGCCTACAGCGTGTACTCTGCAGACCTCTGCAAGTGCACATTGCCACTCATATCTGGTGTCACAACAGCGTGCATTTAAAACCCAAAAACTTTTTTCACTGTTATAGATTGAATAGCAGTTAGTTGTCTTCAAGCGGGTGTGTCAGGCCTACAGCGTGTACTCTGCAGACCTCTGCAAGTGCACATTGCCACTCATATCTGGTGTCACAACAGCGTGCATTTAAAACCCAAAAACTTTTTTCACTGTTATAGATTGAATAGCAGTTAGTTGTCTTCAAGCGGGTGTGTCAGGCCTACAGCGTGTACTCTGCAGACCTCTGCCAGTGCACATTGCCACTCATATCTGGTGTCACAATAGCGTGCATTTAAAACCCCAAAACGTTTTTCACTGTTATAGATTGAATAGCAGTTAGTTGTCTTCAAGCGGGTGTGTCAGGCCTACAGCGTGTACTCTGCAGACCTCTGCAAGTGCACATTGCCACTCATATCTGGTGTCACAATAGCATGCATTTAAAACCAAAAAAAGTTTTTCACTGTTATAGATTGAATAGCAGTTAGTTGTCTTCAAGCGGGTGTGTCAGGCCTACAGCGTGTACTCTGCAGACCTCTGCAAGTGCACATTGCCACTCATATCTGGTGTCACAACAGCGTGCATTTAAAACCAAAAAACTTTTTTCACTGTTATAGATTGAATAGCAGTTAGTTGTCTTCAAGCGGGTGTGTCAGGCCTACAGCGTGTACTCTGCAGACCTCTGCCATTGCACATTGCCACTCATATCTGGTGTCAAAATAGCATGCATTTAAAACCAAAAAAGTTTTTCACTGTCATAGATTGAATAGCAGTTAGTTGTCTTCAAGCGGGTGTGTCAGGCCTACAGCGTGTACTCTGCAGACCTCTGCAAGTGCACATTGCCACTCATATCTGGTGTCACAACAGCGTGCATTTAAAACCCAAAAACTTTTTTCACTGTTATAGATTGAATAGCAGTTAGTTGTCTTCAAGCGGGTGTGTCAGGCCTACAGCGTTTACTCTGCAGACCTCTGCAAGTGCACATTGGCACTCATATCTGGTGTCACAACAGCGTGCATTTAAAACCCAAAAACTTTTTTCACTGTTATAGATTGAATAGCAGTTAGTTGTCTTCAAGCGGGTGTGTCAGGCCTACAGCGTGTACTCTGCAGACCTCTGCCATTGCACATTGCCACTCATATATGGTGTCACAATAGCGTGCATTTAAAACCCACATTTTTTTTCACTGTTATAGATTGAATAGCAGTTAGTTGTCTTCAAGCGGTTGTGTCAGGCCTACAGCGTGTACTCTGCAGACCTCTGCCAGTGCACATTGCCACTCATATCTGGTGTCACAATAGCGTGCATTTAAAACCAAAAAACTTTTTTCACTGTTATAGATTGAATAGCAGTTAGTTGTCTTCAAGCGGGTGTGTCAGGCCTAAAGCGTGTACTCTGCAGACCTCTGCCAGTGCACATTGGAACTTATATCTGGTGTCACAATAGCGTGCATTTAAAACCCCAAAACTTTTTTCACTGTTATAGATTGAATAGCTGTTAGTTGTCTTCAAGCGGGTGTGTCAGGCCTACAGCGTGTACTCTGCAGACCTCTGCCAGTGCACATTGCCACTCATATCTGGTGTCGCAATAGCGTGCATTTAAAACCAAAAAACTTTTTTCACTGTTATAGATTGAATAGCAGTTAGTTGTCTTCAAGCGGGTGTGTCAGGCCTACAGCGTGTACTCTGCAGACCTCTGCCAGTGCACATTGCCACTCATATCTGGTGTCACAATAACGTGCATTTAAAACCAAAAAACTTTTTTCACTGTTATAGATTGAATAGCAGTTAGTTGTCTTCAAGCGGGTGTGTCAGGCCTACAGCGTGTACTCTGCAGACCTCTGCCATTGCACATTGCCACTCATATCTGGTGTCAAAATAGCATGCATTTAAAACCAAAAAACGTTTTTCACTGTTATTGATTGAATAGCAGTTACTTGTCTTCAAGCTGGTGTGTCAGGCCTACAGCGTGTACTTTGCAGACCTCTGCAAGTGCACATTGCCACTCATATCTGGTGTCACAATAGCATGCATTTAAAACCAAAAAAACTTTTTTCACTGTTATAGATTGAATAGCAGTTAGTTGTCTTCAAGCGGGTGTGTCAGGCCTACAGCGTGTACTCTGCAGACCTCTGCAAGTGCACATTGCCACTCATATCTGGTGTCACAACAGCGTGCTTTTACAAAGAAAAATCATTTTCACTGTTATAGATTGAATAGCAGTTAGTTGTCTTCAAGCGGGTGTGTCAGGACTACAGCGTGTACTCTGCAGACCTCTGCCATTGCACATTGCCACTCATATCTGGTGTCAAAATAGCATGCATTTAAAACCAAAAAAACGTTTTTCACTGTTATTGATTGAATAGCAGTTAGTTGTCTTCAAGCGGGTGTGTCAGGCCTACAGCGTGTACTCTGCAGACCTCTGCAAGTGCACATTGCCACTCATATCTGGTGTCACAACAGCGTGCATTTAAAACCAAAAAACTTTTTTCACTGTTATAGATTGAATAGCAGTTAGTTGTCTTCAAGCGGGTGTGTCAGGCCTACAGCGTGTACTCTGCAGACCTCTGCCATTGCACATTGCCACTCATATCTGGTGTCAAAATGGCATGCATTTAAAACCAAAAACGTTTTTCACTGTCATAGATTGAATAGCAGTTAGTTGTCTTCAAGCGGGTGTGTCAGGCCTACAGCGTGTACTCTGCAGACCTCTGCAAGTGCACATTGCCACTCATATCTGGTGTCACAACAGCGTGCATTTAAAACCCAAAAACTTTTTTCACTGTTATAGATTGAATAGCAGTTAGTTGTCTTCAAGCGGGTGTGTCAGGCCTACAGCGTGTACTCTACAGACCTCTGCAAGTGCACATTGCCACTCATATCTGGTGTCACAACAGCGTGCATTTAAAACCCAAAAACTTTTTTCACTGTTATAGATTGAATAGCAGTTAGTTGTCTTCAAGCGGGTGTGTCAGGCCTACAGCGTGTACTCTGCAGACCTCTGCCAGTGCACATTGCCACTCATATCTGGTGTCACAATAGCGTGCATTTAAAACCCCAAAACTTTTTTCACTGTTATAGATTGAATAGCAGTTAGTTGTCTTCAAGCGGGTGTGTCAGGCCTACAGCGTGTACTCTGCAGACCTCTGCCATTGCACATTGCCACTCATATCTGGTGTCACAATAGCATGCATTTAAAACCAAAAAAAGTTTTTCACTGTTATAGATTGAATAGCAGTTAGTTGTCTTCAAGCGGGTGTGTCAGGCCTACAGCGTGTACTCTGCAGACCTCTGCAAGTGCACATTGCCACTCATATCTGGTGTCACAACAGCGTGCATTTAAAACCAAAAAACTTTTTTCACTGTTATAGATTGAATAGCAGTTAGTTGTCTTCAAGCGGGTGTGTCAGGCCTACAGCGTGTACTCTGCAGACCTCTGCAAGTGCACATTGCCACTCATATCTGGTGTCACAACAGCGTGCTTTTACAAAGAAAAATCATTTTCACTGTTATAGATTGAATAGCAGTTAGTTGTCTTCAAGCGGGTGTGTCAGGCCTACAGCGTGTACTCTGCAGACCTCTGCCATTGCACATTGCCACTCATATCTGGTGTCACAACAGCGTGCATTTAAAACCAAAACACTTTTTTCACTGTTATAGATTGAATAGCAGTTAGTTGTCTTCAAGCGGGTGTGTCAGGCCTACAGCGTGTACTCTGCAGACCTCTGCCATTGCACATTGCCACTCATATCTGGTGTCACAATAGCATGCATTTAAAACCAAAAAAAGTTTTTCACTGTTATAGATTGAATAGCAGTTAGTTGTCTTCAAGCGGGTGTGTCAGGCCTACAGCGTGTACTCTGCAGACCTCTGCAAGTGCACATTGCCACTCATATCTGGTGTCAAAATAGCATGCATTTAAAACCAAAAACGTTTTTCACTGTCATAGATTGAATAGCAGTTAGTTGTCTTCAAGCGGGTGTGTCAGGCCTACAGCGTGTACTCTGCAGACCTCTGCAAGTGCACATTGCCACTCATATCTGGTGTCACAACAGCGTGCATTTAAAACCCAAAAACTTTTTTCACTGTTATAGATTGAATAGCAGTTAGTTGTCTTCAAGCGGGTGTGTCAGGCCTACAGCGTGTACTCTGCAGACCTCTGCAAGTGCACATTGCCACTCATATCTGGTGTCACAACAGCGTGCATTTAAAACCAAAAAAAGTTTTTCACTGTTATAGATTGAATAGCAGTTAGTTGTCTTCAAGCGGGTGTGTCAGGCCTACAGCGTGTACTCTGCAGACCTCTGCAAGTGCACATTGCCACTCATATCTGGTGTCACAACAGCGTGCATTTAAAACCAAAAAAAGTTTTTCACTGTTATAGATTGAATAGCAGTTAGTTGTCTTCAAGCGGGTGTGTCAGGCCTACAGCGTGTACTCTGCAGACCTCTGCCATTGCACATTGCCACTCATATCTGGTGTCAAAATGGCATGCATTTAAAACCAAAAACGTTTTTCACTGTCATAGATTGAATAGCAGTTAGTTGTCTTCAAGCGGGTGTGTCAGGCCTACAGCGTGTACTCTGCAGACCTCTGCAAGTGCACATTGCCACTCATATCTGGTGTCACAACAGCGTGCATTTAAAACCCAAAAACTTTTTTCACTGTTATAGATTGAATAGCAGTTAGTTGTCTTCAAGCGGGTGTGTCAGGCCTACAGCGTGTACTCTACAGACCTCTGCAAGTGCACATTGCCACTCATATCTGGTGTCACAACAGCGTGCATTTAAAACCCAAAAACTTTTTTCACTGTTATAGATTGAATAGCAGTTAGTTGTCTTCAAGCGGGTGTGTCAGGCCTACAGCGTGTACTCTGCAGACCTCTGCCAGTGCACATTGCCACTCATATCTGGTGTCACAATAGCGTGCATTTAAAACCCCAAAACTTTTTTCACTGTTATAGATTGAATAGCAGTTAGTTGTCTTCAAGCGGGTGTGTCAGGCCTACAGCGTGTACTCTGCAGACCTCTGCCATTGCACATTGCCACTCATATCTGGTGTCACAATAGCATGCATTTAAAACCAAAAAAAGTTTTTCACTGTTATAGATTGAATAGCAGTTAGTTGTCTTCAAGCGGGTGTGTCAGGCCTACAGCGTGTACTCTGCAGACCTCTGCAAGTGCACATTGCCACTCATATCTGGTGTCACAACAGCGTGCATTTAAAACCAAAAAACTTTTTTCACTGTTATAGATTGAATAGCAGTTAGTTGTCTTCAAGCGGGTGTGTCAGGCCTACAGCGTGTACTCTGCAGACCTCTGCAAGTGCACATTGCCACTCATATCTGGTGTCACAACAGCGTGCTTTTACAAAGAAAAATCATTTTCACTGTTATAGATTGAATAGCAGTTAGTTGTCTTCAAGCGGGTGTGTCAGGCCTACAGCGTGTACTCTGCAGACCTCTGCCATTGCACATTGCCACTCATATCTGGTGTCACAACAGCGTGCATTTAAAACCAAAACACTTTTTTCACTGTTATAGATTGAATAGCAGTTAGTTGTCTTCAAGCGGGTGTGTCAGGCCTACAGCGTGTACTCTGCAGACCTCTGCCATTGCACATTGCCACTCATATCTGGTGTCACAATAGCATGCATTTAAAACCAAAAAAAGTTTTTCACTGTTATAGATTGAATAGCAGTTAGTTGTCTTCAAGCGGGTGTGTCAGGCCTACAGCGTGTACTCTGCAGACCTCTGCAAGTGCACATTGCCACTCATATCTGGTGTCAAAATAGCATGCATTTAAAACCAAAAACGTTTTTCACTGTCATAGATTGAATAGCAGTTAGTTGTCTTCAAGCGGGTGTGTCAGGCCTACAGCGTGTACTCTGCAGACCTCTGCAAGTGCACATTGCCACTCATATCTGGTGTCACAACAGCGTGCATTTAAAACCCAAAAACTTTTTTCACTGTTATAGATTGAATAGCAGTTAGTTGTCTTCAAGCGGGTGTGTCAGGCCTACAGCGTGTACTCTGCAGACCTCTGCAAGTGCACATTGCCACTCATATCTGGTGTCACAACAGCGTGCATTTAAAACCAAAAAAAGTTTTTCACTGTTATAGATTGAATAGCAGTTAGTTGTCTTCAAGCGGGTGTGTCAGGCCTACAGCGTGTACTCTGCAGACCTCTGCAAGTGCACATTGCCACTCATATCTGGTGTCAAAATAGCATGCATTTAAAACCAAAAACGTTTTTCACTGTCATAGATTGAATAGCAGTTAGTTGTCTTCAAGCGGGTGTGTCAGGCCTACAGCGTGTACTCTGCAGACCTCTGCAAGTGCACATTGCCACTCATATCTGGTGTCACAACAGCGTGCATTTAAAACCCAAAAACTTTTTTCACTGTTATAGATTGAATAGCAGTTAGTTGTCTTCAAGCGGGTGTGTCAGGCCTACAGCGTGTACTCTGCAGACCTCTGCAAGTGCACATTGCCACTCATATCTGGTGTCACAACAGCGTGCATTTAAAACCCAAAAACTTTTTTCACTGTTATAGATTGAATAGCAGTTAGTTGTCTTCAAGCGGGTGTGTCAGGCCTACAGCGTGTACTCTGCAGACCTCTGCCAGTGCACATTGCCACTCATATCTGGTGTCACAATAGCGTGCATTTAAAACCCCAAAACTTTTTTCACTGTTATAGATTGAATAGCAGTTAGTTGTCTTCAAGCGGGTGTGTCAGGCCTACAGCGTGTACTCTGCAGACCTCTGCCATTGCACATTGCCACTCATATCTGGTGTCACAATAGCATGCATTTAAAACCAAAAAAAGTTTTTCACTGTTATAGATTGAATAGCAGTTAGTTGTCTTCAAGCGGGTGTGTCAGGCCTACAGCGTGTACTCTGCAGACCTCTGCAAGTGCACATTGCCACTCATATCTGGTGTCACAACAGCGTGCATTTAAAACCAAAAAACTTTTTTCACTGTTATAGATTGAATAGCAGTTAGTTGTCTTCAAGCGGGTGTGTCAGGCCTACAGCGTGTACTCTGCAGACCTCTGCCATTGCACATTGCCACTCATATCTGGTGTCAAAATAGCATGCATTTAAAACCAAAAAAGTTTTTCACTGTCATAGATTGAATAGCAGTTAGTTGTCTTCAAGCGGGTGTGTCAGGCCTACAGCGTGTACTCTGCAGACCTCTGCAAGTGCACATTGCCACTCATATCTGGTGTCACAACAGCGTGCATTTAAAACCCAAAAACTTTTTTCACTGTTATAGATTGAATAGCAGTTAGTTGTCTTCAAGCGGGTGTGTCAGGCCTACAGCGTTTACTCTGCAGACCTCTGCAAGTGCACATTGGCACTCATATCTGGTGTCACAACAGCGTGCATTTAAAACCCAAAAACTTTTTTCACTGTTATAGATTGAATAGCAGTTAGTTGTCTTCAAGCGGGTGTGTCAGGCCTACAGCGTGTACTCTGCAGACCTCTGCCATTGCACATTGCCACTCATATATGGTGTCACAATAGCGTGCATTTAAAACCCACATTTTTTTTCACTGTTATAGATTGAATAGCAGTTAGTTGTCTTCAAGCGGTTGTGTCAGGCCTACAGCGTGTACTCTGCAGACCTCTGCCAGTGCACATTGCCACTCATATCTGGTGTCACAATAGCGTGCATTTAAAACCAAAAAACTTTTTTCACTGTTATAGATTGAATAGCAGTTAGTTGTCTTCAAGCGGGTGTGTCAGGCCTAAAGCGTGTACTCTGCAGACCTCTGCCAGTGCACATTGGAACTTATATCTGGTGTCACAATAGCGTGCATTTAAAACCCCAAAACTTTTTTCACTGTTATAGATTGAATAGCTGTTAGTTGTCTTCAAGCGGGTGTGTCAGGCCTACAGCGTGTACTCTGCAGACCTCTGCCAGTGCACATTGCCACTCATATCTGGTGTCGCAATAGCGTGCATTTAAAACCAAAAAACTTTTTTCACTGTTATAGATTGAATAGCAGTTAGTTGTCTTCAAGCGGGTGTGTCAGGCCTACAGCGTGTACTCTGCAGACCTCTGCCAGTGCACATTGCCACTCATATCTGGTGTCACAATAACGTGCATTTAAAACCAAAAAACTTTTTTCACTGTTATAGATTGAATAGCAGTTAGTTGTCTTCAAGCGGGTGTGTCAGGCCTACAGCGTGTACTCTGCAGACCTCTGCCATTGCACATTGCCACTCATATCTGGTGTCAAAATAGCATGCATTTAAAACCAAAAAACGTTTTTCACTGTTATTGATTGAATAGCAGTTACTTGTCTTCAAGCTGGTGTGTCAGGCCTACAGCGTGTACTTTGCAGACCTCTGCAAGTGCACATTGCCACTCATATCTGGTGTCACAATAGCATGCATTTAAAACCAAAAAAACTTTTTTCACTGTTATAGATTGAATAGCAGTTAGTTGTCTTCAAGCGGGTGTGTCAGGCCTACAGCGTGTACTCTGCAGACCTCTGCCATTGCACATTGCCACTCATATCTGGTGTCACAACAGCGTGCTTTTACAAAGAAAAATCATTTTCACTGTTATAGATTGAATAGCAGTTAGTTGTCTTCAAGCGGGTGTGTCAGGCCTACAGCGTGTACTCTGCAGACCTCTGCCATTGCACATTGCCACTCATATCTGGTGTCAAAATAGCATGCATTTAAAACCAAAAAAACTTTTTTCACTGTTATAGATTGAATAGCAGTTAGTTGTCTTCAAGCGGGTGTGTCAGGCCTACAGCGTGTACTCTGCAGACCTCTGCCATTGCACATTGCCACTCATTTCTGGTGTCACAACAGCGTGCTTTTACAAAGAAAAATCATTTTCACTGTTATAGATTGAATAGCAGTTAGTTGTCTTCAAGCGGGTGTGTCAGGCCTACAGCGTGTACTCTGCAGACCTCTGCCATTGCACATTGCCACTCATATCTGGTGTCAAAATAGCATGCATTTAAAACCAAAAAAGTTTTTCACTGTCATAGATTGAATAGCAGTTAGTTGTCTTCAAGCGGGTGTGTCAGGCCTACAGCGTGTACTCTGCAGACCTCTGCAAGTGCACATTGCCACTCATATCTGGTGTCACAACAGCGTGCATTTAAAACCCAAAAACTTTTTTCACTGTTATAGATTGAATAGCAGTTAGTTGTCTTCAAGCGGGTGTGTCAGGCCTACAGCGTTTACTCTGCAGACCTCTGCAAGTGCACATTGGCACTCATATCTGGTGTCACAACAGCGTGCATTTAAAACCCAAAAACTTTTTTCACTGTTATAGATTGAATAGCAGTTAGTTGTCTTCAAGCGGGTGTGTCAGGCCTACAGCGTGTACTCTGCAGACCTCTGCCATTGCACATTGCCACTCATATATGGTGTCACAATAGCGTGCATTTAAAACCCACATTTTTTTTCACTGTTATAGATTGAATAGCAGTTAGTTGTCTTCAAGCGGTTGTGTCAGGCCTACAGCGTGTACTCTGCAGACCTCTGCCAGTGCACATTGCCACTCATATCTGGTGTCACAATAGCGTGCATTTAAAACCAAAAAACTTTTTTCACTGTTATAGATTGAATAGCAGTTAGTTGTCTTCAAGCGGGTGTGTCAGGCCTAAAGCGTGTACTCTGCAGACCTCTGCCAGTGCACATTGGAACTTATATCTGGTGTCACAATAGCGTGCATTTAAAACCCCAAAACTTTTTTCACTGTTATAGATTGAATAGCTGTTAGTTGTCTTCAAGCGGGTGTGTCAGGCCTACAGCGTGTACTCTGCAGACCTCTGCCAGTGCACATTGCCACTCATATCTGGTGTCGCAATAGCGTGCATTTAAAACCAAAAAACTTTTTTCACTGTTATAGATTGAATAGCAGTTAGTTGTCTTCAAGCGGGTGTGTCAGGCCTACAGCGTGTACTCTGCAGACCTCTGCCAGTGCACATTGCCACTCATATCTGGTGTCACAATAACGTGCATTTAAAACCAAAAAACTTTTTTCACTGTTATAGATTGAATAGCAGTTAGTTGTCTTCAAGCGGGTGTGTCAGGCCTACAGCGTGTACTCTGCAGACCTCTGCCATTGCACATTGCCACTCATATCTGGTGTCAAAATAGCATGCATTTAAAACCAAAAAACGTTTTTCACTGTTATTGATTGAATAGCAGTTACTTGTCTTCAAGCTGGTGTGTCAGGCCTACAGCGTGTACTTTGCAGACCTCTGCAAGTGCACATTGCCACTCATATCTGGTGTCACAATAGCATGCATTTAAAACCAAAAAAACTTTTTTCACTGTTATAGATTGAATAGCAGTTAGTTGTCTTCAAGCGGGTGTGTCAGGCCTACAGCGTGTACTCTGCAGACCTCTGCCATTGCACATTGCCACTCATATCTGGTGTCACAACAGCGTGCTTTTACAAAGAAAAATCATTTTCACTGTTATAGATTGAATAGCAGTTAGTTGTCTTCAAGCGGGTGTGTCAGGCCTACAGCGTGTACTCTGCAGACCTCTGCCATTGCACATTGCCACTCATATCTGGTGTCAAAATAGCATGCATTTAAAACCAAAAAAACTTTTTTCACTGTTATAGATTGAATAGCAGTTAGTTGTCTTCAAGCGGGTGTGTCAGGCCTACAGCGTGTACTCTGCAGACCTCTGCCATTGCACATTGCCACTCATTTCTGGTGTCACAACAGCGTGCTTTTACAAAGAAAAATCATTTTCACTGTTATAGATTGAATAGCAGTTAGTTGTCTTCAAGCGGGTGTGTCAGGCCTACAGCGTGTACTCTGCAGACCTCTGCCATTGCACATTGCCACTCATATCTGGTGTCAAAATAGCATGCATTTAAAACCCAAAAAACGTTTTTCACTGTTATTGATTGAATAGCAGTTAGTTGTCTTCAAGCGGGTGTGTCAGGCCTACAGCGTGTACTCTGCAGACCTCTGCAAGTGCACATTGCCACTCATATCTGGTGTCACAATAGCATGCATTTAAAACCAAAAAAACTTTTTTCACTGTTATAGATTGAATAGCAGTTAGTTGTCTTCAAGCGGGTGTGTCAGGCCTACAGCGTGTACTCTGCAGACCTCTGCCATTGCACATTGCCACTCATTTCTGGTGTCACAACAGCGTGCTTTTACAAAGAAAAATCATTTTCACTGTTATAGATTGAATAGCAGTTAGTTGTCTTCAAGCGGGTGTGTCAGGCCTACAGCGTGTACTCTGCAGACCTCTGCCATTGCACATTGCCACTCATATCTGGTGTCAAAATAGCATGCATTTAAAACCAAAAAAACGTTTTTCACTGTTATTGATTGAATAGCAGTTAGTTGTCTTCAAGCGGGTGTGTCAGGCCTACAGCGTGTACTCTGCAGACCTCTGCAAGTGCACATTGCCACTCATATCTGGTGTCACAACAGCGTGCATTTAAAACCAAAAAACTTTTTTCACTGTTATAGATTGAATAGCAGTTAGTTGTCTTCAAGCGGGTGTGTCAGGCCTACAGCGTGTACTCTGCAGACCTCTGCCATTGCACATTGCCACTCATATCTGGTGTCACAATAGCATGCATTTAAAACCAAAAAAAGTTTTTCACTGTTATAGATTGAATAGCAGTTAGTTGTCTTCAAGCGGGTGTGTCAGGCCTACAGCGTGTACTTTGCAGACCTCTGCAAGTGCACATTGCCACTCATATCTGGTGTCACAACAGCGTGCATTTAAAACCAAAAAACTTTTTTCACTGTTATAGATTGAATAGCAGTTAGTTGTCTTCAAGCGGGTGTGTCAGGCCTACAGCGTGTACTCTGCAGACCTCTGCCATTGCACATTGCCACTCATATCTGGTGTCAAAATAGCATGCATTTAAAACCAAAAACGTTTTTCACTGTCATAGATTGAATAGCAGTTAGTTGTCTTCAAGCGGGTGTGTCAGGCCTACAGCGTGTACTCTGCAGACCTCTGCAAGTGCACATTGCCACTCATATCTGGTGTCACAACAGCGTGCATTTAAAACTCAAAAACTTTTTTCACTGTTATAGATTGAATAGCAGTTAGTTGTCTTCAAGCGGGTGTGTCAGGCCTACAGCGTGTACTCTGCAGACCTCTGCAAGTGCACATTGCCACTCATATCTGGTGTCACAACAGCGTGCATTTAAAACCCAAAAACTTTTTTCACTGTTATAGATTGAATAGCAGTTAGTTGTCTTCAAGCGGGTGTGTCAGGCCTACAGCGTGTACTCTGCAGACCTCTGCCAGTGCACATTGCCACTCATATCTGGTGTCACAATAGCGTGCATTTAAAACCCCAAAACTTTTTTCACTGTTATAGATTGAATAGCAGTTAGTTGTCTTCAAGCGGGTGTGTCAGGCCTACAGCGTGTACTCTGCAGACCTCTGCAAGTGCACATTGCCACTCATATCTGGTGTCACAACAGCGTGCATTTAAAACCAAAAAACTTTTTTCACTGTTATAGATTGAATAGCAGTTAGTTGTCTTCAAGCGGGTGTGTCAGGCCTACAGCGTGTACTCTGCAGACCTCTGCCATTGCACATTGCCACTCATATCTGGTGTCAAAATAGCATGCATTTAAAACCAAAAAAGTTTTTCACTGTCATAGATTGAATAGCAGTTAGTTGTCTTCAAGCGGGTGTGTCAGGCCTACAGCGTGTACTCTGCAGACCTCTGCAAGTGCACATTGCCACTCATATCTGGTGTCACAACAGCGTGCATTTAAAACCCAAAAACTTTTTTCACTGTTATAGATTGAATAGCAGTTAGTTGTCTTCAAGCGGGTGTGTCAGGCCTACAGCGTTTACTCTGCAGACCTCTGCAAGTGCACATTGGCACTCATATCTGGTGTCACAACAGCGTGCATTTAAAACCCAAAAACTTTTTTCACTGTTATAGATTGAATAGCAGTTAGTTGTCTTCAAGCGGGTGTGTCAGGCCTACAGCGTGTACTCTGCAGACCTCTGCCATTGCACATTGCCACTCATATATGGTGTCACAATAGCGTGCATTTAAAACCCACATTTTTTTTCACTGTTATAGATTGAATAGCAGTTAGTTGTCTTCAAGCGGTTGTGTCAGGCCTACAGCGTGTACTCTGCAGACCTCTGCCAGTGCACATTGCCACTCATATCTGGTGTCACAATAGCGTGCATTTAAAACCCAAAAACTTTTTTCACTGTTATAGATTGAATAGCAGTTAGTTGTCTTCAAGCGGGTGTGTCAGGCCTACAGCGTGTACTCTGCAGACCTCTGCCATTGCACATTGCCACTCATATCTGGTGTCACAATAGCATGCATTTAAAACCAAAAAAAGTTTTTCACTGTTATAGATTGAATAGCAGTTAGTTGTCTTCAAGCGGGTGTGTCAGGCCTACAGCGTGTACTTTGCAGACCTCTGCAAGTGCACATTGCCACTCATATCTGGTGTCACAACAGCGTGCATTTAAAACCAAAAAACTTTTTTCACTGTTATAGATTGAATAGCAGTTAGTTGTCTTCAAGCGGGTGTGTCAGGCCTACAGCGTGTACTCTGCAGACCTCTGCCATTGCACATTGCCACTCATATCTGGTGTCAAAATAGCATGCATTTAAAACCAAAAACGTTTTTCACTGTCATAGATTGAATAGCAGTTAGTTGTCTTCAAGCGGGTGTGTCAGGCCTACAGCGTGTACTCTGCAGACCTCTGCAAGTGCACATTGCCACTCATATCTGGTGTCACAACAGCGTGCATTTAAAACCCAAAAACTTTTTTCACTGTTATAGATTGAATAGCAGTTAGTTGTCTTCAAGCGGGTGTGTCAGGCCTACAGCGTGTACTCTGCAGACCTCTGCAAGTGCACATTGCCACTCATATCTGGTGTCACAACAGCGTGCATTTAAAACCCAAAAACTTTTTTCACTGTTATAGATTGAATAGCAGTTAGTTGTCTTCAAGCGGGTGTGTCAGGCCTACAGCGTGTACTCTGCAGACCTCTGCCAGTGCACATTGCCACTCATATCTGGTGTCACAATAGCGTGCATTTAAAACCCCAAAACGTTTTTCACTGTTATAGATTGAATAGCAGTTAGTTGTCTTCAAGCGGGTGTGTCAGGCCTACAGCGTGTACTCTGCAGACCTCTGCAAGTGCACATTGCCACTCATATCTGGTGTCACAATAGCATGCATTTAAAACCAAAAATTTTTTCACTGTTATAGATTGAATAGCAGTTAGTTGTCTTCAAGCGGGTGTGTCAGGCCTACAGCGTGTACTCTGCAGACCTCTGCAAGTGCACATTGCCACTCATATCTGGTGTCACAACAGCGTGCATTTAAAACCCAAAAACTTTTTTCACTGTTATAGATTGAATAGCAGTTAGTTGTCTTCAAGCGGGTGTGTCAGGCCTACAGCGTGTACTCTGCAGACCTCTGCCATTGCACATTGCCACTCATATCTGGTGTCAAAATAGCATGCATTTAAAACCAAAAAAGTTTTTCACTGTCATAGATTGAATAGCAGTTAGTTGTCTTCAAGCGGGTGTGTCAGGCCTACAGCGTGTACTCTGCAGACCTCTGCAAGTGCACATTGCCACTCATATCTGGTGTCACAACAGCGTGCATTTAAAACCCAAAAACTTTTTTCACTGTTATAGATTGAATAGCAGTTAGTTGTCTTCAAGCGGGTGTGTCAGGCCTACAGCGTTTACTCTGCAGACCTCTGCAAGTGCACATTGGCACTCATATCTGGTGTCACAACAGCGTGCATTTAAAACCCAAAAACTTTTTTCACTGTTATAGATTGAATAGCAGTTAGTTGTCTTCAAGCGGGTGTGTCAGGCCTACAGCGTGTACTCTGCAGACCTCTGCCATTGCACATTGCCACTCATATATGGTGTCACAATAGCGTGCATTTAAAACCCACATTTTTTTTCACTGTTATAGATTGAATAGCAGTTAGTTGTCTTCAAGCGGTTGTGTCAGGCCTACAGCGTGTACTCTGCAGACCTCTGCCAGTGCACATTGCCACTCATATCTGGTGTCACAATAGCGTGCATTTAAAACCAAAAAACTTTTTTCACTGTTATAGATTGAATAGCAGTTAGTTGTCTTCAAGCGGGTGTGTCAGGCCTAAAGCGTGTACTCTGCAGACCTCTGCCAGTGCACATTGGAACTTATATCTGGTGTCACAATAGCGTGCATTTAAAACCCCAAAACTTTTTTCACTGTTATAGATTGAATAGCTGTTAGTTGTCTTCAAGCGGGTGTGTCAGGCCTACAGCGTGTACTCTGCAGACCTCTGCCAGTGCACATTGCCACTCATATCTGGTGTCGCAATAGCGTGCATTTAAAACCAAAAAACTTTTTTCACTGTTATAGATTGAATAGCAGTTAGTTGTCTTCAAGCGGGTGTGTCAGGCCTACAGCGTGTACTCTGCAGACCTCTGCCAGTGCACATTGCCACTCATATCTGGTGTCACAATAACGTGCATTTAAAACCAAAAAACTTTTTTCACTGTTATAGATTGAATAGCAGTTAGTTGTCTTCAAGCGGGTGTGTCAGGCCTACAGCGTGTACTCTGCAGACCTCTGCCATTGCACATTGCCACTCATATCTGGTGTCAAAATAGCATGCATTTAAAACCAAAAAACGTTTTTCACTGTTATTGATTGAATAGCAGTTACTTGTCTTCAAGCTGGTGTGTCAGGCCTACAGCGTGTACTTTGCAGACCTCTGCAAGTGCACATTGCCACTCATATCTGGTGTCACAATAGCATGCATTTAAAACCAAAAAAACTTTTTTCACTGTTATAGATTGAATAGCAGTTAGTTGTCTTCAAGCGGGTGTGTCAGGCCTACAGCGTGTACTCTGCAGACCTCTGCAAGTGCACATTGCCACTCATATCTGGTGTCACAACAGCGTGCTTTTACAAAGAAAAATCATTTTCACTGTTATAGATTGAATAGCAGTTAGTTGTCTTCAAGCGGGTGTGTCAGGCCTACAGCGTGTACTCTGCAGACCTCTGCCATTGCACATTGCCACTCATATCTGGTGTCAAAATAGCATGCATTTAAAACCAAAAAAACGTTTTTCACTGTTATTGATTGAATAGCAGTTAGTTGTCTTCAAGCGGGTGTGTCAGGCCTACAGCGTGTACTCTGCAGACCTCTGCAAGTGCACATTGCCAATCATATCTGGTGTCACAACAGCGTGCATTTAAAACCAAAAAACTTTTTTCACTGTTACAGATTGAATAGCAGTTAGTTGTCTTCAAGCGGGTGTGTCAGGCCTACAGCGTGTACTCTGCAGACCTCTGCCATTGCACATTGCCACTCATATCTGGTGTCAAAATGGCATGCATTTAAAACCAAAAACGTTTTTCACTGTCATAGATTGAATAGCAGTTAGTTGTCTTCAAGCGGGTGTGTCAGGCCTACAGCGTGTACTCTGCAGACCTCTGCAAGTGCACATTGCCACTCATATCTGGTGTCACAACAGCGTGCATTTAAAACCCAAAAACTTTTTTCACTGTTATAGATTGAATAGCAGTTAGTTGTCTTCAAGCGGGTGTGTCAGGCCTACAGCGTGTACTCTGCAGACCTCTGCCATTGCACATTGCCACTCATATCTGGTGTCAAAATAGCATGCATTTAAAACCAAAAAACGTTTTTCACTGTTATTGATTGAATAGCAGTTACTTGTCTTCAAGCTGGTGTGTCAGGCCTACAGCGTGTACTTTGCAGACCTCTGCAAGTGCACATTGCCACTCATATCTGGTGTCACAATAGCATGCATTTAAAACCAAAAAAACTTTTTTCACTGTTATAGATTGAATAGCAGTTAGTTGTCTTCAAGCGGGTGTGTCAGGCCTACAGCGTGTACTCTGCAGACCTCTGCAAGTGCACATTGCCACTCATATCTGGTGTCACAACAGCGTGCTTTTACAAAGAAAAATCATTTTCACTGTTATAGATTGAATAGCAGTTAGTTGTCTTCAAGCGGGTGTGTCAGGCCTACAGCGTGTACTCTGCAGACCTCTGCCATTGCACATTGCCACTCATATCTGGTGTCAAAATAGCATGCATTTAAAACCAAAAAAACGTTTTTCACTGTTATTGATTGAATAGCAGTTAGTTGTCTTCAAGCGGGTGTGTCAGGCCTACAGCGTGTACTCTGCAGACCTCTGCAAGTGCACATTGCCAATCATATCTGGTGTCACAACAGCGTGCATTTAAAACCAAAAAACTTTTTTCACTGTTACAGATTGAATAGCAGTTAGTTGTCTTCAAGCGGGTGTGTCAGGCCTACAGCGTGTACTCTGCAGACCTCTGCCATTGCACATTGCCCCTCATATCTGGTGTCAAAATGGCATGCATTTAAAACCAAAAACGTTTTTCACTGTCATAGATTGAATAGCAGTTAGTTGTCTTCAAGCGGGTGTGTCAGGCCTACAGCGTGTACTCTGCAGACCTCTGCAAGTGCACATTGCCACTCATATCTGGTGTCACAACAGCGTGCATTTAAAACCCAAAAACTTTTTTCACTGTTATAGATTGAATAGCAGTTAGTTGTCTTCAAGCGGGTGTGTCAGGCCTACAGCGTGTACTCTACAGACCTCTGCAAGTGCACATTGCCACTCATATCTGGTGTCACAACAGCGTGCATTTAAAACCCAAAAACTTTTTTCACTGTTATAGATTGAATAGCAGTTAGTTGTCTTCAAGCGGGTGTGTCAGGCCTACAGCGTGTACTCTGCAGACCTCTGCCAGTGCACATTGCCACTCATATCTGGTGTCACAATAGCGTGCATTTAAAACCCCAAAACTTTTTTCACTGTTATAGATTGAATAGCAGTTAGTTGTCTTCAAGCGGGTGTGTCAGGCCTACAGCGTGTACTCTGCAGACCTCTGCAAGTGCACATTGCCACTCATATCTGGTGTCACAACAGCGTGCATTTAAAACCAAAAAACTTTTTTCACTGTTATAGATTGAATAGCAGTTAGTTGTCTTCAAGCGGGTGTGTCAGGCCTACAGCGTGTACTCTGCAGACCTCTGCCATTGCACATTGCCACTCATATCTGGTGTCAAAATAGCATGCATTTAAAACCAAAAAAGTTTTTCACTGTCATAGATTGAATAGCAGTTAGTTGTCTTCAAGCGGGTGTGTCAGGCCTACAGCGTGTACTCTGCAGACCTCTGCAAATGCACATTGCCACTCATATCTGGTGTCACAACAGCGTGCATTTAAAACCCAAAAACTTTTTTCACTGTTATAGATTGAATAGCAGTTAGTTGTCTTCAAGCGGGTGTGTCAGGCCTACAGCGTGTACTCTGCAGACCTCTGCAAGTGCACATTGCCACTCATATCTGGTGTCACAACAGCGTGCATTTAAAACCCAAAAACTTTTTTCACTGTTATAGATTGAATAGCAGTTAGTTGTCTTCAAGCGGGTGTGTCAGGCCTACAGCGTGTACTCTACAGACCTCTGCAAGTGCACATTGCCACTCATATCTGGTGTCACAACAGCGTGCATTTAAAACCCAAAAACTTTTTTCACTGTTATAGATTGAATAGCAGTTAGTTGTCTTCAAGCGGGTGTGTCAGGCCTACAGCGTGTACTCTGCAGACCTCTGCCAGTGCACATTGCCACTCATATCTGGTGTCACAATAGCGTGCATTTAAAACCCCAAAACTTTTTTCACTGTTATAGATTGAATAGCAGTTAGTTGTCTTCAAGCGGGTGTGTCAGGCCTACAGCGTGTACTCTGCAGACCTCTGCAAGTGCACATTGCCACTCATATCTGGTGTCACAACAGCGTGCATTTAAAACCAAAAAACTTTTTTCACTGTTATAGATTGAATAGCAGTTAGTTGTCTTCAAGCGGGTGTGTCAGGCCTACAGCGTGTACTCTGCAGACCTCTGCCATTGCACATTACCACTCATATCTGGTGTCAAAATAGCATGCATTTAAAACCAAAAAAGTTTTTCACTGTCATAGATTGAATAGCAGTTAGTTGTCTTCAAGCGGGTGTGTCAGGCCTACAGCGTGTACTCTGCAGACCTCTGCAAATGCACATTGCCACTCATATCTGGTGTCACAACAGCGTGCATTTAAAACCCAAAAACTTTTTTCACTGTTATAGATTGAATAGCAGTTAGTTGTCTTCAAGCGGGTGTGTCAGGCCTACAGCGTTTACTCTGCAGACCTCTGCAAGTGCACATTGGCACTCATATCTGGTGTCACAACAGCGTGCATTTAAAACCCAAAAACTTTTTTCACTGTTATAGATTGAATAGCAGTTAGTTGTCTTCAAGCGGGTGTGTCAGGCCTACAGCGTGTACTCTGCAGACCTCTGCCATTGCACATTGCCACTCATATATGGTGTCACAATAGCGTGCATTTAAAACCCACATTTTTTTTCACTGTTATAGATTGAATAGCAGTTAGTTGTCTTCAAGCGGTTGTGTCAGGCCTACAGCGTGTACTCTGCAGACCTCTGCCAGTGCACATTGCCACTGATATCTGGTGTCACAATAGCGTGCATTTAAAACCAAAAAACTTTTTTCACTGTTATAGATTGAATAGCAGTTAGTTGTCTTCAAGCGGGTGTGTCAGGCCTAAAGCGTGTACTCTGCAGACCTCTGCCAGTGCACATTGGAACTTATATCTGGTGTCACAATAGCGTGCATTTAAAACCCCAAAACTTTTTTCACTGTTATAGATTGAATAGCTGTTAGTTGTCTTCAAGCGGGTGTGTCAGGCCTACAGCGTGTACTCTGCAGACCTCTGCCAGTGCACATTGCCACTCATATCTGGTGTCAAAATAGCATGCATTTAAAACCAAAAACGTTTTTCACTGTCATAGATTGAATAGCAGTTAGTTGTCTTCAAGCGGGTGTGTCAGGCCTACAGCGTGTACTCTGCAGACCTCTGCAAGTGCACATTGCCACTCATATCTGGTGTCACAACAGCGTGCATTTAAAACCCAAAAACGTTTTTCACTGTTATAGATTGAATAGCAGTTAGTTGTCTTCAAGCGGGTGTGTCAGGCCTACAGCATGTACTCTGCAGACCTCTGCAAGTGCACATTGCCACTCATATCTGGTGTCACAACAGCGTGCATTTAAAACCCAAAAACTTTTTTCACTGTTATAGATTGAATAGCAGTTAGTTGTCTTCAAGCGGGTGTGTCAGGCCTACAGCGTGTACTCTGCAGACCTCTGCCAGTGCACATTGCCACTCATATCTGGTGTCACAATAGCGTGCATTTAAAACCCCAAAACTTTTTTCACTGTTATAGATTGAATAGCAGTTAGTTGTCTTCAAGCGGGTGTGTCAGGCCTACAGCGTGTACTCTGCAGACCTCTGCCATTGCACATTGCCACTCATATCTGGTGTCACAATAGCATGCATTTAAAACCAAAAAAAGTTTTTCACTGTTATAGATTGAATAGCAGTTAGTTGTCTTCAAGCGGGTGTGTCAGGCCTACAGCGTGTACTCTGCAGACCTCTGCAAGTGCACATTGCCACTCATATCTGGTGTCACAACAGCGTGCATTTAAAACCAAAAAACTTTTTTCACTGTTATAGATTGAATAGCTGTTAGTTGTCTTCAAGCGGGTGTGTCAGGCCTACAGCGTGTACTCTGCAGACCTCTGCCAGTGCACATTGCCACTCATATCTGGTGTCGCAATAGCGTGCATTTAAAACCAAAAAACTTTTTTCACTGTTATAGATTGAATAGCAGTTAGTTGTCTTCAAGCGGGTGTGTCAGGCCTACAGCGTGTACTCTGCAGACCTCTGCCAGTGCACATTGCCACTCATATCTGGTGTCACAATAACGTGCATTTAAAACCAAAAAACTTTTTTCACTGTTATAGATTGAATAGCAGTTAGTTGTCTTCAAGCGGGTGTGTCAGGCCTACAGCGTTTACTCTGCAGACCTCTGCAAGTGCACATTGGCACTCATATCTGGTGTCACAACAGCGTGCATTTAAAACCCAAAAACTTTTTTCACTGTTATAGATTGAATAGCAGTTAGTTGTCTTCAAGCGGGTGTGTCAGGCCTACAGCGTGTACTCTGCAGACCTCTGCCATTGCACATTGCCACTCATATATGGTGTCACAATAGCGTGCATTTAAAACCCACATTTTTTTTCACTGTTATAGATTGAATAGCAGTTAGTTGTCTTCAAGCGGTTGTGTCAGGCCTACAGCGTGTACTCTGCAGACCTCTGCCAGTGCACATTGCCACTCATATCTGGTGTCACAATAGCGTGCATTTAAAACCAAAAAACTTTTTTCACTGTTATAGATTGAATAGCAGTTAGTTGTCTTCAAGCGGGTGTGTCAGGCCTAAAGCGTGTACTCTGCAGACCTCTGCCAGTGCACATTGCCACTCATATCTGGTGTCACAATAACGTGCATTTAAAACCAAAAAACTTTTTTCACTGTTATAGATTGAATAGCAGTTAGTTGTCTTCAAGCGGGTGTGTCAGGCCTACAGCGTGTACTCTGCAGACCTCTGCCATTGCACATTGCCACTCATATCTGGTGTCAAAATAGCATGCATTTAAAACCAAAAAACGTTTTTCACTGTTATTGATTGAATAGCAGTTACTTGTCTTCAAGCTGGTGTGTCAGGTCTACAGCGTGTACTTTGCAGACCTCTGCAAGTGCACATTGCCACTCATATCTGGTGTCACAATAGCATGCATTTAAAACCAAAAAAACTTTTTTCACTGTTATAGATTGAATAGCAATTAGTTGTCTTCAAGCGGGTGTGTCAGGCCTACAGCGTGTACTCTGCAGACCTCTGCAAGTGCACATTGCCACTCATATCTGGTGTCACAACAGCGTGCTTTTACAAAGAAAAATCATTTTCACTGTTATAGATTGAATAGCAGTTAGTTGTCTTCAAGCGGGTGTGTCAGGCCTACAGCGTGTACTCTGCAGACCTCTGCCATTGCACATTGCCACTCATATCTGGTGTCAAAATAGCATGCATTTAAAACCAAAAAAACGTTTTTCACTGTTATTGATTGAATAGCAGTTAGTTGTCTTCAAGCGGCTGTGTCAGGCCTACAGCGTGTACTCTGCAGACCTCTGCAAGTGCACATTGCCACTCATATCTGGTGTCACAACAGCGTGCATTTAAAACCAAAAAACTTTTTTCACTGTTATAGATTGAATAGCAGTTAGTTGTCTTCAAGCGGGTGTGTCAGGCCTACAGCGTGTACTCTGCAGACCTCTGCCATTGCACATTGCCACTCATATCTGGTGTCAAAATAGCATGCATTTAAAACCAAAAACGTTTTTCACTGTCATAGATTGAATAGCAGTTAGTTGTCTTCAAGCGGGTGTGTCAGGCCTACAGCGTGTACTCTGCAGACCTCTGCAAGTGCACATTGCCACTCATATCTGGTGTCACAACAGCGTGCATTTAAAACCCAAAAACCTTTTTCATTGTTATAGATTGAATAGCAGTTAGTTGTCTTCAAGCGGGTGTGTCAGGCCTACAGCGTTTACTCTGCAGACCTCTGCAAGTGCACATTGGCACTCATATCTGGTGTCACAACAGCGTGCATTTAAAACCCAAAAACTTTTTTCACTGTTATAGATTGAATAGCAGTTAGTTGTCTTCAAGCGGGTGTGTCAGGCCTACAGCGTGTACTCTGCAGACCTCTGCCATTGCACATTGCCACTCATATCTGGTGTCAAAATAGCATGCATTTAAAACCAAAAAATGTTTTCACTGTTATAGATTGAATAGCAGTTAGTTGTCTTCAAGCGGGTGTGTCAGGCCTACAGCGTGTACTCTGCAGACCTCTGCCATTGCACATTGCCACTCATATCTGGTGTCACAATAGCATGCATTTAAAACCAAAAAAACTTTTTTCACTGTTATAGATTGAATAGCAGTTAGTTGTCTTCAAGCGGGTGTGTCAGGCCTACAGCGTGTACTCTGCAGACCTCTGCAAGTGCACATTGCCACTCATATCTGGTGTCACAACAGCGTGCTTTTACAAAAAAAAAACATTTTTCACTGTTATAGATTGAATAGCAGTTAGTTGTCTTCAAGCGGGTGTGTCAGGCCTACAGCGTGTACTCTGCAGACCTCTACAAGTGCACATTGCCACTCATATCTGGTGTCACAACAGCGTGCTTTTACATAGAAAAAACATTTTTCACTGTTATAGATTGAATAGCAGTTAGTTGTCTTCAAGCGGGTGTGTCAGGCCTACAGCGTGTACTCTGCAGACCTCTGCAAGTGCACATTGCCACTCATATCTGGTGTCACAACAGCGTGCATTTTAAACCCCAAAACTTTTTTCACTGTTATAGATTGAATAGCAGTTAGTTGTCTTCAAGCGGGTGTGTCAGGCCTACAGCGTGTACTCTGCAGACCTCTGCAAGTGCATATTGCCACTCATATCTGGTGTCACAACAGCGTGCATTTAAAACCAAAAAACTTTTTTCACTGTTATAGATTGAATAGCAGTTAGTTGTCTTGAAGCGGGTGTGTCAGGCCTACAGCGTGTACTCTGCAGACCTCTGCCAGTGCACATTGCCACTCAGATATGGTGTCACAATAGCGTGCATTTAAAACCCAATTTTTTTTTCACTGTTATAGATTGAATAGCAGTTAGTTGTCTTCAAGCGGTTGTGTCAGGCCTACAGCGTGTACTCTGCAGACCTCTGCCATTGCACATTGCCACTCATATCTGGTGTCAAAATAGCATGCATTTAAAACCAAAAAACGTTTTTCACTGTTATTGATTGAATAGCAGTTAGTTGTCTTCAAGCGGGTGTGTCAGGCCTACAGCGTGTACTCTGCAGACCTCTGCAAGTGCACATTGCCACTCATATCTGGTGTCACAACAGCGTGCATTTAAAACCAAAAAACATTTTTCACTGTTATAGATTGAATAGCAGTTAGTTGTCTTCAAGCGGGTGTGTCAGGCCTACAGCGTGTACTCTGCAGACCTCTGCAAGTGCACATTGCCACTCATATCCGGTGTCACAATAGCGTGCATTTAAAACCAAAAAACGTTTTTCACTGTTATTGATTGAATAGCAGTTAGTTGTCTTCAAGTGGGTGTGTCAGGCCTACAGCGTGTACTCTGCAGACCTCTGCAAGTGCACATTGCCACTCATATCTGGTGTCACAACAGCGTGCTTTTACAAAGAAAAAACATTTTTCACTGTTATAGATTGAATAGCAGTTAGTTGTCTTCAAGCGGGTGTGTCAGGCCTACAGCGTGTACTCTGCAGACCTCTGCCATTGCACATTGCCACTCATATCTGGTGTCAAAATAGCATGCATTTAAAACCAAATTTTTTTTTCACTGTTATTGATTGAATAGCAGTTAGTTGTCTTCAAGCGGGTGTGTCAGGCCTACAGCGTGTACTCTGCAGACCTCTGCAAGTGCACATTGCCACTCATATCTGGTGTCACAACAGCGTGCATTTAAAACCAAAAAACTTTTTTCACTGTTATAGATTGAATAGCAGTTAGTTGTCTTCAAGCGGGTGTGTCAGGCCTACAGCGTGTACTCTGCAGACCTCTGCCATTGCACATTGCCACTCATATCTGGTGTCACAATAGCATGCATTTAAAACCAAAAAAACTTTTTTCACTGTTATAGATTGAATAGCAGTTAGTTGTCTTCAAGCGGGTGTGTCAGGCCTACAGCGTGTACTCTGCAGACCTCTGCAAGTGCACATTGCCACTCATATCTGGTGTCACAACAGCGTGCTTTTACAAAAAAAAACATTTTTCACTGTTATAGATTGAATAGCAGTTAGTTGTCTTCAAGCGGGTGTGTCAGGCCTACAGCGTGTACTCTGCAGACCTCTACAAGTGCACATTGCCACTCATATCTGGTGTCACAACAGCGTGCTTTTACAAAGAAAAAACATTTTTCACTGTTATAGATTGAATAGCAGTTAGTTGTCTTCAAGCGGGTGTGTCAGGCCTACAGCGTGTACTCTGCAGACCTCTGCAAGTGCACATTGCCACTCATAAAGCAGAGGGTAATAGGCGC
Organism: Pelobates fuscus; assembly: GCF_036172605.1. Taxonomy (NCBI): domain Eukaryota; kingdom Metazoa; phylum Chordata; class Amphibia; order Anura; family Pelobatidae; genus Pelobates; species Pelobates fuscus. The sequence goes on along the minus strand of NC_086324.1, from coordinate 104,392,303 downwards.
TCGCTATAGTAAGTGATGGGCAGGCAGCAGTGTACAAAACAAGGATTCCCAAAACCTTGTATGTGAAATAGAAATCGGAAAAGAGGAGTGTATACCGCGCCTAGAGGTATTAGTATATAAAAAAATTATACATACATATAGTCGATGGAAATTTTGACAATGGGTGGTAACCTCAAAATAAAAAGCAAAACATAATAGTGCAATACAGTAAATAAACAAGAAAGGTTGAATAAAGCTATACACAGTCCACTCACATGGGGATGAGCTATAACAGAGCTCAGCTGTGATGCGCCTGGACGGTATAATCCCCGTCTCGGGATATATGGTGGTATTGCTTCAGGGATATTCCAAGGTGCAGTGGTGCGTAGATCATAAAATCCAAAAAGTAAAAATATGGCAGCATATGGTGAAGTACGTACTGATATAGTAGTAACAAGTATAAAAGGTATTATACTTACAATTTCTAGAGCATCTAACCTGCTCTAGTATAGACAGCCTAGGTGGTATAATCCCCACCAGGGATATGCAGGATCCAGGGAGTAGAAGGTAATAATAAAAATATATATATAAAGTAGGCTAAAAGAAGTACTTTAATATATAAAACAAACAGGTATAATTACAAGTATAAATAAAAGTCCACTTTACGCGTTTCGCCTCACAGGGCTTCTTCAGAAGTGTGGATCATCTCCCTCATGGATCCGTTTATATATGGCTGTCAATTAGGAAAGTTAGTTGGTGGTGTAGTGGTTTCTAGTTCCGGATTCGCTGTCCTGGAACGCTCGTTTCCATTTCCGGGTGGTGTCTGTGGAACGCAGGTGTCGCCAGAATGATGACGCGGCACTCGCGTCGAACCGGAAATGACGTGATAGATGCGTCATTCCGGAATATTGGCCAGAATGATCGTAACGCTCAGGTGGAACGCACGCAACGTCCGAAAACAGCGTGCGTTGCGTTCCAGAGCGTCTATATAGGCAAATAACTGCAATAGAAAAATAAATGTGGGCACAGTAATCTGAATGTTTAACCGCCATATTGGTTATGGGCATTAAGTATATTATAAGGTTTTACTAACATTTCAATGAATATTACATTAACTTAAAGCAATATAAAAGAGAGGTGTTCTCAATCTTAGAGGAAATTTGATATATATATATAAATCAATATATGATGTAGCATAAGTATATAGAGCTAAAATTGCTTATAATGAATATAATGGAAACGTAACATTATAAATATTATGCATAAGACAAAATATATATATTACATAAATGAGTAAAAATATATTATCTTACAATAAATATTGTACATAGCATAACTTGGAGGTCAAGGTCATCCTGTGTTATATTATTACAGGTAGGGTAATGTATATAGAACCAAAAATCATGCAGAGCAAGTGGATATATAGAGGGGTGCTGATAAATGTAAAAAAGCTCGAACGAAATGAAGAAAATAAAATAAATTGAAAAATTGTTATAAGAATAAAAATGTAAATACAATATAATATTAAAAATATGCAGATCTGTGAGAAGATAAAAAACCATTAGGAGCTAATACAAAATATATAAAAAATATATGGAAAAAAATATAATTATAAAAAATTGTAAAGGTCAAAATCTGCATTACGCCCATTAGGGTGTAGGGTGTCGAGCTGGTACACCCACTTCATTTCTATCTGGCCGATCTTTTTGACAATATCCCCTCCCCTCCAATGTTTTTTTATTACAGCTATACCAGTAAATGAAAGGTGCTTGGGGTCATTGTTGTGCAAGCAGAAGTGTGTGGGTACAGAGTGGGTTTTTAAACCTTTTTCGACGTTTCTACAATGCTCTGCTATTCTTATTTTTAAGGGTCTAATAGTTCTGCCCACATATTGGAGGCCGCACGGGCACTCCAGTAAATAAATGACATTTTTGCTGTTGCATGTAATAACGTCCTTTATATTGTATTTCTTGCCTGTATTATTAGATTTAAATTCTGTCACCATTCTTTTTGTTTTTTTAGTTTTCTTGCACGCTATGCAACAATTGCATTTATAAAAACCTTTATTATCCATAAAATTATTAGTTTTATTAGGACTATTCTTTGTAAAATTCTTAGTTAAATGCATCTTTAAATTTGGAGCGCCTCTAAATACTATTTTTGGTTTATTTGGGATTATTTTTCCCAAAATTTCATCTTCTTTTAATAAGTGCCAGTGCTTGGTTAAAATTTTTTTCAGTTGTTTGTTTTTGTTATTATAATCTAAAACAATTGGTAGGGTAAAAACTGGATTTCCCTGGTTTGGCAGGGGTTTTAATTTATGTATTAGCTGGTTTCTATCCATTGTAGCTGTTTTCTTGATTGTTAGATCTATATTTTTTGCATCATATCCCTTTTGTGTAAAACTTTCTTTTAGTGTGTTTGCTTGTTCCAGAAAAGTTAATGTCTCTGAGCAATTTCTTTTGAGTCTCATAATTTGGCTTTTGGGGATGCTATCCAGCCATATCTTGTTGTGGCAACTGTCTGTGCTTATATAGTTGTTCACATTTACATCTTTAAAATGAGTTTTTGTGTGTATTTTATTGTTCTTAATGTAAATATTTAAATCTAAAAAAGTAACCATCGACTTACTAAAATCTGCGGTTAAAATAATACCATCATCATTCCTATTTAAAAAAGAAATAAAATCTTTGGCTGAGCTCTCAGATCCCTTCCAGATAAAAAATAAATCATCTATGTATCGGGAATAGGATACCAGGCACTCCACCCAGTCATGCCCCCTCCAAATGGACTGGTCTTCCCACTCCGCCATATAGAGGTTGGCATAACTGGGTGCAAACCTGGTACCCATAGCTGTTCCCGTGTTTTGCAAATAAAAACCATCTTTAAACCAGAAGTAATTGTGCTTTAAAATCAAGTCTATGCCTTCTATTAAAAATTCTGTATGTTCTTGGGGCATAGAGTCATCCCTTTCTAGAATAGATCTAATTGCTTTACAGCCTCTGTCATGTTTTATAATAGTATACAGAGACTGTACATCACAAGTGATCATAGTGTAGTCTGTGTCCCAGATGACATTTTCCAATTTTTTTAAAAGGTCTATTGTATCTTTTAAATACGATTTGGTTTGTTTTACATACGGTTGTAACATAATGTCGATGTATTTGGAAAGGTTTGAGAGGGGTGATCCTATACCGGATACAATTGGACGGCCAGGGGGGTTATTTAAGTTTTTGTGAATCTTTGGCAAGAAGTATATAACCGGAATCTTAGGAGATGGGTTGTTGATGTAGTTATATTCTTTATCACTTAGGATCCCCATATCTTTACCTTTTTTTAGAAATACATTAAGTTTATTCTTTATGTCTGTTGTGGGGTCGCTATTTAGTTTAACGTATGTGTTGCAATCATTTAGTTGTCTCAAAGCTTCTGTTTCGTATTTATCTCTTGATTGGATTACAAGGCCTCCGCCTTTATCGGCGGGTAACTTGCAACACATACGTTAAACTAAATAGCGACCCCACAACAGACATAAAGAATAAACTTAATGTATTTCTAAAAAAAGGTAAAGATATGGGGATCCTAAGTGATAAAGAATATAACTACATCAACAACCCATCTCCTAAGATTCCGGTTATATACTTCTTGCCAAAGATTCACAAAAACTTAAATAACCCCCCTGGCCGTCCAATTGTATCCGGTATAGGATCACCCCTCTCAAACCTTTCCAAATACATCGACATTATGTTACAACCGTATGTAAAACAAACCAAATCGTATTTAAAAGATACAATAGACCTTTTAAAAAAATTGGAAAATGTCATCTGGGACACAGACTACACTATGATCACTTGTGATGTACAGTCTCTGTATACTATTATAAAACATGACAGAGGCTGTAAAGCAATTAGATCTATTCTAGAAAGGGATGACTCTATGCCCCAAGAACATACAGAATTTTTAATAGAAGGCATAGACTTGATTTTAAAGCACAATTACTTCTGGTTTAAAGATGGTTTTTATTTGCAAAACACGGGAACAGCTATGGGTACCAGGTTTGCACCCAGTTATGCCAACCTCTATATGGCGGAGTGGGAAGACCAGTCCATTTGGAGGGGGCATGACTGGGTGGAGTGCCTGGTATCCTATTCCCGATACATAGATGATTTATTTTTTATCTGGAAGGGATCTGAGAGCTCAGCCAAAGATTTTATTTCTTTTTTAAATAGGAATGATGATGGTATTATTTTAACCGCAGATTTTAGTAAGTCGATGGTTACTTTTTTAGATTTAAATATTTACATTAAGAACAATAAAATACACACAAAAACTCATTTTAAAGATGTAAATGTGAACAACTATATAAGCACAGACAGTTGCCACAACAAGATATGGCTGGATAGCATCCCCAAAAGCCAAATTATGAGACTCAAAAGAAATTGCTCAGAGACATTAACTTTTCTGGAACAAGCAAACACACTAAAAGAAAGTTTTACACAAAAGGGATATGATGCAAAAAATATAGATCTAACAATCAAGAAAACAGCTACAATGGATAGAAACCAGCTAATACATAAATTAAAACCCCTGCCAAACCAGGGAAATCCAGTTTTTACCCTACCAATTGTTTTAGATTATAATAACAAAAACAAACAACTGAAAAAAATTTTAACCAAGCACTGGCACTTATTAAAAGAAGATGAAATTTTGGGAAAAATAATCCCAAATAAACCAAAAATAGTATTTAGAGGCGCTCCAAATTTAAAGATGCATTTAACTAAGAATTTTACAAAGAATAGTCCTAATAAAACTAATAATTTTATGGATAATAAAGGTTTTTATAAATGCAATTGTTGCATAGCGTGCAAGAAAACTAAAAAAACAAAAAGAATGGTGACAGAATTTAAATCTAATAATACAGGCAAGAAATACAATATAAAGGACGTTATTACATGCAACAGCAAAAATGTCATTTATTTACTGGAGTGCCCGTGCGGCCTCCAATATGTGGGCAGAACTATTAGACCCTTAAAAATAAGAATAGCAGAGCATTGTAGAAACGTCGAAAAAGGTTTAAAAACCCACTCTGTACCCACACACTTCTGCTTGCACAACAATGACCCCAAGCACCTTTCATTTACTGGTATAGCTGTAATAAAAAAACATTGGAGGGGAGGGGATATTGTCAAAAAGATCGGCCAGATAGAAATGAAGTGGGTGTACCAGCTCGACACCCTACACCCTAATGGGCTTAATGCAGATTTTGACCTTTACAATTTTTTATAATTATATTTTTTTCCATATATTTTTTATATATTTTGTATTAGCTCCTAATGGTTTTTTATCTTCTCACAGATCTGCATATTTTTAATATTATATTGTATTTACATTTTTATTCTTATAACAATTTTTCAATTTATTTTATTTTCTTCATTTCGTTCGAGCTTTTTTACATTTATCAGCACCCCTCTATATATATATCCACTTGCTCTGCATGATTTTTGGTTCTATATACATTACCCTACCTGTAATAATATAACACAGGATGACCTTGACCTCCAAGTTATGCTATGTACAATATTTATTGTAAGATAATATATTTTTACTCATTTATGTAATATATATATTTTGTCTTATGCATAATATTTATAATGTTACGTTTCCATTATATTCATTATAAGCAATTTTAGCTCTATATACTTATGCTACATCATATATTGATTTATATATATATATCAAATTTCCTCTAAGATTGAGAACACCTCTCTTTTATATTGCTTTAAGTTAATGTAATATTCATTGAAATGTTAGTAAAACCTTATAATATACTTAATGCCCATAACCAATATGGCGGTTAAACATTCAGATTACTGTGCCCACATTTATTTTTCTATTGCAGTTATTTGCCTATATAGACGCTCTGGAACGCAACGCACGCTGTTTTCGGACGTTGCGTGCGTTCCACCTGAGCATTACGATCATTCTGGCCAATATTCCGGAATGACGCATCTATCACGTCATTTCCGGTTCGACGCGAGTGCCGCGTCATCATTCTGGCGACACCTGCGTTCCACAGACACCACCCGGAAATGGAAACGAGCGTTCCAGGACAGCGAATCCGGAACTAGAAACCACTACACCACCAACTAACTTTCCTAATTGACAGCCATATATAAACGGATCCATGAGGGAGATGATCCACACTTCTGAAGAAGCCCTGTGAGGCGAAACGCGTAAAGTGGACTTTTATTTATACTTGTAATTATACCTGTTTGTTTTATATATTAAAGTACTTCTTTTAGCCTACTTTATATATATATTTTTATTATTACCTTCTACTCCCTGGATCCTGCATATCCCTGGTGGGGATTATACCACCTAGGCTGTCTATACTAGAGCAGGTTAGATGCTCTAGAAATTGTAAGTATAATACCTTTTATACTTGTTACTACTATATCAGTACGTACTTCACCATATGCTGCCATATTTTTACTTTTTGGATTTTATGATCTACGCACCACTGCACCTTGGAATATCCCTGAAGCAATACCACCATATATCCCGAGACGGGGATTATACCGTCCAGGCGCATCACAGCTGAGCTCTGTTATAGCTCATCCCCATGTGAGTGGACTGTGTATAGCTTTATTCAACCTTTCTTGTTTATTTACTGTATTGCACTATTATGTTTTGCTTTTTATTTTGAGGTTACCACCCATTGTCAAAATTTCCATCGACTATATGTATGTATAATTTTTTTATATACTAATACCTCTAGGCGCGGTATACACTCCTCTTTTCCGATAATAAAGGTTTTTATAAATGCAATTGTTGCATAGCGTGCAAGAAAACTAAAAAAACAAAAAGAATGGTGACAGAATTTAAATCTAATAATACAGGCAAGAAATACAATATAAAGGACGTTATTACATGCAACAGCAAAAATGTCATTTATTTACTGGAGTGCCCGTGCGGCCTCCAATATGTGGGCAGAACTATTAGACCCTTAAAAATAAGAATAGCAGAGCATTGTAGAAACGTCGAAAAAGGTTTAAAAACCCACTCTGTACCCACACACTTCTGCTTGCACAACAATGACCCCAAGCACCTTTCATTTACTGGTATAGCTGTAATAAAAAAACATTGGAGGGGAGGGGATATTGTCAAAAAGATCGGCCAGATAGAAATGAAGTGGGTGTACCAGCTCGACACCCTACACCCTAATGGGCGTAATGCAGATTTTGACCTTTACAATTTTTTATAATTATATTTTTTTCCATATATTTTTTATATATTTTGTATTAGCTCCTAATGGTTTTTTATCTTCTCACAGATCTGCATATTTTTAATATTATATTGTATTTACATTTTTATTCTTATAACAATTTTTCAATTTATTTTATTTTCTTCATTTCGTTCGAGCTTTTTTACATTTATCAGCACCCCTCTATATATCCACTTGCTCTGCATGATTTTTGGTTCTATATACATTACCCTACCTGTAATAATATAACACAGGATGACCTTGACCTCCAAGTTATGCTATGTACAATATTTATTGTAAGATAATATATTTTTACTCATTTATGTAATATATATATTTTGTCTTATGCATAATATTTATAATGTTACGTTTCCATTATATTCATTATAAGCAATTTTAGCTCTATATACTTATGCTACATCATATATTGATTTATATATATATATCAAATTTCCTCTAAGATTGAGAACACCTCTCTTTTATATTGCTTTAAGTTAATGTAATATTCATTGAAATGTTAGTAAAACCTTATAATATACTTAATGCCCATAACCAATATGGCGGTTAAACATTCAGATTACTGTGCCCACATTTATTTTTCTATTGCAGTTATTTGCCTATATAGACGCTCTGGAACGCAACGCACGCTGTTTTCGGACGTTGCGTGCGTTCCACCTGAGCGTTACGATCATTCTGGCCAATATTCCGGAATGACGCATCTATCACGTCATTTCCGGTTCGACGCGAGTGCCGCGTCATCATTCTGGCGACACCTGCGTTCCACAGACACCACCCGGAAATGGAAACGAGCGTTCCAGGACAGCGAATCCGGAACTAGAAACCACTACACCACCAACTAACTTTCCTAATTGACAGCCATATATAAACGGATCCATGAGGGAGATGATCCACACTTCTGAAGAAGCCCTGTGAGGCGAAACGCGTAAAGTGGACTTTTATTTATACTTGTAATTATACCTGTTTGTTTTATATATTAAAGTACTTCTTTTAGCCTACTTTATATATATATTTTTATTATTACCTTCTACTCCCTGGATCCTGCATATCCCTGGTGGGGATTATACCACCTAGGCTGTCTATACTAGAGCAGGTTAGATGCTCTAGAAATTGTAAGTATAATACCTTTTATACTTGTTACTACTATATCAGTACGTACTTCACCATATGCTGCCATATTTTTACTTTTTGGATTTTATGATCTACGCACCACTGCACCTTGGAATATCCCTGAAGCAATACCACCATATATCCCGAGACGGGGATTATACCGTCCAGGCGCATCACAGCTGAGCTCTGTTATAGCTCATCCCCATGTGAGTGGACTGTGTATAGCTTTATTCAACCTTTCTTGTTTATTTACTGTATTGCACTATTATGTTTTGCTTTTTATTTTGAGGTTACCACCCATTGTCAAAATTTCCATCGACTATATGTATGTATAATTTTTTTATATACTAATACCTCTAGGCGCGGTATACACTCCTCTTTTCCGATTTCTATTTCACATTGCCACTCATATCTGGTGTCACAACAGCGTGCATTTAAAACCCCAAAACTTTTTTCACTGTTATAGATTGAATAGCAGTTAGTTGTCTTCAAGCGGGTGTGTCAGGCCTACAGCGTGTACTCTGCAGACCTCTGCAAGTGCATATTGCCACTCATAGCTGGTGTCACAACAGCGTGCATTTAAAACCAAAAAACTTTTTTCACTGTTATAGATTTAATAGCAGTTAGTTGTCTTGAAGCGGGTGTGTCAGGCCTACAGCGTGTACTCTGCAGACCTCTGCCAGTGCACATTGCCACTCATATATGGTGTCACAATAGCGTGCATTTAAAACCCAATTTTTTTTTCACTGTTATAGATTGAATAGCAGTTAGTTGTCTTCAAGCGGTTGTGTCAGGCCTACAGCGTGTACTCTGCAGACCTCTGCCAGTGCACATTGCCACTCATATCTGGTGTCACAATAGCGTGCATTTAAAACCAAAAAACTTTTTTCACTGTTATAGATTGAATAGCAGTTAGTTGTCTTCAAGCGGGTGTGTCAGGCCTAAAGCGTGTACTCTGCAGACCTCTGCCATTGCACATTGCCACTCATATCTGGTGTCACAATAGCGTGCATTTAAAACCAAAAAACTTTTTTCACTGTTATAGATTGAATAGCAGTTAGTTGTCTTCAAGCGGGTGTGTCAGGCCTACAGCGTGTACTCTGCAGACCTCTGCCAGTGCACATTGGAACTTATATCTGGTGTCACAATAGCGTGCATTTAAAACCCCAAAACTTTTTTCACTGTTATAGATTGAATAGCTGTTAGTTGTCTTCAAGCGGGTGTGTCAGGCCTACAGCGTGTACTCTGCAGACCTCTGCCAGTGCACATTGCCACTCATATCTGGTGTCAAAATAGCATGCATTTAAAACCAAAAAAATTTTTCACTGTTATTGATTGAATAGCAGTTAGTTGTCTTCAAGCGGGTGTGTCAGGCCTACAGCGTGTACTCTGCAGACATCTGCAAGTGCACATTGCCACTCATATCTGGTGTCACAACAGCGTGCATTTAAAACCAAAAAACGTTTTCACTGTTATAGATTGAATAGCAGTTAGTTGTTTTCAAGCGGGTGTGTCAGGCCTACAGCGTGTACTCTGCAGACCTCTGCCATTGCACATTGCCACTCATATCTGGTGTCACAATAGCATGCATTTAAAACCAAAAAAACTTTTTTCACTGTTATAGATTGAATAGCAGTTAGTTGTCTTCAAGCGGGTGTGTCAGGCCTACAGCGTGTACTCTGCAGACCTATGCAAGTGCACATTGCCACTCATATCTGGTGTCACAACAGCGTGCTTTTACAAAAAAAAAACATTTTTCACTGTTATAGATTGAATAGCAGTTAGTTGTCTTCAAGCGGGTGTGTCAGGCCTACAGCGTGTACTCTGCAGACCTCTGCAAGTGCACATTGCCACTCATATCTGGTGTCACAACAGCGTGCATTTAAAACCCCAAAACTTTTTTCACTGTTATAGATTGAATAGCAGTTAGTTGTCTTCAAGCGGGTGTGTCAGGCCTACAGCGTGTACTCTGCAGACCTCTGCAAGTGCATATTGCCACTCATATCTGGTGTCACAACAGCGTGCATTTAAAACCAAAAAACTTTTTTCACTGTTATAGATTGAATAGCAGTTAGTTGTCTTGAAGCGGTTGTGTCAGGCCTACAGCGTGTACTCTGCAGACCTCTGCCAGTGCACATTGCCACTCATATATGGTGTCACGATAGCGTGCATTTAAAACCCAATTTTTTTTTCACTGTTATAGATTGAATAGCAGTTAGTTGTCTTCAAGCGGTTGTGTCAGGCCTACAGCGTGTACTCTGCAGACCTCTGCCAGTGCACATTGCCACTCATATCTGGTGTCACAATAGCGTGCATTTAAAACCAAAAAACTTTTTTCACTGTTATAGATTGAATAGCAGTTAGTTGTCTTCAAGCGGGTGTGTCAGGCCTAAAGCGTGTACTCTGCAGACCTCTGCCATTGCACATTGCCACTCATATCTGGTGTCACAATAGCGTGCATTTAAAACCAAAAAACGTTTTTCACTGTTATAGATTGAATAGCAGTTAGTTGTCTTCAAGCGGGTGTGTCAGGCCTACAGCGTGTACTCTGCAGACCTCTGCCAGTGCACATTGGAACTTATATCTGGTGTCACAATAGCGTGCATTTAAAACCCCAAAACTTTTTTCACTGTTATAGATTGAATAGCAGTTAGTTGTCTTCAAGCGGGTGTGTCAGGCCTACAGCGTGTACTCTGCAGACCTCTGCCAGTGCACATTGCCACTCATATCTGGTGTCACAATAGCATGCATTTAAAACCAAAAAAAGTTTATAGATTGAATAGCAGTTAGTTGTCTTCAAGCGGGTGTGTCAGGCCTACAGCGTGTACTCTGCAGACCTCTGCCATTGCACACTGCCACTCATATCTGGTGTCAAAATAGCATGCATTTAAAACCAAAAAACGTTTTTCACTGTTATTGATTGAATAGCAGTTAGTTGTCTTCAAGCTGGTGTGTCAGGCCTACAGCGTGTACTTTGCAGACCTTTGCAAGTGCACATTGCAACTCATATCTGGTGTCACAATAGCATGCATTTAAAACCAAAAAACCTTTTTTCACTGTTATAGATTGAATAGCAGTTAGTTGTCTTCAAGCGGGTGTGTCAGACCTACAGCGTGTACTCTGCAGACCTCTGCAAGTGCACATTGCCACTCATATCTGGTGTCACAACAGCGTGCTTTTACAAAGAAAAATAATTTTCACTGTTATAGATTGAATAGCAGTTAGTTGTCTTCAAGCGGGTGTGTCAGGCCTACAGCGTGTACTCTGCAGACCTCTGCCATTGCACATTGCCACTCATATCTGGTGTCAAAATAGCATGCATTTAAAACCAAAAAACGTTTTTCACTGTTATTGATTGAATAGCAGTTAGTTGTCTTCAAGCGGGTGTGTCAGGCCTACAGCGTGTACTCTGCAGACCTCTGCAAGTGCACATTGCCACTCATATCTGGTGTCACAACAGCGTGCATTTAAAACCAAAACACTTTTTTCACTGTTATAGATTGAATAGCAGTTAGTTGTCTTCAAGCGGGTGTGTCAGGCCTACAGCGTGTACTCTGCAGACCTCTGCCATTGCACATTGCCACTCATATCTGGTGTCACAATAGCATGCATTTAAAACCAAAAAACTTTTTTCACTGTTATAGATTGAATAGCAGTTAGTTGTCTTCAAGCGGGTGTGTCAGGCCTACAGTGTGTACTCTGCAGACCTCTGCAAGTGCACATTGCCACTCATATCTGGTGTCACAACAGCGTGCTTTTACAAAGAAAAAAAATTTTCACTGTTATAGATTGAATAGCAGTTAGTTGTCTTCAAGCGGGTGTGTCAGGCCTACAGCGTGTACTCTGCAGACCTCTGCCATTGCACATTGCCACTCATATCTGGTGTCAAAATAGCATGCATTTAAAACCAAAAAATGTTTTTCACTGTTATTGATTGAATAGCAGTTAGTTGTCTTCAAGCGGGTGTGTCAGGCCTACAGCGTGTACTCTGCAGACCTCTGCAAGTGCACATTGCCACTCATATCTGGTGTCACAACAGCGTGCATTTAAAACCAAAAAACTTTTTTCACTGTTATAGATTGAATAGCAGTTAGTTGTCTTCAAGCGGGTGTGTCAGGCCTACAGCGTGTACTCTGCAGACCTCTGCCATTGCACATTGCCACTCATATCTGGTGTCACAATAGCATGCATTTAAAACCAAAAAAACTTTTTTCACTGTTATAGATTGAATAGCAGTTAGTTGTCTTCAAGCGGGTGTGTCAGGCCTACAGCGTGTACTCTGCAGACCTCTGCAAGTGCACATTGCCACTCATATCTGGTGTCACAACAGCGTGCTTTTACAAAAAAAAACTTTTTTCACTGTTATAGATTGAATAGCAGTTAGTTGTCTTCAAGCGGGTGTGTCAGGCCTACAGCGTGTACTCTGCAGACCTCTGCAAGTGCACATTGCCACTCATATCTGGTGTCACAACAGCGTGCTTTTACAAAGAAAAAACATTTTTCACTGTTATAGATTGAATAGCAGTTAGTTGTCTTCAAGCGGGTGTGTCAGGCCTACAGCGTGTACTCTGCAGACCTCTGCCATTGCACATTGCCACTCATATCTGGTGTCAAAATAGCATGCATTTAAAACCAAAAAAACGTTTTTCACTGTTATAGATTGAATAGCAGTTAGTTGTCTTCAAGCGGGTGTGTCAGGCCTACAGCGTGTACTCTGCAGACCTCTGCAAGTGCACATTGCCACTCATATCTGGTGTCACAACAGCGTGCATTTAAAACCCAAAAACTTTTTTCACTGTTATAGATTGAATAGCAGTTAGTTGTCTTTAAGCGGGTGTGTCAGGCCTACAGCGTGTACTCTGCAGACCTCTGCAAGTGCACATTGCCACTCATATCTGGTGTCACAACAGCGTGCATTTAAAACCAAAAAACGTTTTTCACTGTTATAGATTGAATAGCAGTTAGTTGTCTTCAAGCGGGTGTGTCAGGCCTACAGCGTGTACTCTGCAGACCTCTGCCAGTACACATTGCCACTCATATATGGTGTCACAATAGCGTGCATTTAAAACTCAAAATCTTTTTTCACTGTTATAGATTGAATAGCAGTTAGTTGTCTTCAAGCGGGTGTGTCAGGCCTACAGCGTGTACTCTGCAGACCTCTGCCAGTGCACATTGCCACTCATATCTGGTGTCACAATAGCATGCATTTAAAACCAAAAAAAGTTTATAGATTGAATAGCAGTTAGTTGTCTTCAAGCGGGTGTGTCAGGCCTACAGCGTGTACTCTGCAGACCTCTGCCATTGCACACTGCCACTCATATCTGGTGTCAAAATAGCATGCATTTAAAACCAAAAAACGTTTTTCACTGTTATTGATTGAATAGCAGTTAGTTGTCTTCAAGCTGGTGTGTCAGGCCTACAGCGTGTACTTTGCAGACCTTTGCAAGTGCACATTGCAACTCATATCTGGTGTCACAATAGCATGCATTTAAAACCAAAAAACCTTTTTTCACTGTTATAGATTGAATAGCAGTTAGTTGTCTTCAAGCGGGTGTGTCAGACCTACAGCGTGTACTCTGCAGACCTCTGCAAGTGCACATTGCCACTCATATCTGGTGTCACAACAGCGTGCTTTTACAAAGAAAAATAATTTTCACTGTTATAGATTGAATAGCAGTTAGTTGTCTTCAAGCGGGTGTGTCAGGCCTACAGCGTGTACTCTGCAGACCTCTGCCATTGCACATTGCCACTCATATCTGGTGTCAAAATAGCATGCATTTAAAACCAAAAAACGTTTTTCACTGTTATTGATTGAATAGCAGTTAGTTGTCTTCAAGCGGGTGTGTCAGGCCTACAGCGTGTACTCTGCAGACCTCTGCAAGTGCACATTGCCACTCATATCTGGTGTCACAACAGCGTGCATTTAAAACCAAAACACTTTTTTCACTGTTATAGATTGAATAGCAGTTAGTTGTCTTCAAGCGGGTGTGTCAGGCCTACAGCGTGTACTCTGCAGACCTCTGCCATTGCACATTGCCACTCATATCTGGTGTCACAATAGCATGCATTTAAAACCAAAAAACTTTTTTCACTGTTATAGATTGAATAGCAGTTAGTTGTCTTCAAGCGGGTGTGTCAGGCCTACAGTGTGTACTCTGCAGACCTCTGCAAGTGCACATTGCCACTCATATCTGGTGTCACAACAGCGTGCTTTTACAAAGAAAAAACATTTTTCACTGTTATAGATTGAATAGCAGTTAGTTGTCTTCAAGCGGGTGTGTCAGGCCTACAGCGTGTACTCTGCAGACCTCTGCCATTGCACATTGCCACTCATATCTGGTGTCAAAATAGCATGCATTTAAAACCAAAAAATGTTTTTCACTGTTATTGATTGAATAGCAGTTAGTTGTCTTCAAGCGGGTGTGTCAGGCCTACAGCGTGTACTCTGCAGACCTCTGCAAGTGCACATTGCCACTCATATCTGGTGTCACAACAGCGTGCATTTAAAACCAAAAAACTTTTTTCACTGTTATAGATTGAATAGCAGTTAGTTGTCTTCAAGCGGGTGTGTCAGGCCTACAGCGTGTACTCTGCAGACCTCTGCCATTGCACATTGCCACTCATATCTGGTGTCACAATAGCATGCATTTAAAACCAAAAAAACTTTTTTCACTGTTATAGATTGAATAGCAGTTAGTTGTCTTCAAGCGGGTGTGTCAGGCCTACAGCGTGTACTCTGCAGACCTCTGCAAGTGCACATTGCCACTCATATCTGGTGTCACAACAGCGTGCTTTTACAAAAAAAAACTTTTTTCACTGTTATAGATTGAATAGCAGTTAGTTGTCTTCAAGCGGGTGTGTCAGGCCTACAGCGTGTACTCTGCAGACCTCTGCAAGTGCACATTGCCACTCATATCTGGTGTCACAACAGCGTGCTTTTACAAAGAAAAAACATTTTTCACTGTTATAGATTGAATAGCAGTTAGTTGTCTTCAAGCGGGTGTGTCAGGCCTACAGCGTGTACTCTGCAGACCTCTGCCATTGCACATTGCCACTCATATCTGGTGTCAAAATAGCATGCATTTAAAACCAAAAAAACGTTTTTCACTGTTATAGATTGAATAGCAGTTAGTTGTCTTCAAGCGGGTGTGTCAGGCCTACAGCGTGTACTCTGCAGACCTCTGCAAGTGCACATTGCCACTCATATCT
Organism: Pelobates fuscus; assembly: GCF_036172605.1. Taxonomy (NCBI): domain Eukaryota; kingdom Metazoa; phylum Chordata; class Amphibia; order Anura; family Pelobatidae; genus Pelobates; species Pelobates fuscus. The sequence continues at coordinate 104,376,723 of NC_086324.1, read as the reverse complement.
GGTGTCACAACAGCGTGCATTTAAAACCCAAAAACTTTTTTCACTGTTATAGATTGAATAGCAGTTAGTTGTCTTTAAGCGGGTGTGTCAGGCCTACAGCGTGTACTCTGCAGACCTCTGCAAGTGCACATTGCCACTCATATCTGGTGTCACAACAGCGTGCATTTAAAACCAAAAAACGTTTTTCACTGTTATAGATTGAATAGCAGTTAGTTGTCTTCAAGCGGGTGTGTCAGGCCTACAGCGTGTACTCTGCAGACCTCTGCCAGTACACATTGCCACTCATATATGGTGTCACAATAGCGTGCATTTAAAACTCAAAATCTTTTTTCACTGTTATAGATTGAATAGCAGTTAGTTGTCTTCAAGCGGGTGTGTCAGGCCTACAGCGTGTACTCTGCAGACCTCTGCCAGTGCACATTGCCACTCATATCTGGTGTCACAATAGCGTGCATTTAAAACCAAAAAACCTTTTTCACTGTTATAGATTGAATAGCAGTTAGTTGTCTTCAAGCGGGTGTGTCAGGCCTACAGCGTGTACTCTGCAGACCTCTGCCATTGCACATTGCCACTCATATCTGGTGTCACAATAGCATGCATTTAAAACCAAAAAAAGTTTTTCACTGTTATAGATTGAATAGCAGTTAGTTGTCTTCAAGCGGGTGTGTCAGGCCTACAGCGTGTACTCTGCAGACCTCTGCAAGTGCACATTGCCACTCATATCTGGTGTCACAACAGCGTGCATTTAAAACCAAAAAACTTTTTTCACTGTTATAGATTGAATAGCAGTTAGTTGTCTTCAAGCGGGTGTGTCAGGCCTACAGCGTGTACTCTGCAGACCTCTGCCAGTGCACATTGCCACTCATATCTGGTGTCACAACAGCGTGCTTTTACAAAGAAATTTTTTTTTTCACTGTTATAGACTGAATAGCATTTAGTTGTCTTCAAGCGGGTGTGTCAGGCCTACAGCGTGTACTCTGCAGACCTCTGCCATTGCACATTGCCACTCACATCTGGTGTCAAAATATCATGCATTTAAAACCAAAAAAGTTTTTCACTGATATAGATTGAATAGCAGTTAGTTGTCTTCAAGCGGGTGTGTCAGGCCTACAGCGTGTACTCTGCAGACCTCTGCCATTGCACATTGCCACTCATATCTGGTGTCACAATAGCATGCATTTAAAACCAAAAAAAGTTTTTCACTGTTATAGATTGAATAGCAGTTAGTTGTCTTCAAGCGGGTGTGTCAGGCCTACAGCGTGTACTCTGCAGACCTCTGCAAGTGCACATTGCCACTCATATCTGGTGTCACAACAGCGTGCTTTTACAAAGAAAAACATTTTTCACTGTTATTGATTGAATAGCAGTTAGTTGTCTTCAAGCTGGTGTGTCAGGCCTACAGCGTGTACTTTGCAGACCTTTGCAAGTGCACATTGCCACTCATATCTGGTGTCACAATAGCATGCATTTAAAACCAAAAAACCTTTTTTCACTGTTATAGATTGAATAGCAGTTAGTTGTCTTCAAGCGGGTGTGTCAGGCCTACAGCGTGTACTCTGCAGACCTCTGCAAGTGCACATTGCCACTCATATCTGGTGTCACAACAGCGTGGTTTTACAAAGAAAAATAATTTTCACTGTTATAGATTGAATAGCAGTTAGTTGTCTTCAAGCGGGTGTGTCAGGCCTACAGCGTGTACTCTGCAGACCTCTGCCATTGCACATTGCCACTCATATCTGGTGTCAAAATAGCATGCATTTAAAACCAAAAAACGTTTTTCACTGTTATTGATTGAATAGCAGTTAGTTGTCTTCAAGCGGGTGTGTCAGGCCTACAGCGTGTACTCTGCAGACCTCTGCAAGTGCACATTGCCACTCATATCTGGTGTCACAACAGCGTGCATTTAAAACCAAAACACTTTTTTCACTGTTATAGATTGAATAGCAGTTAGTTGTCTTCAAGCGGGTGTGTCAGGCCTACAGCGTGTACTCTGCAGACCTCTGCCATTGCACATTGCCACTCATATCTGGTGTCACAATAGCATGCATTTAAAACCAAAAAAACTTTTTTCACTGTTATAAATTGAATAGCAGTTAGTTGTCTTCAAGCGGGTGTGTCAGGCCTACAGCGTGTACTCTGCAGACCTCTGCAAGTGCACATTGCCCTCATATCTGGTGTCACAACAGCGTGCTTTTACAAAGAAAAAACATTTTTCACTGTTATAGATTGAATAGCAGTTAGTTGTCTTCAAGCGGGTGTGTCAGGCCTACAGCGTGTACTCTGCAGACCTCTGCCATTGCACATTGCCACTCATACCTGGTGTCAAAATAGCATGCATTTAAAACCAAAAAATGTTTTTCACTGTTATTGATTGAATAGCAGTTAGTTGTCTTCAAGCGGGTGTGTCAGGCCTACAGCGTGTACTCTGCAGACCTCTGCAAGTGCACATTGCCACTCATATCTGGTGTCACAACAGCGTGCATTTAAAACCAAAAAACTTTTTTCACTGTTATAGATTGAATAGCAGTTAGTTGTCTTCAAGCGGGTGTGTAAGGCCTACAGCGTGTACTCTGCAGACCTCTGCCATTGCACATTGCCACTCATATCTGGTGTCACAATAGCATGCATTTAAAACCAAAAAAACTTTTTTCACTGTTATAGATTGAATAGCAGTTAGTTGTCTTTAAGCGGGTGTGTCAGGCCTACAGCGTGTACTCTGCAGACCTCTGCAAGTGCACATTGCCACTCATATCTGGTGTCACAACAGCGTGCTTTTACAAAGAAAAAACATTTTTCACTGTTATAGATTGAATAGCAGTTAGTTGTCTTCAAGCGGGTGTGTCAGGCCTACAGCGTGTACTCTGCAGACCTCTGCAAGTGCACATTGCCACTCATATCTGGTGTCACAACAGCGTGCATTTAAAACCAAAAAACTTTTTTCACTGTTATAGATTGAATAGCAGTTAGTTGTCTTTAAGCGGGTGTGTCAGGCCTACAGCGTGTACTCTGCAGACCTCTGCAAGTGCACATTGCCACTCATATCTGGTGTCACAACAGCGTGTATTTAAAACCAAAAAACATTTTTCACTGTTATAGATTGAATAGCAGTTAGTTGTCTTCAAGCGGGTGTGTCAGGCCTACAGCGTGTACTCTGCAGACCTCTGCCAGTACACATTGCCACTCATATATGGTGTCACAATAGCGTGCATTTAAAACTCAAAATCTTTTTTCACTGTTATAGATTGAATAGCAGTTAGTTGTCTTCAAGCGGGTGTGTCAGGCCTACAGCGTGTACTCTGCAGACCTCTGCCAGTGCACATTGCCACTCATATCTGGTGTCACAATAGCGTGCATTTAAAACCAAAAAACCTTTTTCACTGTTATAGATTGAATAGCAGTTAGTTGTCTTCAAGCGGGTGTGTCAGGCCTACAGCGTGTACTCTGCAGACCTCTGCCATTGCACATTGCCACTCATATCTGGTGTCACAATAGCATGCATTTAAAACCAAAAAAAGTTTTTCACTGTTATAGATTGAATAGCAGTTAGTTGTCTTCAAGCGGGTGTGTCAGGCCTACAGCGTGTACTCTGCAGACCTCTGCAAGTGCACATTGCCACTCATATCTGGTGTCACAACAGCGTGCATTTAAAACCAAAAAACTTTTTTCACTGTTATAGATTGAATAGCAGTTAGTTGTCTTCAAGCGGGTGTGTCAGGCCTACAGCGTGTACTCTGCAGACCTCTGCCATTGCACATTGCCACTCATATCTGGTGTCAAAATATCATGCATTTAAAACCAAAAAAGTTTTTCACTGATATAGATTGAATAGCAGTTAGTTGTCTTCAAGCTGGTGTGTCAGGCCTACAGCGTGTACTCTGCAGACCTCTGCCATTGCACATTGCCACTCATATCTGGTGTCACAATAGCATGCATTTAAAACCAAAAAAAGTTTTTCACTGTTATAGATTGAATAGCAGTTAGTTGTCTTCAAGCGGGTGTGTCAGGCCTACAGCGTGTACTCTGCAGACCTCTGCAAGTGCACATTGCCACTCATATCTGGTGTCACAACAGCGTGCATTTAAAACCAAAAAACTTTTTTCACTGTTATAGATTGAATAGCAGTTAGTTGTCTTCAAGCGGGTGTGTCAGGCCTACAGCGTGTACTCTGCAGACCTCTGCCATTGCACATTGCCACTCATATCTGGTGTCAAAATAGCATGCATTTAAAACCAAAAAAGTTTTTCACTGTCATAGATTGAATAGCAGTTAGTTGTCTTCAAGCGGGTGTGTCAGGCCTACAGCGTGTACTCTGCAGACCTCTGCCATTGCACATTGCCACTCATATCTGGTGTCACAATAGCGTGCATTTAAAACCAAAAACTTTTTTCACTGTTATAGATTGAATAGCAGTTAGTTGTCTTCAAGCGGGTGTGTCAGGCCTACAGCGTGTACTCTGCAGACCTCTGCAAGTGCACATTGCCACTCATATCCGGTGTCACAATAGCGTGCATTTAAAACCAAAAAACTTTTTTCACTGTTATAGATTGAATAGCAGTTAGTTGTCTTCAAGCGGGTGTGTCAGGCCTACAGCGTGTACTCTGCAGACCTCTGCCATTGCACATTGCCACTCATATCTGGTGTCACAATAGCATGCATTTAAAACCAAAAAAACTTTTTTCACTGTTATAGATTGAATAGCAGTTAGTTGTCTTCAAGCGGGTGTGTCAGGCCTACAGCGTGTACTCTGCAGACCTCTGCCAGTGCACATTGGCACTTATATCTGGTGTCACAATAGCGTGCATTTAATACCCCAAAACTTTTTTCACTGTTATAGATTGAATAGCTGTTAGTTGTCTTCAAGCGGGTGTGTCAGGCCTACAGCATGTACTCTGCAGACCTCTGCCATTGCACATTGCCACTCATATCTGGTGTCACAATAGCGTGCATTTAAAACCCAAAAACTTTTTTCACTGTTATAGATTGAATAGCAGTTAGTTTTCTTCAAGCGGGTGTGTCAGGCCTACAGCGTGTACTCTGCAGACCTCTGCCAGTGCACATTGCCACTCATATCTGGTGTCACAATAGCATGCATTTAAAACCCAAAAACTTTTTTCACTGTTATAGATTGAATAGCAGTTAGTTGTCTTCAAGCGGGTGTGTCAGGCCTACAGCGTGTACTCTGCAGACCTCTGCCATTGCACATTGCCACTCATATCTGGTGTCACAACAGCGTGCTTTTACAAAGAAAAATCATTTTCACTGTTATAGATTGAATAGCAGTTAGTTGTCTTCAAGCGGGTGTGTCAGGCCTACAGCGTGTACTCTGCAGACCTCTGCAAGTGCACATTGCCACTCATATCTGGTGTCACAACAGCGTGCTTTTACAAAGAAAAATCATTTTCACTGTTATAGATTGAATAGCAGTTATTTGTCTTCAAGCGGGTGTGTCAGGCCTACAGCGTGTACTCTGCAGACCTCTGCAAGTGCACATTGCCACTCATATCTGGTGTCACAACAGCGTGCATTTAAAACCAAAAAACTTTTTTCACTGTTATAGATTGAATAGCAGTTAGTTGTCTTCAAGCGGGTGTGTCAGGCCTACAGCGTGTACTCTGCAGACCTCTGCCAGTGCACATTGCCACTCATATCTGGTGTCACAATAGCGTGCATTTAAAACCAAAAAACCTTTTTCACTGTTATAGATTGAATAGCAGTTAGTTGTCTTCAAGCGGGTAAGTCAGGCCTACAGCGTGTACTCTGCAGACCTCTGCCATTGCACATTGCCACTCATATCTGGTGTCACAATAGCATGCATTTAAAACCAAAAAAAGTGTTTCACTGTTATAGATTGAATAGCAGTTAGTTGTCTTCAAGCGGGTGTGTCAGGCCTACAGCGTGTACTCTGCAGACCTCTGCAAGTGCACATTGCCACTCATATCTGGTGTCACAACAGCGTGCATTTAAAACCAAAAAACTTTTTTCACTGTTATAGATTGAATAGCAGTTAGTTGTCTTCAAGCGGGTGTGTCAGGCCTACAGCGTGTACTCTGCAGACCTCTGCCAGTGCACATTGCCACTCATATCTGGTGTCACAACAGCGTGCTTTTACAAAGAAATTTTTTTTTCACTGTTATAGATTGAATAGCAGTTAGTTGTCTTCAAGCGGGTGTGTCAGGCCTACAGCGTGTACTCTGCAGACCTCTGCCATTGCACATTGCCACTCATATCTGGTGTCAAAATATCATGCATTTAAAACCAAAAAAGTTTTTCACTGATATAGATTGAATAGCAGTTAGTTGTCTTCAAGCGGGTGTGTCAGGCCTACAGCGTGTACTCTGCAGACCTCTGCCATTGCACATTGCCACTCATATCTGGTGTCACAATAGCATGCATTTAAAACCAAAAAAAGTTTTTCACTGTTATAGATTGAATAGCAGTTAGTTGTCTTCAAGCGGGTGTGTCAGGCCTACAGCGTGTACTCTGCAGACCTCTGCAAGTGCACATTGCCACTCATATCTGGTGTCACAACAGCGTGCATTTAAAACCAAAAAACTTTTTTCACTGTTATAGATTGAATAGCAGTTAGTTGTCTTCAAGCGGGTGTGTCAGGCCTACAGCGTGTACTCTGCAGACCTCTGCAAGTGCACATTGCCACTCATATCCGGTGTCACAATAGCGTGCATTTAAAACCAAAAAACTTTTTTCACTGTTATAGATTGAATAGCAGTTAGTTGTCTTCAAGCGGGTGTGTCAGGCCTACAGCGTGTACTCTGCAGACCTCTGCCATTGCACATTGCCACTCATATCTGGTGTCACAATAGCATGCATTTAAAACCAAAAAAAGTTTTTCACTGTTATAGATTGAATAGCAGTTAGTTGTCTTCAAGCGGGTGTGTCAGGCCTACAGCGTGTACTCTGCAGACCTCTGCAAGTGCACATTGCCACTCATATCTGGTGTCACAACAGCGTGCATTTAAAACCAAAAAACTTTTTTCACTGTTATAGATTGAATAGCAGTTAGTTGTCTTCAAGCGGGTGTGTCAGGCCTACAGCGTGTACTCTGCAGACCTCTGCCAGTGCACATTGCCACTCATATCTGGTGTCACAACAGCGTGCTTTTACAAAGAAATTTTTTTTTCACTGTTATAGATTGAATAGCAGTTAGTTGTCTTCAAGCGGGTGTGTCAGGCCTACAGCGTGTACTCTGCAGACCTCTGCCATTGCACATTGCCACTCATATCTGGTGTCAAAATATCATGCATTTAAAACCAAAAAAGTTTTTCACTGATATAGATTGAATAGCAGTTAGTTGTCTTCAAGCGGGTGTGTCAGGCCTACAGCGTGTACTCTGCAGACCTCTGCCATTGCACATTGCCACTCATATCTGGTGTCACAATAGCATGCATTTAAAACCAAAAAAAGTTTTTCACTGTTATAGATTGAATAGCAGTTAGTTGTCTTCAAGCGGGTGTGTCAGGCCTACAGCGTGTACTCTGCAGACCTCTGCAAGTGCACATTGCCACTCATATCTGGTGTCACAACAGCGTGCATTTAAAACCAAAAAACTTTTTTCACTGTTATAGATTGAATAGCAGTTAGTTGTCTTCAAGCGGGTGTGTCAGGCCTACAGCGTGTACTCTGCAGACCTCTGCAAGTGCACATTGCCACTCATATCCGGTGTCACAATAGCGTGCATTTAAAACCAAAAAACTTTTTTCACTGTTATAGATTGAATAGCAGTTAGTTGTCTTCAAGCGGGTGTGTCAGGCCTACAGCGTGTACTCTGCAGACCTCTGCCATTGCACATTGCCACTCATATCTGGTGTCACAATAGCATGCATTTAAAACCAAAAAAACTTTTTTCACTGTTATAGATTGAATAGCAGTTAGTTGTCTTCAAGCGGGTGTGTCAGGCCTACAGCGTGTACTCTGCAGACCTCTGCCAGTGCACATTGCCACTCATATCTGGTGTCACAACAGCGTGCATTTAAAACCAAAAAACTTTTTTCACTGTTATAGATTGAATAGCAGTTAGTTGTCTTCAAGCGGGTGTGTCAGGCCTACAGCGTGTACTCTGCAGACCTCTGCAAGTGCACATTGCCACTCATATCCGGTGTCACAATAGCGTGCATTTAAAACCAAAAAACTTTTTTCACTGTTATAGATTGAATAGCAGTTAGTTGTCTTCAAGCGGGTGTGTCAGGCCTACAGCGTGTACTCTGCAGACCTCTGCCATTGCACATTGCCACTCATATCTGGTGTCACAATAGCATGCATTTAAAACCAAAAAAACTTTTTTCACTGTTATAGATTGAATAGCAGTTAGTTGTCTTCAAGCGGGTGTGTCAGGCCTACAGCGTGTACTCTGCAGACCTCTGCCAGTGCACATTGGCACTTATATCTGGTGTCACAATAGCGTGCATTTAATACCCCAAAACTTTTTTCACTGTTATAGATTGAATAGCTGTTAGTTGTCTTCAAGCGGGTGTGTCAGGCCTACAGCATGTACTCTGCAGACCTCTGCCATTGCACATTGCCACTCATATCTGGTGTCAAAATAGCATGCATTTAAAACCAAAAAACGTTTTTCACTGTTATAGATTGAATAGCAGTTAGTTGTCTTCAAGCGGGTGTGTCAGGCCTACAGCGTGTACTCTGCAGACCTCTGCCATTGCACATTGCCACTCATATCTGGTGTCACAACAGCGTGCTTTTACAAAGAAAAATCATTTTCACTGTTATAGATTGAATAGCAGTTAGTTGTCTTCAAGCGGGTGTGTCAGGCCTACAGCGTGTACTCTGCAGACCTCTGCCAGTGCACATTGGCACTTATATCTGGTGTCACAATAGCGTGCATTTAAAACCCAAAAACTTTTTTCACTGTTATAGATTGAATAGCAGTTAGTTTTCTTCAAGCGGGTGTGTCAGGCCTACAGCGTGTACTCTGCAGACCTCTGCCAGTGCACATTGCCACTCATATCTGGTGTCACAATAGCATGCATTTAAAACCCAAAAACTTTTTTCACTGTTATAGATTGAATAGCAGTTAGTTGTCTTCAAGCGGGTGTGTCAGGCCTACAGCGTGTACTCTGCAGACCTCTGCCATTGCACATTGCCACTCATATCTGGTGTCACAACAGCGTGCTTTTACAAAGAAAAATCATTTTCACTGTTATAGATTGAATAGCAGTTAGTTGTCTTCAAGCGGGTGTGTCAGGCCTACAGCGTGTACTCTGCAGACCTCTGCAAGTGCACATTGCCACTCATATCTGGTGTCACAACAGCGTGCTTTTACAAAGAAAAATCATTTTCACTGTTATAGATTGAATAGCAGTTATTTGTCTTCAAGCGGGTGTGTCAGGCCTACAGCGTGTACTCTGCAGACCTCTGCAAGTGCACATTGCCACTCATATCTGGTGTCACAACAGCGTGCATTTAAAACCAAAAAACTTTTTTCACTGTTATAGATTGAATAGCAGTTAGTTGTCTTCAAGCGGGTGTGTCAGGCCTACAGCGTGTACTCTGCAGACCTCTGCCAGTGCACATTGCCACTCATATCTGGTGTCACAATAGCGTGCATTTAAAACCAAAAAACCTTTTTCACTGTTATAGATTGAATAGCAGTTAGTTGTCTTCAAGCGGGTAAGTCAGGCCTACAGCGTGTACTCTGCAGACCTCTGCCATTGCACATTGCCACTCATATCTGGTGTCACAATAGCATGCATTTAAAACCAAAAAAAGTTTTTCACTGTTATAGATTGAATAGCAGTTAGTTGTCTTCAAGCGGGTGTGTCAGGCCTACAGCGTGTACTCTGCAGACCTCTGCAAGTGCACATTGCCACTCATATCTGGTGTCACAACAGCGAGCATTTAAAACCAAAAAACTTTTTTCACTGTTATAGATTGAATAGCAGTTAGTTGTCTTCAAGCGGGTGTGTCAGGCCTACAGCGTGTACTCTGCAGACCTCTGCCAGTGCACATTGCCACTCATATCTGGTGTCACAACAGCGTGCTTTTACAAAGAAATTTTTTTTTCACTGTTATAGATTGAATAGCAGTTAGTTGTCTTCAAGCGGGTGTGTCAGGCCTACAGCGTGTACTCTGCAGACCTCTGCCATTGCACATTGCCACTCATATCTGGTGTCAAAATATCATGCATTTAAAACCAAAAAAGTTTTTCACTGATATAGATTGAATAGCAGTTAGTTGTCTTCAAGCGGGTGTGTCAGGCCTACAGCGTGTACTCTGCAGACCTCTGCCATTGCACATTGCCACTCATATCTGGTGTCACAATAGCATGCATTTAAATTCAAAAAAAGTTTTTCACTGTTATAGATTGAATAGCAGTTAGTTGTCTTCAAGCGGGTGTGTCAGGCCTACAGCGTGTACTCTGCAGACCTCTGCAAGTGCACATTGCCACTCATATCTGGTGTCACAACAGCGTGCATTTAAAACCAAAAAACTTTTTTCACTGTTATAGATTGAATAGCAGTTAGTTGTCTTCAAGCGGGTGTGTCAGGCCTACAGCGTGTACTCTGCAGACCTCTGCAAGTGCACATTGCCACTCATATCCGGTGTCACAATAGCGTGCATTTAAAACCCAAAAACTTTTTTCACTGTTATAGATTGAATAGCAGTTAGTTGTCTTCAAGCGGGTGTGTCAGGCCTACAGCGTGTACTATGCAGACCTCTGCCATTGCACATTGCCACTCATATCTGGTGTCACAATAGCATGCATTTAAAACCAAAAAAACTTTTTTCACTGTTATAGATTGAATAGCAGTTAGTTGTCTTCAAGCGGGTGTGTCAGGCCTACAGCGTGTACTCTGCAGACCTCTGCCAGTGCACATTGGCACTTATATCTGGTGTCACAATAGCGTGCATTTAATACCCCAAAACTTTTTTCACTTTTATAGATTGAATAGCTGTTAGTTGTCTTCAAGCGGGTGTGTCAGGCCTACAGCGTGTACTCTGCAGACCTCTGCCATTGCACATTGCCACTCATATCTGGTGTCACAATAGCGTGCATTTAAAACCCAAAAACTTTTTTCACTGTTATAGATTGAATAGCAGTTAGTTTTCTTCAAGCGGGTGTGTCAGGCCTACAGCGTGTTCTCTGCAGACCTCTGCCAGTGCACATTGCCACTCATATCTGGTGTCACAATAGCGTGCATTTAAAACCCAAAAATGTTTTTCACTGTTATAGATTGAATAGCAGTTAGTTGTCTTCAAGCGGGTGTGTCAGGCCTACAGCGTGTACTCTGCAGACCTCTGCCATTGCACATTGCCACTCATATCTGGTGTCACAATAGCATGCATTTAAAACCAAAAAAAGTTTTTCACTGTTATAGATTGAATAGCAGTTAGTTGTCTTCAAGCGGGTGTGTCAGGCCTACAGCGTGTACTCTGCAGACCTCTGCAAGTGCACATTGCCACTCATATCTGGTGTCACAACAGCGTGCTTTTACAAAGAAAAATCATTTTCACTGTTATAGATTGAATAGCAGTTAGTTGTCTTCAAGCGGGTGTGTCAGGCCTACAGCGTGTACTCTGCAGACCTCTGCAAGTGCACATTGCCACTCATATCTGGTGTCACAACAGCGTGCATTTAAAACCAAAAAACTTTTTTCACTGTTATAGATTGAATAGCAGTTAGTTGTCTTCAAGCGGGTGTGTCAGGCCTACAGCGTGTACTCTGCAGACCTCTGCAAGTGCACATTGCCACTCATATCTGGTGTCACAACAGCGTGCATTTAAAACCAAAAAACTTTTTTCACTGTTATAGATTGAATAGCAGTTAGTTGTCTTCAAGCGGGTGTGTCAGGCCTACAGCGTGTACTCTGCAGACCTCTGCCAGTGCACATTGCCACTCATATATGGTGTCACAATAGCGTGCATTTAAAACCCAAATTTTTTTCACTGTTATAGATTGAATAGCAGTTAGTTGTCTTCAAGCGGTTGTGTCAGGCCTACAGCGTGTACTCTGCAGACCTCTGCCAGTGCACATTGCCACTCATATCTGGTGTCACAATAGCGTGCATTTAAAACCAAAAAACTTTTTTCACTGTTATAGATTGAATAGCAGTTAGTTGTCTTCAAGCGGGTGTGTCAGGCCTAAAGCGTGTACTCTGCAAACCTCTGCCATTGCACATTGCCACTCATATCTGGTGTCACAATAGCGTGCATTTAAAACCAAAAAACTTTTTTCACTGTTATAGATTGAATAGCAGTTAGTTGTCTTCAAGCGGGTGTTTCAGGCCTACAGCGTGTACTCTGCAGACCTCTGCAAGTGCACATTGCCACTCATATCTGGTGTCACAACAGCGTGCTTTTACAAAGAAAAATCATTTTCACAGTTATAGATTGAATAGCAGTTAGTTGTCTTCAAGCGGGTGTGTCAGGCCTACAGCGTGTACTCTGCAGACCTCTGCAAGTGCACATTGCCACTCATATCCGGTGTCACAATAGCGTGCATTTAAAACCAAAAAACTTTTTTCACTGTTATAGATTGAATAGCAGTTAGTTGTCTTCAAGCGGTTGTGTCAGGCCTACAGCGTGTACTCTGCAGACCTCTGCCATTGCACATTGCCACTCATATCTGGTGTCACAATAGCGTGCATTTAAAACCAAAAAACTTTTTTCACTGTTATAGATTGAATAGCAGTTAGTTGTCTTCAAGCGGGTGTGTCAGGCCTACAGCGTGTACTCTGCAGACCTCTGCCAGTGCACATTGGAACTTATATCTGGTGTCACAATAGCGTGCATTTAAAACCCCAAAACTTTTTTCACTGTTATAGATTGAATAGCTGTTAGTTGTCTTCAAGCGGGTGTGTCAGGCCTACAGCGTGTACTCTGCAGACCTCTGCCAGTGCACATTGCCACTCATATCTGGTGTCACAATAACGTGCATTTAAAACCAAAAAACTTTTTTCACTGTTATAGATTGAATAGCAGTTAGTTGTCTTCAAGCGGGTGTGTCAGGCCTACAGCGTGTACTCTGCAGACCTCTGCCATTGCACATTGCCACTCATATCTGGTGTCAAAATAGCATGCATTTAAAACCAAAAAACGTTTTTCACTGTTATTGATTGAATAGCAGTTACTTGTCTTCAAGCGGGTGTGTCAGGCCTACAGCGTGTACTCTGCAGACCTCTGCCAGTGCACATTGGCACTTATATCTGGTGTCACAATAGCGTGCATTTAAAACCCCCAAACTTTTTTCACTGTTATAGATTGAATAGCTGTTAGTTGTCTTCAAGCGGTTGTGTCAGGCCTACAGCGTGTACTCTGCAGACCTCTGCAAGTGCACATTGCCACTCATATCTGGTGTCACAACAGCGTGCATTTAAAACCCAAAAACTTTTTTCACTGTTATAGATTGAATAGCAGTTAGTTGTCTTCAAGCGGGTGTGTCAGGCCTACAGCGTGTACTCTGCAGACCTCTGCCAGTGCACATTGCCACTCATATATGGTGTCACAATAGCGTGCATTTAAAACCCACATTTTTTTTCACTGTTATAGATTGAATAGCAGTTAGTTGTCTTCAAGCGGTTGTGTCAGGCCTACAACGTGTACTCTGCAGACCTCTGCCATTGCACATTGCCACTCATATCTGGTGTCACAATAGCGTGCATTTAAAACCAAAAAACTTTTTTCACTGTTATAGATTGAATAGCAGTTAGTTGTCTTCAAGCGGGTGTGTCAGGCCTACAGCGTGTACTCTGCAGACCTCTGCCAGTGCACATTGGAACTTATATCTGGTGTCACAATAGCGTGCATTTAAAACCCCAAAACTTTTTTCACTGTTATAGATTGAATAGCTGTTAGTTGTCTTCAAGCGGGTGTGTCAGGCCTACAGCGTGTACTCTGCAGACCTCTGCCAGTGCACATTGCCACTCATATCTGGTGTCACAATAGCGTGCATTTAAAACCAAAAAACTTTTTTCACTGTTATAGATTGAATAGCAGTTAGTTGTCTTCAAGCGGGTGTGTCAGGCCTACAGCGTGTACTCTGCAGACCTCTGCCAGTGCACATTGCCACTCATATCTGGTGTCACAATAACGTGCATTTAAAAACAAAAAAACTTTTTTCACTGTTATAGATTGAATAGCAGTTAGTTGTCTTCAAGCGGGTGTGTCAGGCCTACAGCGTGTACTCTGCAGACCTCTGCCATTGCACATTGCCACTCATATCTGGTGTCAAAATAGCATGCATTTAAAACCAAAAAACGTTTTTCACTGTTATTGATTGAATAGCAGTTACTTGTCTTCAAGCGGGTGTGTCAGGCCTACAGCGTGTACTCTGCAGACCTCTGCCAGTGCACATTGGCACTTATATCTGGTGTCACAATAGCGTGCATTTAAAACCCCCAAACTTTTTTCACTGTTATAGATTGAATAGCTGTTAGTTGTCTTCAAGCGGTTGTGTCAGGCCTACAGCGTGTACTCTGCAGACCTCTGCCATTGCACATTGCCACTCATATCTGGTGTCACAATAGCGTGCATTTAAAACCAAAAAACTTTTTTCACTGTTATAGATTGAATAGCAGTTAGTTGTCTTCAAGCGGGTGTGTCAGGCCTACAGCGTGTACTCTGCAGACCTCTGCCAGTGCACATTGCCACTCATATCTGGTGTCACAATAGCGTGCATTTAAAACCCAAAAAACTTTTTTCACTGTTATAGATTGAATAGCAGTTAGTTGTCTTCAAGCGGGTGTGTCAGGCCTACAGCGTGTACTCTGCAGACCTCTGCCATTGCACATTGCCACTCATATCTGGTGTCACAATAGCATGCATTTAAAACCAAAAAAAGTTTTTCACTGTTATAGATTGAATAGCAGTTAGTTGTCTTCAAGCGGGTGTGTCAGGCCTACAGCGTGTACTCTGCAGACCTCTGCAAGTGCACATTGCCACTCATATCTGGTGTCACAACAGCGTGCATTTAAAACCAAAAAACTTTTTTCACTGTTATAGATTGAATAGCAGTTAGTTGTCTTCAAGCGGGTGTGTCAGGCCTACAGCGTGTACTCTGCAGACCTCTGCCATTGCACATTGCCACTCATATCTGGTGTCAAAATAGCATGCATTTAAAACCAAAAAAGTTTTTCACTGTCATAGATTGAATAGCAGTTAGTTGTCTTCAAGCGGGTGTGTCAGGCCTACAGCGTGTACTCTGCAGACCTCTGCCAGTACACATTGCCACTCATATATGGTGTCACAATAGCGTGCATTTAAAACTCAAAATCTTTTTTCACTGTTATAGATTGAATAGCAGTTAGTTGTCTTCAAGCGGGTGTGTCAGGCCTACAGCGTGTACTCTGCAGACCTCTGCCAGTGCACATTGCCACTCATATCTGGTGTCACAATAGCGTGCATTTAAAACCAAAAAACCTTTTTCACTGTTATAGATTGAATAGCAGTTAGTTGTCTTCAAGCGGGTGTGTCAGGCCTACAGCGTGTACTCTGCAGACCTCTGCCATTGCACATTGCCACTCATATCTGGTGTCACAATAGCATGCATTTAAAACCAAAAAAAGTTTTTCACTGTTATAGATTGAATAGCAGTTAGTTGTCTTCAAGCGGGTGTGTCAGGCCTACAGCGTGTACTCTGCAGACCTCTGCAAGTGCACATTGCCACTCATATCTGGTGTCACAACAGCGTGCATTTAAAACCAAAAAACTTTTTTCACTGTTATAGATTGAATAGCAGTTAGTTGTCTTCAAGCGGGTGTGTCAGGCCTACAGCGTGTACTCTGCAGACCTCTGCCAGTGCACATTGCCACTCATATCTGGTGTCACAACAGCGTGCTTTTACAAAGAAAATTTTTTTTTCACTGTTATAGATTGAATAGCAGTTAGTTGTCTTCAAGCGGGTGTGTCAGGCCTACAGCGTGTACTCTGCAGACCTCTGCCATTGCACATTGCCACTCATATCTGGTGTCAAAATATCATGCATTTAAAACCAAAAAAGTTTTTCACTGATATAGATTGAATAGCAGTTAGTTGTCTTCAAGCGGGTGTGTCAGGCCTACAGAGTGTACTCTGCAGACCTCTGCCATTGCACATTGCCACTCATATCTGGTGTCACAATAGCATGCATTTAAAACCAAAAAAAGTTTTTCACTGTTATAGATTGAATAGCAGTTAGTTGTCTTCAAGCGGGTGTGTCAGGCCTACAGCGTGTACTCTGCAGACCTCTGCAAGTGCACATTGCCACTCATATCCGGTGTCACAATAGCGTGCATTTAAAACCAAAAAACTTTTTTCACTGTTATAGATTGAATAGCAGTTAGTTGTCTTCAAGCGGGTGTGTCAGGCCTACAGCGTGTACTCTGCAGACCTCTGCCATTGCACATTGCCACTCATATCTGGTGTCACAATAGCATGCATTTAAAACCAAAAAAACTTTTTTCACTGTTATAGATTGAATAGCAGTTAGTTGTCTTCAAGCGGGTGTGTCAGGCCTACAGCGTGTACTCTGCAGACCTCTGCCAGTGCACATTGGCACTTATATCTGGTGTCACAATAGCGTGCATTTAATACCCCAAAACTTTTTTCACTGTTATAGATTGAATAGCAGTTAGTTTTCTTCAAGCGTGTGTGTTAGGCCTACAGCGTGTACTCTGCAGACCTCTGCCAGTGCACATTGCCACTCATATCTGGTGTCACAATAGCGTGCATTTAAAACCAAAAAACTTTTTTCACTGTTATAGATTGAATAGCAGTTAGTTGTCTTCAAGCGGGTGTGTCAGGCCTACAGTGTGTACTCTGCAGACCTCTGCAAGTGCACATTGCCACTCATATCTGGTGTCACAACAGCGTGCTTTTACAAAGAAAAATCATTTTCACTGTTATAGATTGAATAGCAGTTAGTTGTCTTCAAGCGGGTGTGTCAGGCCTACAGCGTGTACTCTGCAGACCTCTGCAAGTGCACATTGCCACTCATATCTGGTGTCACAACAGCGTGCATTTAAAACCAAAAAACTTTTTTCACTGTTATAGATTGAATAGCAGTTAGTTGTCTTCAAGCGGGTGTGTCAGGCCTACAGCGTGTACTCTGCAGACCTCTGCAAGTGCACATTGCCACTCATATCTGGTGTCACAACAGCGTGCATTTAAAACCAAAAAACTTTTTTCACTGTTATAGATTGAATAGCAGTTAGTTGTCTTCAAGCGGGTGTGTCAGGCCTACAGCGTGTACTCTGCAGACCTCTGCCAGTGCACATTGCCACTCATATATGGTGTCACAATAGTGTGCATTTAAAACCCAAATTTTTTTTCACTGTTATAGATTGAATAGCAGTTAGTTGTCTTCAAGCGGTTGTGTCAGGCCTACAGCGTGTACTCTGCAGACCTCTGCCATTGCACATTGCCACTCATATCTGGTGTCACAATAGCGTGCATTTAAAACCAAAAAACTTTTTTCACTGTTATAGATTGAATAGCAGTTAGTTGTCTTCAAGCGGGTGTGTCAGGCCTACAGCGTGTACTCTGCAGACCTCTGCAAGTGCACATTGCCACTCATATCTGGTGTCACAACAGCGTGCTTTTACAAAGAAAAATCATTTTCACTATTATAGATTGAATAGCAGTTAGTTGTCTTCAAGCGGGTGTGTCAGGCCTACAGCGTGTACTCT